>NC_064639.1:784560815-784882244 GCF_023864345.2 Schistocerca serialis cubense | reverse complement strand
GCAGAGCTCCTCCATGGGCGTCAACCTCGGACTCTGCTGCACCTCCTCCGGCCTGGTCCTCACCAGTCTTCACAAAACGGAGTGCCTGGCTTTCCACTGGGTACGTCAGTCTGGGCCCGTGGGTTTGGTCGCAATCCACGTTGGATACCAGCGGTGGTCCTGCGCCGACATGGCCGCCGGCTCTATACCTTGCAGGCAGGGGACCGGGTGGTACGTCGTCACCAAAATCAGCTACGTCCACATTCGGGCACCCACCCTCCGACCTCTCGGACACCGGCTTCCCCATTGCCGGCACCTGTGTTGGTTTCACAGGGGACGTTACCTCCTCTCTCCGCTGTGACTCTGCCGCACTGCGATGGTTCTCAGCCTTGGCAGCCTCCAGTAGCTCCAGCACCGGCATCACCATCGTTCGAGATGCCACAGCGAGAGCCAGCCCCCCTAGCAGGCCCGGTTTCTCAAGAGGCTGGTTCACCTGGGGTCGTCCCATCCCCTTCGTCCTTGCCACTGGGTCTTGACCCTCCCGAGGTGGAACAGGCAGGATCCGGCGTTCGACAGCTTGTCGCCCGTTCTGTCCCGGGCTCCGGTTGTGGGACGACAGGGGCCTCTTCGTGTGGGTCACTTCCAGCCGTATTCGAAGGTTCCGGCTCGAGGGTTGGCAGATCCCCTCGACTCCGGCCATCCAATGGATGTGGAGGTCATCGCTCCGGCCCGACACTCCACCTTCCGAAGCAGTGGATCACAGTGGCTGCACCCCCCAAAGGAGGAGGAGTGCTGTAGCCACCAGAAAGATCGCGGGAGGCGCACATTGGCACGGCGCGTCACGGACGGTAGTTGCTGCAAGTAGAGTCCCGTCCACCAGAGAGCACGCGAGAATTTGGATGCGACCTCTGCCGGCATAACAACAACAACAACAACAACGCCGGCAGCACAGGCCGGGCCCAGTCAGTTCACATCGGGCAGGTCTAGCAGACAGTTCCTGGTCTACACTAGGTGAAGTGCGACGGAAACGTGAATCGTGTTACTACAAAATTGCAGCAGGAATTAAAGTTCAGGAAGAAGAAATAAAAACTTTGTGATTTGCCAATGACATTGTAATTCTGTTAGAGGCAACGAAGGACTTGAAAGAGAAGTTCAGTAGAATGGACACATTCTTCAAAGACAATATAGGATGAACATCAACAAAAGCAAAACAAGAATAATGGAATGCAGTCAAATTAAATTAGTTTGGACTGAGGGCATTAGATTAGGAAATGAGACACTTGAAGTGGTAGACAAGTTTTGTTATTTGACCAGCAAAATAGCTGATGATGGCCATAGTACAGAGAATAATGTATACTGGCAATGGCAAGAAAAGCTTTTCTGAAGCAGTTAACTTGGTTAACACCAGGTATACATTTAAGTATTATGAATTATTTTCTGAAAGCATTTGTATGGAGTGTAGCCATATATGGTAGTGAAACAAAAACAATAAACAATTTAGACAAGGATAGAATAGAAACTTGTGAAATATGGTGCTACAGAGGATTGCTGAAGATTATATGGGTAGATCATGTAACTAGCGAGGAGGGACTAAATAGAATTGGGGAAAAAAGAAATTTGTGGCACAATCTGACTAAAATAAGGGAGCAGCTGATAGGATACATTCTGAGACATCAAGGGATGACCAATTTAGTATTGGAGGGAAGTGTGTGGGGTATGAATCACAGAGGGAGACAAAGAGTTGAATACAGTAAGGAGATTCGGGATGTAGGTTGCAGTAGTTATTTGGAGATGAAGAGGCTTCACAGAACAGTGTAGCATGGAGAGCTGCATCAAACTAGTCTTCTGGCTGAAGACCACAACAACTGCAGCAATGGAAGTGTGACTTAAGGAAAATCAAGACATGCTCATAGGATTTGTCAAACTAGAAAAAGCATTTAACAGTGTAAAATGATACCAGATGTACAAAATTCTGAGAAAAATAGGAGTCATCTACTGGGAAAGATGAGTAATATGCAACATGAATAAAAATAAAGAGGGAACAAAAAGAATGGAAGATCAAGGATGAAGTGCTTTGAGTAGGAAAACTGTAAAATACAGATGCAGTCTTTCACCCTTAGTGTTCAATCTACATACCAAAAATCAATGTAGGAAAGGGAGGAGAGGCCCAAGAGTAGGATTAAAAATTTTGGGTGAAAGTATGTCAATGATAAATTTGATGATGGCATTGCTATCCTCAGTGAGAGTGAAGGAGAATTATAGCATCTGTTGGATGGGATGGACATTATGACTACAGAATATGGATAAGTGGATGTAGGTTGCAAGTGTTCCTTTGAGATGAGAGTGTTGGCACAAGAAAGGAATTCATGGAACGCCACATCAAACTAGTTCAAAGGCTAATGTCTTAAAAAAAAGGATGTAACCTTAAAGAATGTTCAAAGGAAAGCTTATTATAGCCATCAACCATACACATTCAACTTTATTCTTTATCAGTTTTGGTTATTATGACGATTATCACTGGAAGAAAAACAGTACATGAGATGAATCTAAGATGCATATTATTCATAAACGGCTCAGCAGTATATAAAATACAACAATATTCCACAGTAGTATGTAAACTAGCCATAGTGGCTAATGTCATAAATCACACAAGTAGCCTAAATTCCAATGTATAACAAGTTCCATTAAGACTGCTGACAGTAAATACCTCTTAATTGTCAGCAGTCATTATGCAACCTGTTATATATTGGAGTTTAACCTACTTGTGTGATTTATGACATTAGCCAATTATGGCTTTTTTGTGTACCACTGTGGACATCATTGCATTTGGTACATTGTTGAGTCATTTATGGGCAGTGTGCATTTTTGATCTATCTGATGTACAGCTTTTCTTGTTACAATAACTGAAACCAATAAAGTGGAAAGATGAATGTGTACAGCTGACGTCTACAAAAATGCTTTTCTTCAGATACACCGGGCTGGGGAGGAGGAGTGGGAGTGGGAAGATACAGCATGAAGGAATCATCTGAAAGGAACAGAAATCAGTAGATGTGATGTACGTATACAGACAAACTATTGATTACAATTTCAGAAAAATTGGTTATTCAAGAGATAGAGCTTCACAAATTGAGCAAGTCAATAATGTGTTGGTCCACCCCTAGCCCTTATGCAAGCAGTTATTCACCTTGACGATGACTGATAAAGCCACTGGATGCCCTCCTGTGGGATATCACGCCACATTCTGTCCAACTGGTGTGTTAGATCATTAAAATCCTGAGCTGGTTGGAGGGCCTGCCCATAATACCCCACATGGCCTCAATTGGGAAGAGATCTGGCAACCTTGCTGACCCAGGAAGGGTTTGGGAAGCACAAAGAAAATCAGTAAAAAATCTTATCAGTAAAAAATCTTATGGGATGTGGGTGGGCATTATCCTGTTGAAATGTATACCCATGATGGCTTGCCATAAAGGGCAACAAAACATGGCATAGAATACTGTCAACATACTGCTGTGCTATAATGGTGCCAATGATGGCAACCAAAGTGATCCACCTATGAAAACAAATGGCACTCCAGACCACCACTCCTGGATGTCAGGCTGTATCATGGGCGACAGTGTGTCCGCCCCGATAGCTGAATGGTCAGCATGACGGACTGTCATCCTGCCCGAGTACGATTCCTGGCTGGGTCAGGGATTTTCTCTGCTCAGGGACTGGGTGTTATGTTGTCTTCATGACCATTTCATCCCCATCTGGTGCACAGGTTGGTCAATGTGGTGCAGTAAGACCTGTACCAAGGTGGCCGGACCTGCCCTGTAAGGGGCCTCAAGGCCAATGATGCCAAAAGCTCATTTCCAGACACATCTTCATCCTGAAATCTCCTTGGCTGGTGCAGAGCTGTCTTCATTGATGAGTCCTGCATTACACTGAGCCACAATGACCAATGAAGACATATCTGGAGATACCCTGGACAGTAGTGGGTTACTCACCTGTGTGTTACCTGACAACCTGGAGTGATGGTCTGGGGTGCCATTTATTTCCATAGCAGGATACCTTTGGACATCATCCGCAATATCCTTACAGCACAGTGGCATGCTGATGATATTCTACACCCCATTTTGTTCCTCTTCATGGCAAACCATCCTGGGCTTACATTTCAGCAAAATAATGCCCACCTGCACACAGCGAGAGTTTCGACAGCTTGTCTCTGTGTTTGCCAAACCAAACCTTGGCCAGACAGGTCTACACACACACAAACACACACACACACACACACACACACACACACACACACACAGTATCAGCCAACGTCAAACCGAATAACCGTTCGCGTAAGGGCCAGAGATGGACTAACACATTACTGACTTGCTCAATTAGTGAAGCTCTTTCTCTTGAATAAATCATCCAAGTTTTTTGAAACTGTAAACAGTTGTTTGTCTGTACATGTACATCACATCTATTGATTTCTGTCACAAATGGATAACTCCTTTGTAGTGCATGTTTCTTTATTTTGTCTCAGAGTGTTTTCAGCAGCTGTAGCAAGTTATCTACATTATGTTGGCTTAAAAAAAAAACCTCATATCTGAAAAATAAAACAAAATTATTTTTGTTGGATTATTATGTTGAAAACCTTGTATCTCAATTAGTAACTGAATGAGAGGTAATGGCCAATATGCCCCTTCTTGCAGCGGTGTACCGTAGGTCTCTAGATGAGCATAGCGTTCCAAAGGATTGGAAAAGGGCACAGGTCATCCCCATTTTCAAGAAGGGACGTCGAACAGATGTGCAGAACTATAGACCTATATCTCTAATGTCGATCAGTTGTAGAATTTTGGAACACACATTATGTTGGAGTATAATGACTTTTCTGGAGACTAGAAATCTACTCTGTAGGAATCAGCCTGGGTTTCGAAAAAGACGGTTGTGTGAACCCCCAGCTCGCGCTATTCGTCCACAAGACTCAGAGGGCCATAGATATGGGTTAACAGGTAGATGCTGTGTCTCTTGACTTCTGCAAGGCGTTCGATACAGTTCCCCACAGTCGTTTAATGAACAAAGTAAGAGCATATGGACTATCAGACCAATTGTGTGATTGGATTGAAGAGTTCCTAGATAACAGAATGCAGCATGTCATTCTCAATGGAGAGAAGTCTTCCGAAGTAAGAGTGATTTCAGGTGTGCCGCAGGGGAGTGTCGTACGACCGTTGCTATTCACAATATACATAAATGACCTTGTGGACGACATCGGAAGTTCACTGAGGCTTTTTGCGGATGATGCTGTGGTATATCGAGAGGTTGTAACATTGGAAAATTGTTCTGAAATGCAGGAGGATCTGCAGCGAATTGACGCATGGTGCAGGGAATGGCAATTGAATCTCAATGTAGACAAGTGTAATGTGCTGCGAATACATAGAAAGATAGATCCCTTATCATTTAGCTACAATATAGCAGGTCAGCAACTGGAAACAGTTAATTCCATAAATTATCTGGGAGTACGCATTAGGAGTGATTTAAAATGGAATGATCATATAAAGTTGATCATCGGTAAAGCAGATGCCAGATTGAGATTCATTGGAAGAATCCTAAGGAAATACAATCCGAAAACAAATGAAGTAGGTTACAGTACGCTAGTTTGCCCATTGTTTGAATACTGCTCAGCAGTGTGGGATCTGTACCAGATAGGGTTGATAGAAGAGATAGAGAAGATCCAACGGAGATCAGCGCGCTTCGTTACAGGATCATTTAGTAATCGCGAAAGCGTTACAGAGATGATAGATAAACTCCAGTGGAAGACTCTGCAGGAGAGACGCTCAGTAGCTCAGTACGGGCTTTTGTTGAAGTTTCGAGAACATACCTCCACCGAAGAGTCAAGCAGTATATTGCTCCCTCCTACGTATATCTCGCGAAGAGACCATGAGGATAAAATCAGAGAGATTGGAGCCCACACAGAAGCATACCAACAATCCTTCTTTCCACAAACAATACGAGACTGGAATAGAAGGGAGAACCGATAGAGGTACTCAAGGTACCCTCTGCCACACACCGTCAGGTGGCTTGCGGAGTATGGATGTAGATGTAGATGTAGATGCTGGACTCTAGTGAGGAAAAAAAGAAACAGTGTAATGGGTGGTTACAATTAAGCCAACAGTGTTCTGAGTACTGAAGTGCAAGCTGTACGCACTGCAGGACACCAAAACGTGGTAGGTATCTTCACTAATCAATGTGCTCACAGAGTATGCTGAAAAAAATGATAGTTCCACTATCTGTCAGCAGGTGAAAATAATGGTGCTGAAAGCAGTCAGAATATGAAATGTTTCTGGTTTTAATGTCAGTAGTCTGTTTGCCACTTGGTGACACATTTTGATTTCTTTTTTGAAGTGATTGTAGGTGTAAAGTGTTAAGAAGGCTGAAGTTTGCTTTACAAGATGTAATGGCTATTGATAAGAGAGAGTGTATCATTATAAAACACAAAACGTAAAAATAAATAAATAAATAATACAGATTATAAAAATTGAAGCTGCCTGTTACTGTTTCAATAATGACATTAACAGATTGAAGACAAAATAACAGATGAACTGAAATGCACCATCTCTGTAACAAAAAGAATCCACAAATGTGGACATGAGGTATAATAAAGGAAGAAATCTCTCCAGTAAATTCAGTTCAGAGAATAGTGTCGTAACAAATTCTCTTTTATCACCTTTATCTAAAAGATATTTGAAACTACAGAGTAAATATGTTTTATTTTAGAAGAGTATTTTAATTTAATTTATTTTTGTTGTAAGAACAGGGGGGGGGGGGGATAAAGGGGTGCCTAAAGACACATAAAAGGAAAACTACATGACACTACCATTGCCAGAGTTGAGACCTCTCATCCTGGAGTCTGAGTGACCTGTCTGCCCTTTTTAACTGTTCTCAACCTATCTCCCTGGGAAAGGGAAAGAAAGATAGGATAGTGTCATGTGCTATCTCCTTGCCACGTGTCTTTTGGCAGTACTAAATATTTTGTCTCTGGTAGTAAATGCTGGTCAGAAATTCTGTCTCATAAGTTAATAGTTTTCATGAAGGAACTTTCCTTTTGATAGTGTAGGTCAACATGTACTAGTCACAGGAGCAAATAGAAGATAATGGATGAAAACATCATGTATGTTTTGTACCATGGCCATCCACAAAGATATGGGCCAAGTGAAGTGACAATTAGCTAGAGTGAGAGAACAATGTACTAGGATTCTTACAAGTTGTCTGGGTGGTGGTATATCTTTTGGGAGTGATAGAGACCATTTTAGGAAGGATATTACTCACTTCAGAGCTTGATGAAAGGGTTTCTGAGTGTTGACATAAGCCATTGTTAAGCTTGCCCAGTCTGGAGATGCTTTTTAACAGATGTGGTTGGTATAGGAGCTGGGTGTATATGACACATTAGATGTGCTTATAGACTGCATGTGGGACTAGGTTCTTTTGTGCATGTTTGTAGAACATTATGAAGGGATTCCTCATCCCCACAGATTCACTATATACATGTTGCAAGATAGTATGGGAAATACTTTCTGATCTGGAAGTGGCAGCAGTTGTCATCGTGGGAGTATTATTGGTTCTTCAGTGTTGTAATGTGGATTTAGTTTCTTATAAATTCATCCCCTAGAGAGGTAGAGGTTGATACTGAAGAAGGGGGCACATATATATTAAGATCCATAACTGAAACACATTGGTGGTGTTCCCGACAAGTGTGCCCTCACTGGACGTGGAAGACGTTGCACGTACTGATACATCTGTGTTTTCCATTCACATGTCATGGAATTACTAGAGAGAGGACAGAAGGTTAGCTGAAAACAAATAGGAGAAGTATCAATCTAAGAAAGAGCACCATAACATTTGCCTACAATTTTGTTGGAACTGCTCACTGTGTTGACAAAATTTGAATATCTGGAGATAGTATTCGTGAAAAAGGGGGGGGGGGATATATAATAATAATAATAATCCAAAAAACAGAATGTGATGGTGTCTTCCAGTGAGAGGTGTATACTGTCAGGCAAAAAAGAGCTTCTTTCAGATAAAACAAGCAATGTGGACTAGTGGTTCAGACATTTGAATTTTATTTAGGAGGAGTATGATTCAAATGATAATATGACCATTTAGTTGTACATATTCTGTTGTTTCCCTAAATTGATTTAGATGAAAGCAGAAATGGTTTATTTGAAAAGGACACAGCTGATTTCCTTCCTCATCCTTGTTCTATCTGAGCTGGTGATCTGTCTGCAATGATCTCTTTGTCAGTCGGACATTAAACACTAATGTTCTTCTGACATTTGAAGGACTGCTCAAGAAAAGTGAAGCTTAAGGGATAATGTTCCTAGGTTACATATTATATATTAATGTTCTGTATGTCAGTCACTAAAAATGTACAACAAAGAGCTTCACATTTTATGGAGGGAAACTTCTGTGCTGTAATAGTTAAATGACCTGAAATAGGTTTCATCCACCAATTGCATGAAAATATTTAGCTTGAAGAATAGCTTCAGTGCATGAGTGCGTAATGAAGAAAGCCAGTGTGGAAGAATGGAGGAAAAGTGAGTAGCTAGATTATGCTCATAACATAACTGAAAGTATGCAAAATGATAGAGACCAGTGGCAATGTATAAGTAGAATCTGTGTATTTATTTGTATATATTATGACAGAAATATGAAAGCTTCACTATAGTACTGTATAGTTAATTATTATGTAAAATAAAAAATGTGCAAAAAAGAACATCATTAAATTGAATTAAATACAAGAACAAAATTTTATAAAGGACTTACTCTTCACTAAAGTATTCAATATCTTCATAGTATGCATCATATTCATTGCTTATATCATAGTCCAGGCTCTGTAGGATTCCATGGAGGCCTGTCAGATTTTCTGTGATACTTCCACTAGTAGTGTTGACTGTTTTATCTCTAGTGTAGTTCATGGAACTAGAAGAGAAGAAATAATTCATCCTTTCTTCAGTTACATAATTTATTAGACTCATCTGTAATTTTGAGGTTAAATTCTAATGGAGCTTGTGAATTGTGGTTTATTGGTCTCATAAAATACATAATCAAAATCATTTGATTCAGGTACAGGAGACACGTCAGAAGTTTGGTAAAATTTAACGTAAACACATAAAGCTGATGTTTACATACAACATCATAACAATAATACAATTTTGTTTTATATACACAAAAGGCAGAGATCATAATAATAACAATAATAAAAAATAGTATCTAAAAATCTAACACTAAATTACCCTAGCTCAAATTATCATGTCATCCTCTAAAAATTCTTCTATCAAATAGTAACATTTTCCCCCCAGAATGTGATGTAGCCTTATTTTTAGGATCTCTGGGCTTGTGTTTTGATACAAATGGATATGCTGATTGTTGGGACACAGATGCTGTTATAAATATTATCAGGTGAGCACCAGCATATTTTTCTCATGTATTAATTATGGTATATACAAACAATGTTTTCATAGTTTGTTCAGTCATTTTATTGATGGGCTTAGTTAGGATCTTTTCTTCAGCATCCACTTACCATAGCAATTGTCACTTTTTTTTAAAGGCTCACAGAATATCTGGACATAATTTCAAGAAGAACCATTAAAATAAAACTGAATCCGAATCAAGTAGCAAAACTACCAGTTTTAGAGAAATAGATGTTCTCTATGTTGTTATTTGGTTGTTATTATTGTTTTCAGTCTGAAGACTGGTTGCTCTTCTACATAAGTACTGTAATGTACAGTACAGTAATCACACAGAAACAAAAAGACTTGCACAGGATAAAACGGTTGGAAGAGCTTCATCAAACCAGTCTTTGGTTAATAGAGAAATATCTGACAACGCAAGCCACATACCTGATTAACTAACAAGGAACCCCTTGAGTGGGAGGTTGCAAAAGGTCAATGATGTTTACAGCATTTGACACCCCACATATTGTCTACCATGCAACCATAACATTGGCTGCTAATGGCAACAGGGGACAAGAATGGAGGTATCCAATGGTGAGCACAGCATGAGGCTATGGAGCGTGCTTGAACTACTTACTTGACTGGTAACTCACAACGGTGTTACAGTGCTAGTGGTGTTGACACAAAGCAGAGCAGTGGCAAAGATAAACACAGAGAACATTGCATTATATCTACAATAACAGTTGCCGAGGTTGGAATTTTGCGAAGTGAGAAAGACGTGTCACATGAAATATTAGTGTTTCTGCAACGCATATGCTCAACTGCATGGACAATGTCCATGGGAGTACAATGATGACAATACATGTTTAACAAGTGAAAGTGATACTGAAACAGGTGTCAGGCCATGTAATTCATCATCCTTGTTGGACTGGGAGCCACAAGTCACGTCTCCTATGAAACATAGTTCAGGAAAATTGTTGTCTAAGGAGCAGGTACTAAACATAGCTACATACATGGAAGATTATCCAGTTAAAAAACAATTACGAACAGATTTTGAATAAATCCACAGCAATACAACTGTGTGTATTCAAGGGAGAAGAAGGTGCACTTGTTACAAAAACTTGTGTTTGTGCATTTCAAGAATGCTCAATACAATTTAAAGGATGTGCACGATAGTGACCTACTATGTTATGCACATCAAATTGCATATGATACAGATTACACTGATTTCAAGGGAAACAGTGGGTAGTTGCATAACTTCAAACAGTGCTACAGAATTGTTGGACATAAAATAACAAAATTTCAAATGAAACGTCAACTTGACAATGCAGAGCAAACTTCGAAAATTAGGGACACCAAGAGAGTTGTATCAAGGTCAGCTAACATCAGTGCCTTGACACATTTGTATAGTTATGCCAACTGTAAATATGGGCGGTAGATTGGCAGGAAAGTTATTTAATGTGCTGCAAGAAGTTGGAGGAGCTCTGCCCCCTACAATTCTTTCTTGTGTGTGTGATCTTGCAAGGGTAGTAGGGAATATTTATGTCACAGCAAGCAAGGGTGGGAAAATGGGCATAAGAGTATTACATCCATGATATGAGCACTATTTTTGGCCATAGCTGGTCAAAATAACTTGCTTTTCCTTGATTACTGGTCTGCATACGAAAATCATACTCCTTTACAGCAAACTATCCCTCCTGTAAAGTGCGCGACATTTCAATTCATACCACCTGGATCACTTACCAAATTCAGCCTCTGGATATTTTTTCCCATCTCTATAAACATGTTATCTCACTACCTTCAGTTATGATTTAAAGGATAGCCAGCTTCACGATAAGCTCTATCACAAAATGTTTCACATCCAGTTGCATATCATCACGTTCCATTAGTTCTCATCACCCCATTACACCAATGTGATTATGTGATTCTACATGCCTTCTTTAAGAGTGGATACCTACCGGAATATTGAGGACTATCAGTCTTGATGATGTGAACCTTTGTGATTACTGTGGCATGCCATTTTTCATTCGGTGTTCATGGTGCTAGTTAATGGCTTGTTTTGAACATTTCTTGAATCTCAACAATGTCCATTTTGTGAAGTGTAATACACACATCTGATAGAAGGTTGATCTCTGCACCTCCCAGACACTAATTTTCTGTTGCCCTCCAATCATTAGCAGCTAATATTTTTCCTGTCATAATTGTTAACACAACACTTTCAAATGAGCCTGAACATGCAGCCCTGCACTCAAGGAAACTCATTTGTAATTACAGACATTAAATTGATGTGCTTGGGAGATAGTATTACAATTTACCCAGATATGTTTCGAACTTGAACAAAGAAGTGATCTAATATATACATGGAAAAAAGGTTGTATGTCATAGTTGTATTTTTGCACTTGACAGTTTGCTAAGTAATTTACAGTCAAAGCACAAATCAGATGCTAACATTCATATATATTATAATTTTCAAGATGCTAGTAGGAAATAATCATAAGCTTCTTGTGAAACTGGAAACATCTAAAAGTAAGTGATGACTCATAAACTGATTTTCTGGCAGAAAACTGATCAATCTGAAACCATTAGTCACTGAGGTTTCATTTAAAGTGCTTTCAACAGTGACACTTGCAATAATAGTTGTTAATGTTATTGAGAAAGGCACTGATGATTTACACTGGTTGCCATAAATTGGGGAAAAGTTATGACAACTAACAACTACTTGAGCAAACTTAAGGAAGTGACACAAAATTGAGTATCTTGATATGTGAGTAGTACTACACGAAACAACAACATGTAAACCAATAATACAATGACCAATTCATTTCTTCAGTGCAGAACACAGATCTGCATGGGATAATAGCAGTGTTACATGAAAAATAAAATCAACTCTGTTGAACGGCAATAATGTGTCACTTACCAGGTGAAAATTACGGGGAGCCACTGGCAAACTGGAGGCAGATAGAGATGGTCCAGAGGTTAAATATTCACCATTATCTTATTCATAAGCTGTTGGGACGATGTCTAACTACTGGTTCAGCATCCAAAAGGTGCTGAGGGTGCTATGCCTTGCATGACTAGGATTGTGACATCACCCAACTTACACCAAACTTTGCTAAAACTAAACTAAACTCCACCCACACAGGCCATGAAGGCCCAATGGCACTGATCAGCCACTGTTTGATCTGGCATGTGGTCAGCGCACCACTCTCCCAGCCATATGTCAGTTTACAAGATTGGAGGCACTACTTCTCAATCAAGTAGTTCCTCAGTTTGCCTCACAAGGGCTGAGTGCACTCTGATTGCCAACAGTATTCGGCAGACTGGATGGTCAACCATCCTAGATCTAGCCCAGCCTGACAGCACTTAACTTAGTCTGACAAGAACTGGAGTTACTACTGCTGCAAGGTCATTGGCCACCAAACTTTGCTACACTATCCATAAGATTGATATCTCTGTCTACTATGCACAGAGAAGGGTTCATGAAAACGTAGGTGATCAGCTACAGGTGTGATGCTCGCCCGTCATATTATGAGTGAGCTCTTCTAGAATGCACTTTGAAATGTACCCAGTGATGTAAATAAATGGATAGCAGTTTTTTTTCTGGAGTAAGTTATGGGTTTAACTTGTAAAGTGACAGTGGGCATGGTCTGATTTGCATGATTTGTATTTATCTAAACATTTATAAAAAATGCGTCTTCTGACAAGGCGTGTCTTTGTGCATGGTGGTGTGTCTTCACATGTGGCAATGCAGACCTCCATGTTCTTCATCACAATACTGCGGTAATGCCTCTGTAGAGAGATTATTATGTATGTAATGATTTTATCCTACTAGATGACAATTCTCAACCACTCAGGTCTTGTCTTGTGATAGAATATAGTCTAGAAGAAACAATCTGTTTATCTGTGTGTGATGAAGCAAGCTGGGATATTTTTACTTCCCCTCTTGTTTTGCCATCTGCCTATTAAATTTTTTTTTCTTTTTTGACTGATTACCATTAACATATGTGAGTATAATCTGCATTTTCATAAAAGAGAAAGGTTGGCCCTCAGTTTTAAAGAATATAACACCAGTTCTAATTTTGTGCTTAGTTCTACATACATAATTTATTTTCTAATTTATTTTGACTATTCCTAGTAAGTATCTTTTGTTATAGGGTGAAATCAGTAATTGTTTTTTGACTTAAATTCTATTGTTGAATTATAAACAAAAATAAATTCTGTACTAATTATAACATTTGGAGGAACAACTAATAGTTGTCTTAAAGGATCTATTTGGCTCTATTCGAAAACATGTTAGCAAAGCCAGCCCTTAATTAATTCCAACATAATTACCAGTCTTGTTCAAAGTATTGTTTGAGTAACTATATTTGTTGATTTCATCATTTAAACAAATAATTTGACCCAACTCTTGTAGTAGAAGAAACTGTTAAAAAGACAGAATTTTTTGTTGTATTCAGTTAATTTAATGAGTTATGTTTTAATTGTAATTTCTGTAAATTAAACATCAAGCAATGTGTAGTTTAAGTGCCTGTTATTGTGATGATATATAAGGACCTGATTTTTGGTCCCAAGATAGTCAGTCCACGGCCGAGTTTCAGGCAAGAAACCTGTGTTGGACAGAACAACAACAATGCATCAACTTAACTGTGAAATAAGTGTTGCATCAATAGTCCATGTGTTAAAACAATGACAGTGTCTGTTCAATTTATGTGAAATATTGTGAAATGTGTGGTTAGGTTTTTATTGCTCGTAGATGTTCAACAGTAATCTGTTGTAGCAGTATGTTGATGTTTGCCTGCAAACTATTAATGAGGCTTATTGAAAGTTAAACAATAGTGCACTGGCCATATAACTGTGTATTATTGGGGGGGGGGGGGGGGGGGAGGTTGTGATCGGTGAAAGCACAGAACTGTGAAATGCAAATGTGTACCTGTCAGCTACATCATTTAAAGTAGTCAGTGTTGTACTTCCACCCATCATTTTTCAGAAAGTGTAACATTGTTGCTGTATGTTGATACCAAGGACAATCAATGAGAAAATAAAGCAGGCAGACATCACATGTAGGAACATTAACAGTGTCATAAGCTGTTACTCATATGTAACCCAACTCAGTACTGGCTCTGTTGTCACTGTTATTCAGAATAAAACGTAATAGTACGTGAAGACTTTGAAAATTTAATTATTTTGTTGGAGGTGTGGTGAATGAGAAGTCTTTTCAGTTTATCTTTTACAGACTTTAAGTTATTAGCTATGTCTCTGTGTATTCTTGACAGACAGTGCTTTGTATTGTTGTAGCTGATGCTTAGTACAACAAAGAATATGAGAGAGAACGACAACAGAAATAATTACATTCGATCTGTGTGAGATGCTAAAACCTGTGCAGCCTAGTTTACTGCCTGCACAGAGGACAATTAACCAGCCAGTAACACTGTGGAATTTGCACACTGTGATAACCAGGTGGGTTAGGTGTTTTTAGATCTTCTGGGACTCTCCACTTTCTTGAATCATACAGAGAAGGATTTGCTAAAATCTTTTACTCTAGAGACAGCACACATAAGTAGAGTCTTTTAATGTGAAGAGAATATTGCCATTTCACTGCAAATGCTTCATGCAGATGAGTACAAAGTATACTAAATACGCTAAATTCAACTGCTGAAGTTAATTTCATATCCTAGATTTCAGGTACTTGTCAGTGATTCTCAGTTTTCTAATCCCACGAACTATTTACATTGCTGGCTATTAAAATTATACCATGGAAGACAGCAAGCAAGAACATCAGTTTGGCATGAAGTGTACTACATGCTTAAATATGCAAATGATTAGCACTTTAGTGCAACTACACTGTTTGTAAACAAGTAACGATTAAACAGCTGGTTTCTTATGCAGAAATAGCATTTGAATGTTGTTTGTTTGTGAAAATGTTGTGTTATGCCTCATGTAAGGAGAAACATCTGCCAGCATGTGTCAGAATGTGATAGGATGGTGGCCTAGTGAGATTGAGGTTTATCATTTTGCGATAATGTTGCCCTTGCTGATAGGAGACCCATGGCTGTCATGAGAATATGGTATCAAAGGAGTTCACAACAGCCAAATATAGTGATGTGCAGCATCACAATGGGTCCACATGCCTAGAGAGGCGTATTGTTCACCTGGTTAAGTGGGATTGTAGAACTGTATATTTACTGTATATTAGTCCCTGTGAACCATTTATAGCCTTTATTCTTCATTTTTTATGAATCACCTTACAATGCTGTACCAAGTAAGATGGTCTGCATTGGTGTTAGAATACTCACAAACAGCAATACAAATTTAGTGTCATAAAACTTGTCATCTCTTTTCTTTCACTGGATGAATACTATTCAAATATACTGAAAAACCTTGGTCTGCATTTTGAAATTTCTTGCCTCGCTCCAGGCCAGAGGGTCATATCAGTAACAGTGGAGTAAAGTAAGAAAAATAATCTTTTCATATTTTTGGGCCATAGTCAAGTAATAATGTTTGAATAATATTCTGCCATATTACTGTACTATTTCTTTATTATATGTTACTATCATAATTTCAGCCTTAAGCCACTACCAAGTTGAATTGAATTTGAATTGATTTTTTTGAATTGAATTTTATTTGATCCTGTAAGATTACATTGTGTACAGTAAATGTACGTGTAATATAGGACATGTCAAAGTATTAACATTCTTTATCACTTATTTTTCTACACCTATAGCTTACATTTGTACATCACTGATAATGGGTAACAATATATACAAATTTAATGGCATAAGTATTCTGCAACACTGTAAAACTCTTTTTCAATGAGGTAGTCTTTAAGTTTCTTTGGAAAGTCATTATGAAGTACACTATCTTGCAGGTTTTTGGGCAGACTTCTTAATAGTCTGATACCAGAGTACTGGGGTCCTTTTTCTAGCATTGCCAGTCGGTGGGGTATGCTCCGTACTTCATTCTTCTTTCTTGTATTGTGGGTGTGTACACTAGCATTTGTAATCCAGTCCTCACTACCTTTTGTGATGTACATTATTGTATTGTATATATACAACGATGAAAAAGTTAAGATACCTAAATTCTTGAAACAGTTTCTGCATGTTTCAGAGGTCTTTCTTCTTAAAATGGTCCTAATTGCTTTTTTTTGTAATGTGAACACTCGTTTTGTCTCTTGTTTGTTTGAGTTTCCCCACACAGTCACTCCATACTGTAAGTATGGTTCGAAAAGTCCATGATACACTGTACACAGAAGGTTCTTGTCTGAATACTGTGATAGCTGCATCATTAAGAATATGACAGAGCTCAGTTTCTTACAGACATTATTAATATGTTTTTTCCATTTCAGGTCATTATCCACAAGAATACCTAAGAATCTAGCAGAGTCTACTTCTTCCAGCCTTGCTCCATCAACCTCTAAATCCATGTCTACAGCCTTTTCCTTGTTTTTAAACACTGCAAACATAGTCTTTTTTAGATTTATAACCAGTTCATTTTCCAACAGCCATTGAGCTGTGACATTTGCAGATATGTATGCTCTTCTCTCAAGCTGTTCCATATTTTGGTCACTATTTAGTATTGTCATGTCATCAGCATACAATATTTTCTTTTCGTCCTCCTCAACACCTATATCATTAACAAATACATTAAATAACAATGGCCCCATTACCGAACCCTGCGGCACTCCATATTTGATGGATTTGGTTTCTGATTGGTACGAGTTTCCTAATGATACATACTGCTTGCGGTTGCACAAGTATGATTTTATCCATTCACCTGGTTGCCCCCGAATGCCATAGTTGCTTAATTTTTGTATCAGCATTTCATGGTCAATGGTGTCAAATGCCTTTGAAAGATCCAGAAACATTGCAGAGACAACCTTTTTCTCATCTAAGGACTGTAAAATGTATTCTGTTAGACTGACAATTGCTGATTCTGTAGATTTACCCTTTCTGAAACCATGTTGTGAGGGCATGAGAATGTTATGTTTGTCCAAATAGTTAACTAATCTGGTATACATAAGCATTTCTAGGATTTTTAAGAAACCTGATATCAGTGAAACTAGTCTGTAGTTGTTGGGATCATCCTTACACCCTTTCTTGTACACTGGCACTACCTTCACTATCTTCAGTTTTTCTGGAAAAATTGCATCTCTGAAAGAACAGTTTACTATGTTCAGCAGTGGTGTTGTTATCTCCTCACATACCAGCTTTATTACATGATTTGATATTTCATCATCACCAGCTGATTTCTTGGACTTCAGTTTCTGTATAGTTTTCCGCAATTCATCTTCCGTGACTGGTCTTAAGAACATAGTACTGCATGATCTTTTTGGTACCTTAATACCCTTCTGTTTTTGACTATTTCTTTCCAATTTTAGGTTTTCTACTACACTGATACAGTTATTATTCAGTATGTTTGCTATTTCCATACCATCTGTGACCACTGTGTTGTCTATTTTAATTGACCTAATACCTTCTTCTTTGTTTGACCCATCTTTTTCCTTTCTTTCAGCATTGATTGCATTCCAAGCTGCCTTTGCCTTGTTTCTTGAGTTCGCTATAGTGGTGTCAATTGCTCTTGCTTTCGCTTCTCTTATTGTTTTTCTATACTTCTTTTTTAACATTTTATATTTTTCAGCTTCGCCCATCCGTCTCATGTCCTGAAGTACAACAGTGTTGGATATAATTAGACTTTGTTAAGTGAAGTCATTATCAGGTTCTACTGAACTAGGTGTCCCAATGTGTAGATGAGAACCAAATCAACAAAATGTATGGCAGACAGGTAGCAAACATGTTTTCCAGACATAAAACAATTGAAACACAGAAAAACACCAATACACTGGTTACATGTGCAATGAACCATGTTGATTTCACTAAACCATGTTAACAGCACGTGAAACTGCCGTATTGGTGTTCATTCTGTGTTTAAGTTGTTTAATGGCTAAAAAACATGTTTGCTACCCATCTGCCATACATTTTGTTGACTTTTTACTTATCTACATGCTGGGACAGCCAGTTCAATAGATCCTGATGATAACTTCACTTAACAAAATCTAACTGTACCCAACACTGTTGTTGTACTTGATAATGACTTATGGCCAAAATCATGATAGTAATATAAAATAAAGAAGTTGTACAGTCAAATGGCAGAAATATCATTCAAACAAAAAAATAATTCTTGCTTTTGTTATTTTTTGTTTGCAGCTTTAACCAACAATATGAAAGTAAATCATTTGATAGTGAAATAATTTTACTGCATTAATAGTTAACTTCCAGGTGTTCAGTCAAGTTGTTGTTACCATTTTCTGCACAATATTTTTGATGACTGACCTATCCATCTTCTTCAGATGCTGTGGGTCTTGCTATTATGTGTACTTGCTGCCTGGACTCCAACCATACTGTGAGATATTGTTGCTCTCATGCTGCTATTTATAGCCAAGTTCAATTCCTAATGTCCACTCCACCCTTGAATGCACTTTTGTGTTATAGAGTATGCACTGATACTCTCCAAAATGCCAATTCCCTTCTATAAAACAAAAGAGCATCAAAGGGTGAAGTGGACATCAGAAAACAAATTTGCCTGTAAATAATGGCATTAGACCAACAGTAGCTTGCAGTCTAGTTGGAGTCCAGGGAGAATGTACACATAATAGCAAAACTCACAACACTGGAAGAAGATGATTAGGATGGTCATCAAAATACGGTGCAGGAAATGGAAACAACAACTCAGCTGGATACCTGGAAGTTCACTATTAATCAATCATGCAGAGAAAACCTAAAAGATTACAGTTTTACTGCAGATAAATATTCCTTTTAACATCAGTGTGCAATGTAGAAAAGGGCTTGATCCTTTTATCTGTTTGTTGATAAAGCTGAAGACTGCCATTTCTACAAAAAAGAGAAACTCAGCACCACCACATGCAATTTTTATTGTTTATGACCATTGCCTATTTTTGCTTGTATGTGATGTCTGTAAGAGCATTGCAGAAAATAAATTACAGGAGCATATCGCTTCTCAGGTTTCCCAATTCTAAATTCCAGTAACAAACACAGGATTATTTGACATAAAAAACAGTACTGTTCACCAAATTCTATATATTTTTTAAAGACACAAACAATTAGAATATTCACATAACTCCTTTCATAACATTATATATCTGTATGTGTGTGTGTGTGTGTGTGTGTGTGTGTGTGTGTGTGTGTGTGTGTATGTATGTATGTGTAGGAGGTAGCTTTTCAGCATGTAAAAAATAAAAAACTTAAATGAGTAAAACTGAATGTGAGTGGAATATACTGGTCCCTACAATGGCACATTGATTAAAGCCATCCTTACTTGGGGCGTATTCACCATGAAGCATGCCAAATGCGGTTTGCATAATGGTTGGTGTGCACTTACAAACTAGCTGGTACATCATATTACATTTTACATAATGTATCAGGTACATCAAAAGAAATTTGGATGCTCAAATGTGTACACATAAAACCAATAAATTAAGAAATAAACATCAGGATACTATCTTTAACATTTATGCTTATGTATCTTTAAGATGTTCAGTTTACATTCTCGTGAGTTAAAAAAGGAATCAAAGGTTTCTAATGAACTGTAATTCAACTGTGTTTGCAATGTATAAATATTAAAAAATAATATACTGAGAAGCAATTTAACTGAGGCTAGCACTTCATTTAGTTTGATAATGAGCAAGTGTAAAATGCTGAAGAACCACTCAGTCGCAGACTACAAACTGAAGCATAGTCTGAAAAGACATTTATCTTCGAAAGTTAGATATTCGTATAATGTCATTGCATGTCAATAATTTACAGCTCATTAGAAAGCTTAGAGGACAGAATTAACACAATGCACATTGATGGAATAGGTCACAAGTGAACAGCCAGATGCCAGTGTTTAATGGACACAACATTTTGGCAAGCAAGCTGATGAAGAGACTGCCTTGTAAGAGTTGCCTCACAGGTGTCATCTACAATCTTGCTCCACCTGTCTCAGAAGTCAGTTCATTTTGCAATATCTCCTTCCTGTTCTTAATCACACTAAGTGCAGGCTCTAAAGCCTTACTAAGGATGTAGCCAATATCATTAATGATAAATGGTTCCATTAACTGAATCAAGATACATTCTTCAGTGACACAGTCTAGAAGTTAGGCATCTGTGTCAGAAACATACGATGGTTGTAATCCGTTCTGTGTAATTCTCATAGACAGTGTTCTGTGACTGCTGGCTTGTTAAACTGCTGCTGTGTAGTGTCACTGGTGTTCTCAGCAATGATCTCTGACTGTATGCACCATCTGACCTATGTATGACATGCCACATTTATAAGGAATCTGACGGATCTCAGATTTCCATTGCCAAAGACTGTCTTTGACACTATTGTTTTAGTAGATCACATGGCTGCTTTCATACATGGCCTTGCCTTTGATGGGGTTGGAGATGCCTGTGACTGGACTGTAGTAACTGGGTCCAGAAGTATGTCTGGAACAGGTCTAGTGACTAGGTTTGTTGCAAGGATATGAGCCATGTGGCAAGGTGTTGGGAACAAGGGTTGAACTGTAATGGACAAGTATATTACACAGCTTGAGTGAGCAGTGTAATACCACCATCAGGAGGAAGGGGAGGATAGTGGGGAGTATATTTCTCATTTCAAGTAAACAACAAAGCTAGTAGTACAAGACGTGAGGGCTATGAGAGGTGCAGTGTGCGGATCAGACCATTTCATGCTAATGTCTAAGATATTATTCAAGTTTATCAAAGACACAGAAATTCAAGTGGAAGCCAAACCAGAGAAAGCCAGTAATATTCAATATAATTTACAAAGCCTTGACCATAGTTCTACCCGCTTCTTGTACCAGCAAAGGCTAGCAGAAAAACTTGCTGCCATTGAAGAAACCTCTGCAGATAAGATGTATGAGATGGTTAAAGAAGTCATCCATAATGCAGCTTATAAAGCACTGAAAAAAAAAAGAAATCCAAAAGAGTAATAGAATATGTGATGAGTGGTGGGACCACTCGGTACAAGAGAAGGTAGAAAGTAAGAAGAAAGCTTATAATAAATGGTTGAACTCAAGATCAGACAATGATTGGCTGGAATACAGAGAGTGGAGAAAAGATGCACAGAAAACAATAATTAAGGCACAAATCGAAGCCTGGCAGAAAACTGGTGAAGAGATAGAAAAAAGCATGGGGGAATACACGAGCAAATAAAGCCTGGTAGGTATTAAAAACAATGAGAACACAGAATAAAGATAAAGCAAATATAAACCTCATTAGCATGCAGGAATGGGTACAACACTACCAAGGACTACTAACTGAGAATAGAGCTGCATTCACTGAGAACCCACCAGGCATTGAAATCAGTAATGATAAAATACCACCGATAACCCCAAAGCACATCCAAAATGCAATTAATCAATGAAAAGCAGGAAGTCGCCTGGTTAAAGCAGCACTGTCAAAACTCTTTGAGATATTGGCAGTGATTTTTGACAAATGCCTTAGAGGTGAAAGCTCCAAAGGAGTTGAAAAAGGCAACAATTACATCAATATTTAAGAAGGGCAACAGGAGGAATTGTGCAAACTATTGTGGTATTAGTGTGATGCCATCCATGGTGAGAGTCTATGGCCGTATCCTTAAAAAGAGGATAGAAAAAGAAATAACTGAATCTGGAGAACAAAGTGGATTCAGATCTGGTCGCTACTGTACTGATGGAGTATTTACCCTCAAAAACTAGTGGAGAAAAGGACAGCAAGGAGCCTTACAACCCACCTTGTCTTTGTAGACCTCCAAAAAGCTTATGACACAGTTCCACAGAACAAGCTATGGACAAGTCTAATTGATAATGGTGTGTCACCGAGCTATGTGAAAGCCTTCAGACTCCTCTACCAAGATTGTACGACAATGGTTAAAGTGAGAAATCAACTATCTCAAGAGTTTGAGGTGACAAAGGGACTACGCCAGGGATGCACACTTGCCCCTACACTCTTTAAGATCTACCTAGAGGAGGCACTAAAATCATGGAAAAGTAAATGCGGAGGAATGGCTGTCCCTATAGATGACGAGATCTTGTTCACTCTATTTTTTGCTGATGACCAACTGTTAGTAGCTGGAGATGAGGAAGTTGCAAATTACATTCTCCACAAATTAAAAGAAGAATATGAAAAATGGGGTCTTGTCATAAACGTATCTAAAACAGAATTTCTGAAAGTGGAAGAAAATACTGTTAACGACTTACAGCTCGGTTCTGATACTGTTAAAGGGTGTCATAATTTTAAGTACTTGGGAGTGACACTGTCGTCCAATGGTAGAAGTATGGATGATGTAAACAATAAAATAGGCCAGGGCAAGCGACCCATAAAGCAACTAAATGGTATTCTCTGGAAAAAAACATAACGTGCAGAACAAAACATACCATCTACCACACAATTATTGAAAGTATCAAAACATATGGTGCAGAGTTCTGGGAACTAACTCAGAGGCAGAAAGATTGCCTGCTGGCTGTCGAGATGGATTTCTGGAGATGGAGTTGTGGATACTCCAGACTTGACCATATTAGAAATGATAGGATCAGAGAGGTTATGAATGTCAAAAGCCCAATCCTAGACTACATAGAAAGGAAGCGCATACTCTGGTATGGTCAATTACAGCGTATGCCAGACACAAGATAGCCAAAATGGGTATGGCAATGGACTCCACATGAAAAAAGAAAGCGCGGTAGACCTGCGAGATGCTGGAAAGACGACGTCAACCAAGCAATGGTGGCGAGAGATCATAATGAAGGAGACTGGAATGACCTTGAACGATGAAGATTGGAATGCAAGAGGCTGCGGCTGCCGTAGAAACCTCGCTCATATATATAAGAGGGCTATCCACAAAGTACATTATGTTTTGGAATTAAAAATAAATAAAGTATTGGAATTTTTTAAAATTATATACAGATGAAAGCCACACTTAAATACTACTTCTCTACATAGTTGCCATTTAAATTAAGGCACTTATCGTAGCGATGGACGAGCTTGGAAATTCCTTCGTCGTAAAATTCGGCCGCCTGCGCCTTCAACCACGTGGTTACCTCTTCTTGAAGCTGTGCATCATCATCAAAACGCTGCATAGCCAACCACTTCTTCATCGCTGGGAATAAGTGGAAGTCGTCGGTGCCAGGTCAGGACTGTACGGCGGATGAGTAAACAATTCCCACTTAAAAGATTCAAGAACTTCACGAGTGGCATTTGCCGTGTGGGCCCAGGCGTTGTCGTGAATCAGCAAGATCTTTGAGCCCAACTTTCCCCTGCGCTTGTTTTGTATTGATCTTCTGAGGTTGTGCAGAGTTTGACAATACCTTTGAGAGTTTATTGTAGTGCCTCTTTCCAGGAAATCCACAAAAATCACACCTTTGCTGTCCCAAAAGGCAGCTGCCATCACCTTCCTTGCCGACATTGTCTGCATGCATTTATTGGGTTTTTGGGGGGAATTTGTGTGCCCCCACTGCTTAACCCATGTTTCGTCACCAGTAACGATGAGATTGAGTATGAGTCGCCATCTTTTTCGTAAGCGTCCAAAAACGTTAACGCTACACCCATTCGCTGATTTTTGTGAATCTCTGTCAAGATTTTTGGTATCCATCTTGCACAAAACTTGTGGTAACCAAGCTTTTCGGTAATGATTTAGTGCAACAAACTTCGTGAAATTTGTGGAAAACTCATAGAGAGTTCCGTTATTGTGCAATTACGGTT
Organism: Schistocerca serialis cubense; assembly: GCF_023864345.2. Lineage (NCBI taxonomy): Eukaryota > Metazoa > Arthropoda > Insecta > Orthoptera > Acrididae > Schistocerca > Schistocerca serialis. The sequence continues at coordinate 784,858,111 of NC_064639.1, read as the reverse complement.
TTCACGGACCGTGGCATCGACTTTTCCGACAATTTCGGCAGTCACTATGCTGGGTCTTCCACTTCGCTCTTCGTCGTAAACGTTAATTCGGCCATTTTTAAATCTTATGACCCATTGACGCACTCCACCTTCAGTGATTATGTTGCCCCCATACACTTCACAAAGCTGCCAATAGATTTCTATTGGTGTACAGTTTTTTGCAGTCAGAAACCTTATTACAGCACGCATTTCACACTTCGTGGCATTTTCAATTAACGCTACATTTCAAACTGTCACAGTAACTCAACGGAGTACAGCACGAACCTCTCACTAGCACGGCAGGATGCCGACTGAGCGGTGGAATGCCATGACACAAAGATGGCCGCACTAGCCCCGCCCCTAATGGACACAAATGAAAACGTAATGTACTTTGTGGATAGCCCTCGTACATAAATACTCTGCAAGCCACTGTATGGTGCATGGTAGTCATTTCTTCTCCTGTTCTACTAGCAAACAGAGCAAGGAAAAAATGCTTATCTATATGTCTCCATATGAGCCCTACTTTCTTGTACCTTATCTATGTGGTCCTTATATGAAATGTATGTAGGCGGCAGTAAGGCTGCCCTACAGTCAGCTTCAAATGTCAGTTCTCTAAGTTTTCTCAATAGTATTCAAGAATGGGTCACACTATTTTTCTATATGTGATCTCTTTTACAGATGAACCACAATTTCCTAAGACTGTTCCAATAAACTGAAGTCAACCATTTGTGTTCCCCACTACAATCCTTGCATGCTTGTTCCATTTCACATCACCATGCATTGTTACACGTAGATATTTGATCAACTTGACTGTGTCAAGTAGCACAGTATTAATGCTGTATTTGAACATTGTGAAATTGTGTTTCCTACTCATCTGCATTAACTTACATTTTTCTATGCTTAGAACTAGTTACCAATCATCATCACACCAACTAGATATTTTGTTTAAGTCATGTTGTATGTGCCTACAGGCTATCAAGGCTGACATCTTCCCATATAGTACAGCATCATCAGCAAACAGCTGCAGATTTCTGCTCACCCTGTTCATCAGATCATTTATGTATAATACTGGTCCTATCATACTTTCCTGGGGCACTCGTGACAATACACTTGTGTCTGATAAACACTTGTCATCAGGACAACATATTCAGTCCTGTTACTTAAGAGGTCTTCAAGCTATCCACATATCTGGAAACCTATTGTCTACAGTGGGGCAGCATGTCAAATGTTTTTTGGAAGTATAAGAATATGGAATTGAATATCATGAGCAAGCTGAGTTCATACAAGAGATGCTTACTAAAACTGTGCTGATTTGAGGAAAAAGGCTTTTCCACCTCAAGGAACTTTATTATATTCAAACTGAGAATATGTCCAAGAACTCTGCAGAAAGGTCATATTAAGGGTATTGGTCTGTAATTTTGCAGATCAGTTCTTTTATCTTTCTTATAGACAGGAGTCTCCTGTACTTTTTTTCCAGTGACTTGGAACTATGTCCTGGGTGAGATTCATGATAAATACAAGGTAAATAAGGGGCCACTGCTGTAGAGTATTCTTCATAATACCTGAATTGGGATCCCATCCGGACCTGGCAACTTATTTATTTTCAACTCTTTCAGTTGCTTCTCTATTCCAAGAATGTCTATTATTATGCCCTCCACATGAGAGTCTGTATGATGTTCAGATGACAGTGTATTTGTATAATCCTCCTTGTGAATAGTTTCTTAAACATGAAATTTAAAACTGTAGCTTTCCTTTTTCTATCTTTGATTGCCACACCAGACTGGTCAATGAGTGAGTGGATAGAAGCCTTCAATCTGCTTAGCAATTTTAAATATGACCAGAGTTTTTTCAGGTGATGCATGACGGTGGTAGTTCTTGTATGTTTTTATAAGGATATTTTTATGGACGCATGAATCTTTACTAACTTTTGCTTGCCGTTATTTGTGCATTCTCTGTTGAACTGAGAATGCAACAGTCTTTGTTCCCTCAGTGTTTTTCAGATTTTGTTATTAATCATGGTGATTATTTTCCTTTCTTAGTCCACTTACTCGGCACATACCTCTCTGGACTGTGATTTACAATCTTTTTAGCTTTGCCCATAATTCCTCTGCTTCCATCATACTGGAACTAAATGATGTCCATTCACTGTCTAAATAGGATGCTAGCAACTGCTTATCTTCTCTTTCTAGAAAAAATACTCACCTATCCTTCTTGACTGGGTTATTAACTTTTGTACTCATTATCACCATGTTGACATATGCCTTCTTATATCTACAAGCTCAAAATATTTCCATATCATGTGTCAGACTGGCTGCTCAAAACAGCTTTTGGGAAACATATTCAAAAGCACTTCACAAGACTGTCTGTAGTCCCTGCAGTGAATCCATAGATTTCCCAGACTAAACTTGCTAGGTTAAATTCACCTCAAATTAATATTGCATGCTCAGTATTTCCGCCTTACCGAGCATATACATTTCTTGAATGAATCCAAAAAGCATTGTGGTGGAATCGGGTGGCTGGTAAAAACATCCAACAATTAACTTGATTTCAACTAGATCTGCCCAAACCCAGATAATGCAATGGTCGTCCGCAGCTCGTGGTCGTGCAGTAGCGTTCTCACTTCCCGCGCCCGGGTTCGATTCCCGGTAGGGTCAGGGATTTTCTCTGCCTCATGATGACTGGGTGTTGTGTGCTGTCCTTAGGTTAGTTAGGTTTAAAAAAGTAGTTCTAAGTTCTAGGGGACTGATGACCATAGATGTTAAGTCCCATAGTGCTCAGAGCCATTTGAACCATTTTTTTGTAATGGTCACATTTGAAATTGACTTCATTAGAGACAATATTTTTGTCAGCTGCAGTGAACACTCCACATCCTATGGTGTCTAATCTGTCTTCCCATTATGTGTTCGACAACTCACTAAATATTTCAGAGCTTTCTTTTTTGGGTTTCAGCCAGCTCTTGGTCCCCAGAATAATTTGAGTGTGGCAGATTCCTTGGAGGGCAACATTCCAAAGGAAGACTTCCCTAAGTTTCACAAGTTTGTATGAATGTGCAGTGCATTTGGCATGGGGTGGGGGTGGGGGGGGGGATAGGTAGAACTTCAGAAGCATTAACACCACCATCCTAACATTTCCCTGTTTTTTATTAATACAGTCTCAAAATATTTTGGACTCACAGTATACAAGGCTTTGAAGGATTAGGTTACTGAGGGCTATGGACTGTCAAAATCTGACCACATATAGAGGTCATTAGTGGAAGTACAAGTTGCAAATGAGGTGGGTAATGTGATGGTCAGATCATTTGGGGAGATTTCAAGAGCTAGGCAACAATGCAGAAACAGTATTTGGGACAGGGTTGCGGCTATTCAGGAGATATAAACTTTTTTTTCAATTTAGCAGTTTTCCTGCTAATTTTTATTTGTTAAATTTAGTCTGCAGTGTAGAGTTCATTGTCAAGATAATGTCCAGATTTAGTTTCTAGCAGCTACAAGGGTGGTTTGATAAGCCTGGTAAATTTCCATGAAAGATGAAACATTTTTGTTGTGGCTTCATGGTTGGTAAGTTTAACTGTTACAAGGAAATTTATAAAGAATTTCAACAATGTACAGTACACAGTTTATTACTGAGAGACAACTGAATTGGTCAGTGTGCCAACTGCAATTGAAAATGGAAAAAACTGAGTTTTGTGCTGTTATTAAGCTTTTTCATTTGAAGTGTTGGACTGATGCACAAATCAAAACAGGACTGAAAGTTGATGCAGGCTCTGAACAATCACTGAAAACGATTTACTTCTAGGTTAATGAATTTAAAAGTGGTCATACAAGCACTGAAGGTGAAGTGTACTCTGGCTGTCCAGTTGATGTCACCACAAAGGAAACCATTCACAAAATTCATGATATGGTAATGCAACACTGCTGAGACTGTTGGCGTGTCAACTGAGCAAGTGCATAATATTCTCCGTATTTAATCACGATCTACAAGACTTTTTGCACCAATTTATTCCTACTGAGGAAACCTGGATCCATTATTAAACACAAAAGTCAAAATAGAAGTCAAAACAATGGACAAAGGCTGGTGAAAGTGCACTGAGGAAGGTACAGATGATTTTCTCAGATGATAAGGTGATGGCAACTGTCTTTTGGGACTCCCAATGAATAATCCTCATACATTATTTTTAAAAAGGCAGAACCATAACTGTACCCTATTGTACTTCATTGTTGGATCATTTTAAACTTGCCTTGGCTGAAAAAAGACCAAGGCTGGCATATAAAAAAGTGCTCTTTCACTAGAATATGTGCCATTCCGCATATTGGCAATAACAATGGTGTAAATGCACAAATTTGGTTTTGAATTGGTTCCTAATCCACCTTATTCACCAGATTTAGCCCAAAGTGACTTCTTCTTTTTCCCTAACTTGAAACTTAGCCTTGCTGGGAAGAAATTTTCATCAAATGAGGAAGTGATATTTTCAGTCAACGAGTATTTTGCAGAGTTTGATGAAACATTTTTTTTTTTTCTTTTCCCATTGGGTTGAAAAAGCTGGAGGATTGCTGGACTAGGTGCATATCCCTCTAAGGAGACTACCTTGAGAAGTAGAGTGAAACAAACATTTTTTATCAAATTTATCAAACCATCCTCACACTTCTCTGTTGTTAATATATTCGACTTACTCTATTTGACTGCATGTCCTCCTTCATTATGGGAACCACTGATTGAATTAATGAAAAAGAAAACATTGGCTGTGAGACAGAACAATGAGAAAAGTATGGATACACTGTAGCAAGCTTTTTCATACTATCAGCTGAAAAACTCTCACCCTGACACACAAATTTGTGGTTTGAACAATCTTGGCTCTCTTCTACAGCAAAGCAACATTGTTTATACTATTAGAGCCATACTTTACAATCCTGTTAACGTGTCAGATGATACATACTGTGCCACTGTCGGTTTCCTCCCTCCACCTGTTATGGATCATGCATGGGAAGAACGACTATTGATAAACTGCCACTGACACATAAGGCTGAATCCTTCCAATTTTGGTTATCATGTTTATTTTGAGGAGCACATACTGAAGGAAGTAATGAGTTTCTTAATTGGTCTTGGAATGACCATTCTCAAAATTTTGAATGTCTGTATTTGTGTCATGTACAATATATTTCTTGTAGTGCTTACCACTGGTGTTAGTTAACCATCTCTAAGATGTTCTCAGACTGACTGAAACATTCTTATATTTTCAATAGTTATGTTAAAGCTTAAGCATATGTCTATTTTCCTACGGCATTGCCATTTTGGTTGATACATTTGTGCAGGAGCTAGGGCAATTTTTGTGTGTTCTTGTCATACCAGCTTGTTGCCTCCAGTCGAGGAGCATTTTGATTTGTCATAATTGCTGAAACACCTCCCAACCAAATGTTCTTTTCATTTTCGAAACAAGTAGGAGTTGTTATTAGAGAGTGACGTTTTTGATGAGCAATGTGAATGTGAATGTTTGTGTGGAGAAGATTTATGAACTTTCTCAGGATGTCTCCTCTCTAGTTCAGAATCTCTTGGCTGTATTTGCTTGAACTTTTGCAGTTTGTGCACAAATAAATGTCACAACTCATGTGACTGCTGTTTGGTCTCAGGTTTTGATACCATAGTAATCAAATGCAAAAAGTTTGTGCGGAGAGCCTGTATGTTGCCATTATGCCCACACAGAAGTCTATATTTTCAGTTAATCATATGAATGACCCTTTGAGAAATCTCACATACCAATATGCAAAGTTCAGCACACTGATTCTCTGATCTTGCATGATCTGTCCAACATTAGTGACTGTGTTGTCAGTGTTTGAAGGTTTTCATTTCTTTCATCACTGTGAATGCACCAGCTATAAGTGACCTATATCACTTCTGAACATTTTTTCTATCAATTTTCGATGAATTTCAATAGATTTAATTCGTTTCACATTTAAAAAACTGAATAACTGCTCAAACTTCGCACCTCAAGAAACTCAATTACAAACATTTGCTGAGCCAAGTCTGAGCATTGTGGTGAGTTTGGAAATGTGGAAAGAAACAAACACAGCAATCTGAATGACTGTTAAATGTACTATTTCACTGCAGCCTCAAGACTTCAAGAGCCTTAATAATTTTATGGCTCTATGTATGAGCATTTGTTTCAGTGATAATCAAATGAACTGATTTTACACTCACTAACTCCTTAAATGGTTTAATTTTGTCATGACCTGAATAGTTATCAGTTCAATGGCCAAATAATCATATGTGAATTCCCTAACTCACCCCTTCTCTGCAACCGAAAACAACGTCAGATATTTCTTCAAAGAGTAGTGTTTTAGAATTAATGGCTTAAATACATACAATTGAAAGTACATGATACTAGAAGCAAGAAGTCTCAGAAAACATAGATCCATAAATGAACTGTTTGAGAGATTAACTGTGCCTTTGTGGTTTGCGAGATAACTGAGACTTTGTGGTTACTGACTTAATTCTGTGTAAATGTCATCTCAGTTAGGAAAAGGTAATAATACTGCACAAAATTAAGAAATGTTATTAGATATACTATGGTAGAAACGCACATGTTCTGAATGGACATGACAACAGTTACATGACTGTACTCATAGAGAAAAGCACCTTTAAGGTTGCCCCAAACACAGAAATCCATGGGAATCAGATCAGGTGATCTTGGAGACTGTGGTACAGGTCCTTCTTGCCCTATCCATCTTTTGCCATATTGCTGTGTTAGATGTCATCTCATCATAGCAGCAAAATGTGCCAGAGCTCCATCATGCATGTACCACATCCTCCGGTGTTGTTCTAAGCAATCCTGCCAGATGATGCCACAGTAACTGAAGGTAACTCCCACTGAATTTGTTTGTATCACATACAGACCACTAAGATGATCACCTAGTACCCCTAACCACATATTCAGTGGAAACTCATGCACAGGATGCGGGTTGGAGCCTATAGTGTACTTAAAATAGTTACAACTTCTGACAGTTCAGTACAGAGCAAGTGGACGGAAGCATAGTTGCCAGCATGGGCTGAGTGCATCAGCAGGAGATGATAATGTCAGGCTTACTTGGCACAGAACCCGGCAGGCTCACTTGACTGCATGAACAGCAAGTCACACAAGCTGGCTGATCTGTGATCTTTCTCAAATGATATTAAAGAAATTATTCAGTAGTAATCTCTGCTTCTCACACATCTTATGGATTAAGTTGTCAGCTTCATGATGAACTGTGTATCATATCACTAATGATCATAGTAATTGTTATTTTTTGATGGTAGATAAACTACTGCAAGAAATTCTTAAAGTTTTCAGTGAAAAATAATGATCACTCTTGCAGTAGCCACCGGAAAGATCGCGGGAGACGCACATCGGCACGGCGCGTCACGGACGGTAGTTGCCACAAGTAGAGTCCCATCCACCAGAGGGCACGCGAGAATTCGGATGCGACCTCTGCCGGCGTAACAACAACAACAACTCAGGCAGCACGGGCCGTGCCCAGTCAGTTAACATCGGGCATGCCTAGGACACAGTCCTAGTCTACGCTAAGTGAAGCGCGACGTAAACGTGAACAGTGTTACTACAACTATGAGTTTGCTTTTGGTGCTGTGGGTATTGCAATTTGTCTCCAGTCTTGCTATCGTGGCAAATGACAGCACGCAAAGAGGAGAGTATTTTGCCATATAATTAATATGAGGAACTGTTGTTATCTACCACGACATTTAACCAACTACAATTTTTTTCACTGAAGTAATGTAATTTTTAAGGACCATCAATAGCTGGTGAAATGAGAATTGCTGTGAATTTTACAATAATATAAATGAAGAAGTTACATGTTGCTTTTTTATGCTGAGAATAAGCTTTTTCATAAACTATTGACCTGTCTTGCCCTCAGTTGCTAGTTTAATATTATACTGTTTCAGGATTCTGTCACAATTTCAATGGCATTAGAATGATAGTGACATGAATTTTTGTAAACTCTGCTGTGTTTTGGAAAAAGAAGCAGATTTTAACATGGCAACAAGACAAGTTACATTTACTCAAAACTCGCCACAGTCCTTCATTAATCTGTCTCCTCGACTACCTTCTTGGTATTTCTGACAACTCAAGACTAGTCCTGTAATGTAACATTTGCTATGGCTTCTTTTGTCAGCATTTCAGGCTCACTGAGTGTAAACTTCTTGTTATTTTTTGCCACATTACTATTCACATAGGCCCATGTAGTCTCAGTCAGATTTAAATGAGCTTGATATGGTGGAAGCCTGATCAAATTATGTCCTTCAGCATTTGCCAGTTTGTCAGCCTGGCAGCATGGATAATTTGACTTGTACAACATTACAAGTTCCATTAACTTTGCCTTATACATGCTACATTCAACTTTATAAATGAAACATTGGTTTCTACCCAGAGGAAAATATCTGCTTTTTCCACTTTATTATTGGAGCTTCGTTCATCACAAAAAAGTGGTGCACACATTATCTATTACTATTATCAAATGTGAAGTAATATTTCATAGCAGAAGACTGACTTCATAACTGGTAAATGTGTTCTTGGATGATCACTTTTCATGAGAACCTCATGTTCAGATGTGTTGCACTGTTGTTATTAATTCAACACCAGCATAAAACACTTCAATACCTGAATGAAATTTTCACTCTGCAGCGGAGTGTGCGCTGATAAGGAACTTTCTGGCAGATTAAAACTGTGTGCCGGACTGACACTCGAACTCGGGACCTTTGCCTTCCGCGGGCAAGTGCTCTACCAACTGAGCTACCTGAGCACAACTCACACCCCGTCCTCACAGCTTTACTTCTGCCAGTACTTCGACTCCTACCTTCCAAACTTTACAGAAGCTCTCCTGCAAGTTTTGAGGCAACCCGTTCAGGCTAAATGCCTTAGACACTCTGTCCAGCAAGTGTAGCAAGGTAGAGGTTCCCTGCTGGTTTGGGGGGGCATTATGTGGGGCCAAAGTATGCCGCTGGTGGTCACGAAAGGCGCCGTAACAGCTGTACAATATATGTGAATGCCATCCTCCGACCGATAGTGCAACCATATCAGTAGCATATTGGCAAGGCGCTCGTCTTCATAGATGACAATTTGTGCCTCCATTGTGCACACCTTGTGAATGACTTCCTTCAGAATAACGGCCTCTACTAGAGTGGCCAGCATGTTCTCCAAACATGAACCCTATTGTACATGCCTGGGATAGATTTAAAAGGGCTGTTTATGGATGACATGACCCACCAACAACTCTGAGGGATCTACGCCGTATCGCTGTTGAGGAGTGGGGCAATCTGGATCAACAGTGCCTTGATGAACTTGTGGATAGTATGCCATGACAAATACAGGCATGTATCAATGCAAGAGGACATGCTACTGGGTATTAGAGGTACCAGTGTGTACAGCAATCTGGACCACCACCTCTGAAGGTCTCGCTGTATAGTGGTCCAATATGCAATGTGAAATTTTAATGAGCAATAAAAAGGACAGAAATGACGTTTATGTTGATCTCTCTTCCAATTTTCTGTACAGGTTCCAGAACTCTCGGAACCGAGGTGATGGAAAACTTTTTTTTGATGTGTGTATAATGTTCCATGTTACCATCAGCACTCATACAACAGAGTTCATGCTCCGCAAACAACTGACATGAGTAGAATTCTGACTGTGTGCTGCACAGCTGTATCCATTCTGTTTACAACTCCACATCTCAAAAATGTAAACAAAGACTGCACCATTGACTAGCGTTCCCTGTTTACACAGAATCACATCAATAGTGGCTGGTAGACATAAAGTTGCAATTATCTCTCAAACAGCCCATTTGCAGACCTATGTTTACTAAGAATTTTTTGCTTCTAGTATTGTGTCCTTTTAATTATATTCTTGTATGCTATTAATTATGATGCCCCCTGCATAGCTTGTTTCTGTACAATGATGTTAAACCTTCATATTTATTTTTGACCTCTGTACATGGCTTCTTTCTATTCATGATTCATTAAACTTCACACTCTGTTTCCTTTGACCAGTCATATCACACTAAATTCTGAATATGTAGCTAAGAAAAAGTGCAAATTTCATATGTGCCTTGAGAAATTATACAGGGTGACAATTATTGAACTATATGATAAAAAAACAAAACATAAATCAATTACAAACTATGGCATGCACACATTTTATTCAACATGTAAACATTGCTACAGATGACTCTTCAGGCTTTTCCAGTGGATATATTGTAAATAGTCTTCATGGGTTTGCTGCCAGAAAACATTGTGCAAGTTCCACAATTTCCTTGGAGCAACTGTCAGACATCTTTAGGTGGTTCAACCTTGCTGGTGGCTAGGTACAACTGACGGTATCCGCACATCAACACACCATTTCTAGAACATGCACACGAAGAACGTGCAGGCACAGAAATCATGCATGCGCAATGATTTGCAGATAGATGGTGCTATATTCAAACGCCCTCTGCTGAAAATCACAGAGTGGCTCTCCTGCGTGCGTGCTGTATGCTGCATTAACTAACAACGCAGCCAGACATTACTCACTAAAGACCATACTAAACCAATGTTATGATGGTTCTGTTATCGAAAAATCTTGATTTTCATGTCGTGATTTTATAGCAGCCAATGCAGCATTCCAGACTGTGCTCAGTTGAAATCCCGCACCCCTGTTCATGAGATTATCGGCAGTACGAATATTTATTGCTTCCTTAAAGACACAATCCCAGAGAGATGGCCTGCATCTCGTGGTCGTGGGGTAGCGTTCTCGCTTCCCACGCCCGGGTTCCCGGGTTCGATTCCCGGCGGGGTCAGGGATTTTCTCTGCCTCGTGATGGCTGGGTGTTGTGTGCTGTCCTTAGGTTAGTTAGGTTTAAGTAGTTCTAAGTTCTAGGGGACTGATGACCATAGATGTTAAGTCCCATAGTGCTCAGAGCCATTTGAACCATTTTGAACCAGAAAGATGATGCCAGGGATAAAATGGTTATTCTGAGAGACAGGTATATAATGCATTCAGGTCCAAGCGAGTTCAATCTGTGGAGCAGAATGAAGATATGACGATATCCACCACTTTGGCCTTTTTGCCATATTTTGATGCCATGTCATCAAGAATAGGAACAGTCCTCGAAAGATATGTCTTTAAGTGTGTTTTTCAACCATATGCAAAACTGAGAAACCTGTTGGGTTTGGTTAAGAATGACCTTGGCCTGAGGAAATGTGGTATGTACAAGATTCCTTGTCAATGTAGGGCGGCATATATAGGCCAGACATGTTGCACTGTGCAAGAACACTACGATGAACATCAGCGTTATTCACGCCTTTGTCAACCAGAAAAGTCGGCAATTGTGGAACACTGAATACAGGACATCACATGAGTTATGAAAAGACGGAAGTTTTATTCCTCGCATCATCTTTTTGGGATTGCATCTTTAAGGAAGAAATACATATCCGTACAGCTGATAATCTCATCAACAGGGATGCGAGATTTCAACTGACACAGCCTGGAACCCTTCATCAGCCTGGAACAGTGCATTGGCTGCTCATAAATCATGATGCAAAAATCAAGATTTTTTTGATAATAGAACCATCATAACATTCGTCTAGTGTGGTCTATAGTGAGTAATGGCTGGCCACATTGTTAGTTAACACAGCATACAGCGCACGAGCAGGAGAGCCGCTCTGCGATTTTCGGCAGAGGGCATTTGAGTATGGCACCACCTATCTGCAAATCATTGCACGTTCATGATTTCCACGCCTGTGTAGTCTTTGCACACATGTTCTAGAAATGGGGCATTGATGTGCAGATACCGTCAGTCATAACTAGCCACCAGCAAAGTTGAACCACCTGACGATGTTGGACAGTTTCTCCGAGGAAATATTGTGGAATTTGCACAATGTGATCTGGCGGCAAGCCCATGAAGACTATGTACATCACTACAGGTATTTGGATTTAGGTTATGACATGTTTGATGTGCTTGCCATTATTAGTGATGATGTGGAGCAGACGAATAGCGAAATTTTGCATGACCCACTGAAGTGTCGGAGCATTGTTGCTGTTGATGATCTCCTAAATGGCTGTCTCCAGCTCAGCAATGGTTTTGGGGTTATTGCTGTACACCTTGTCTTTAATATAGCCCACCAAAAAGTAGTTGCATGTGTTCAGATCCGGAGAATATGGTGGCCAATCAAGGCCCGTTCAGTGGCCTCTGGGTAACCCAGACCCAGAATGCAATCCTAAAAGTGCTCCTCCAGGACATCAAACACTCTCCTGCTTCAATGGGGTTGAGCTCTGTCTTGCATGAACCACATCTTGTTGAAATCAGGGTCACTTTCGATAATGGGGATGAAATCATCTTCCAAAACCTTTACGTACCTTTCAGTAGTCACCTTACTATCAAGGAATATCGCATCGATTGTTCCCTGACTGGACTTTGCACACCACACAGTCATCTGTTGACAGTGAAGAGACTTCTTGCTTGTAAAATGAAGATTCTCGGTCCCCCAAATGCGCCAATGAATCCATCCAAATGAAAGTGGGCTTTGTCACTAAACCAAATCATACTCACATCAACGTCCTGTTTGTCAGTTCTGTGGGCAATAGTGCTGGGCAAACAAACACAACTGCTGTTCCATGGCCCTGGGGTTTAATGTCTGATGGGCTTGAATTTTGTATGGGAAGAGATGCAGGTCTTCAACAAAAATTTGTCACAGTGTCCTCTGGTAGACTCCCACCTGTTGTGCAGCTAGTCTGATCGATTTCCTGTGGCAGGTTTGAAACACAGCATATCTTTGCTCAATGTTTTCTGGAATTTTCACCCTTTTTGGACAACCAACATTGCCAACACTGTTATCATGAACACTATCCGTTCTTGACTATGAGCACACTTCGACTGGTTGACATCAGCTTGGCCTCCGTTGCAAACTTCCTTTGAGCCACAGTTGAGCTGTGGTTGCTTGCATAGTAGGCCTTCACAAGCACTATATGCTCATGCACGCTGTACCATGATATCTTTACATGCAAATGGCCGACAACAATAAGGCACATGCACAAGCGCATACTAATCTCCATCATGCACTGCAGCCAACCGTGCAGTCTGAACATCGTAATGCAAACCATTCAGAAGTTTTGATGATTTTATTTCATACAGTTCAATAATTGTCATCCTTTACTTTTATTACTTCTCAAAGAGCGACAATTACTTTATAATTTCACCACACACATAACATTATTTCAGATGTTGTTACATACCTTTCCTCAGTTTCAATTTGTAGATGATAAAATGTACTGCCACTTAGTAGAATAGGTGTGTCAAAGGTAATGTCGTCAGAATCTGGAAACAAATAATGTTATAAGACATTGGTATGTTGATCAAAGTCTACAGAATAAATAGTAAAATTATTAGAAAATGTCATTTCTGTACATATTTACATGGAAATCTGATTCCATATTATAATACAGAATGAAATTGTACCAGTGGAACCTTCATTGTTATGAGTAGATGCATGATTTATCTTCTAAATGGTACAATGAATCTCAAAACTTGCTTGGATACAACTTCAGATTAATCATTACATTGACTAAAAATTTAGAAAACAAGTGATGTTAAAATTAGTAATGACCTGCACTAGTCTATTCACTGGAAACTCAATCAGACATCCACCTAGTAGTGTGAAGCATCCCATTCTGCCCTAATGACAGTGGTAATGCCTCATGGCAGGGACACCATCGGAAGGGGGTGCTGTCTTGACCCACAGGTACTAAACCACCATGTAGTTTAGAGATGGGCATAAGGCTTGCACATCTTGCTCAGTGGCCTCCTAGATACAGCCAATAGGACAGAGTGCATGTGACCTGGTGGCCTCACAAACACCCTCATGTCCATGGAGCATTACTTAATCAACATATAATTCATTATTTGGGAATTATAGGAAGATTCATCATCTTGCCGAAGTTACAGGTTACCTACAAATGCTGCAGGAAAGCAAACAGATGTATATAATTGGTCAGTAATTACCTGTCTCATTTGGTTCTGATAAATGATGACAGATCCCAGAGAATACATCAGTTATTTCTTTACATTGATTCTAGACAAATTTTTTCTATGATTATAGTGTTCAATGGCAGTGGTCTTGCACTCATGCAAATTTCTGTGCCCCATAAACAACAATGGTCCATAAGTTGGGCAACATCTTGAATACCTCGCAGCAAGAATTTTTGTTTGTTGTTCTTGGCTATTTAGTCTGATGGCTCTGAGTATCTTTAAATTGATGTTCTCACATTAGAACCATGCAGCAGTGCCACTTAAAAAGCCCAACACCTTGCAGATATAATGTTCCATGAGATGGGCAGTCATGATCTACTTGTGATAAAATGCTCTTTTACATGGCCATCCCACAGGAAAGGTGACTGATTTTATTTTTGCATTACTGTTAATGCCATCTGTGAATGGAAGCATGAATTAACTACTGCAATATTGAGACTACTTTCCATTTTAATTTAAGAGCACTGGGATCATAGACTGCTTGTAATAACTGAACTTAACAGTATGTCCTGCACTACAGTCATGATACGAGCAATGGAGCAACATGAGAACAAATCCATGGCAAGAATATGGGCCATGACATCCTATCCTCATTCTTTTACAACCTCAACACCTTCTCTCCTATCCACTTCTCCCATACAACCTGACCACTTTGGGACGGTATATCTGCAGTGGCAAGAACTCCCTTGCCCAGTATGCTGGAGGCCACACAAAGTCCTTCAGAGACAACCACTACCCCCAGACCTAATCTGCAAATTTCCTGTGTCATATCCCCACACATCCCCAATCCTCCTACCACCCAGCAAGAATCAGTGCGACCCCGTACTGGAAAAACTGCACAACATCCTTCATCAGGGCCATGGTTATCTATGATCATGCCCTTGAATTACAGATGTCCTACCAAATATACTTCTCATAGCTCCTAAAGTGGTTTTCCTTTGCCCACCCAACCTCCATGACATCCCTATGCCACTCCAAATCCAAACCCCTTGGCACAGGGATCATATCCCTATGTAAGACCAGGTGCAAGAGTACCACATCTACCCACCCACCACTTCCTATTCCAGTTCTGTTACATGCTTAACCTATCCCACCAGAGGCTGGGCCACCTGTGAAAGCAGTCATGTTATATATCAGCTCTGCTGCAATCATTGCACAGCTTTTTATGAAAGAAAGGAAGGAAGACTGTGTTTAATGTCCCATCATGATTGAGGTCATGAGAGACAGAACAGCTTTTTTATATTGGGACGATTACCAACTGGCTGTCCAACAGGATTAATCCCCACGACCAAACTGTGGCCAAGGGCAAAGTGGATAATCCTTGCATAGCATGCAGCTGAACATAACATGCTTGAGTTCAATGGCTGCTTCACAACCCAGATCATCTGGATCCCTACTCCACCAACATCTTTTCTGAACGCTGCAGATGGGAATTATCCTTATTACACATTCTCCATTGCCAAAATCATCATAGCCTCAACCTTCGCTAATCTACTGTCCCAAAACCCTCCAACCAACAGTTTCCACCCTTCCATCCTATCACCTTCTCCCAATTCGAGTCTTCTCACTCTCATCGTGCATGGCTCTATGCCAATGCACCTGCTAGTCTTTTACCCTTCTCTACCCCTCTCCTTTCCCACTCCCCATCCCCCCCTCCTCCTCCTCCTCCTACATCCTCCCAACACTGCACGTGACAGCCTTGTCTAGCCACCATCTAGTCCCTGCACACTCTGCCAGGCTACATTGACTTCTCTTTCCCCACCCATATTCTGCTCTCTCTCCCCATTCTCTGCCATACTCCAGATTGCTATTTCTGTCAACACCACACAGTCACACTCTGGCTGGAGATATTAGTCATTTGTGAGTGAGGTGTGCCTGCTTGTGTGAATGTGTGTGTTTTCCCCTTTTGGAAGAAGGCTTTGGCTAAAAGCTCAATGTGTAACAGTCATTCCATTGTGCCTGTCTGCACCTCAACATGTCATCTTTATGGTAAGTAGCAGTCTATTCTTTTTATAATATTGTAGAACACTACACTGTTTTGAACTGGGTAAAAGTGCCACAGACACTTTTGAAATTAATCAAACTCTTCATGGTAGTGAAATAATGAGTTGTGAAGATATTTTTAAGTGGTATGCAAAGTTTTGTAATCAGGGAGGGAGCACTGAAGATTATCCACATCCAGGAGCACAACTGAAAATTCGAGTTGAGGAAAATGCTCAAAAGTGCCTGAACTGAATATGGCAGTGAAAGGAGCATTTTGACACAATTCCAGGTACCCAGAAGGCTGTAAGAAATTTCAGTGGCTCATTATCAGAATTGTTTCAAGTAATTTTTACAGTGCTTCTAGTTGTGTATTGACTCATAAGGAACCTATATTTTGAATAAAAAGTCAAGTAAAATAAACAAAAACAGTATCTTGTATTTTATTTCACAGCAGTCACCTTTGTCAGACAAGACATCTTGCCTATCTGGCACCTGAGTGTTGCAGCAACAGGTATGTAACATACTGAACTATGCCACCTGCCATGATGACAGGAGACCTCCCCTCCCCCGACCTTTTCTCCCTCTCTACAACACAGCAGCTATCTCCAATTCAACTGCTTATAACTGTATAAGAGTTGTTATTTTTCTACATAATTTTTTATAGAACAAATAAGTTAATAGATGTAAATGTTTCACTAGGGGTTTTCTATTTCTCTACACTTGTTGTCTTTGGCACAAATCAAGATTCACAATAAAGCTGCAAAAATTCAACAAATGTTCTAGTAAACAGTTCCTCTAATAGTATCTGGCCTGCTACAAGAAAAATTCAAGTGCTAATCTTAAATAATCATGTGGTTATTACAATATTGGTGTGAAAACTCCATATCAGAGTATACATTTATCTAAAAACAGAGAAGATGTGACTTACCAAACGAAAGCGCTGGCAGGTTGATAGACACACAAACAAACACAAACATACACACAAAATTCTAGCTTTCGCAACCAACGGCTGCTTCATCAGGAAAGAGGGAAGGAGAGGGAAAGACGAAAGGATGTGGGTTTTAAGGGAGACGGTAAGGAGTCATTCCAATCCCGGGAGCGGAAAGACCTACCTTAGGGGGAAAAAAGGACAGGTATACACTCGCATACACACACATATCCATCCACACATACACAGACACAAGCAGACACAAATGTGTATGTTTGTGTTTGTTTGTGTGTCTATCAACCTGCCAGCACTTTCGTTTGGTAAGTCACATCTTCTCTGTGTTTAGATATATTTTTCCCACGTGGAACATTTTCCTCTATTATATTCAGAGTATACATTTAGTTATCCTATTGAATGCAGTTGTTTTTGCTTTGCACAACCTCCCAGGAGCGTGCTAAATTTGGAGCTGCCTGGAAATACTCAACATGGAGCCCAGATATGTTCTTCCATTGTCTTCTAGCCTTCACTGGGGATGATCAGTGCCAGATTTTGTTGCACTGTTTACTCATGTTATACCATTTTTACATCTAAAATGCTGTCTGCTAGACATTCCTTCACACTATCCATCACTGGGCAGTAAATTTGGTTCCGATAGATGATTTTGTTCCTCTGAAGCCACCACGCCTTGAGCAATTGTGACAGCATAGAGTAGAGTTGGTTCACTTTTACTAGGTGACACAAATGAAAAAAATAAACTGTGAGAAATAACAAACAGTTCTTTGCTGAAATCTCAAGACAGTGACCCTGGATAACGCTCCTCAGCAATACAGGCAGTACTGACACCTGTGTGGATGCAGTAATAGACTTTTATACTTGTGTTACTGGAAAAGTTGATGAGAAAAATAGTGGATTTTTCTGGATATTAGAAAATGAAAATGTCTACTCAGTACTAAATTGCTGAAAATAAGAGTGTTCTAGGCAATGTATTATACTCTAAAATCAGTCATTTTAATGATTGCTTTGATGCTCTTGAAAGGCAAAAATTAAGACATGGTACACTATGTAGACTTCTCACTAAATACAAATACACTAGAAACATAAGGTCGCACATCCAGGAACAATCTAGAATAAATACTGTCTTGGCATCACAGTTGCAAATCTCAAACTGATATGTGGCAGTCCCACTAGTTCACTCCAGTAGCTAAATGGTGCAGGAAACATCTTTGGCATAAACCATCTACATAAAACCTGTTGTGAAGCCAATGATCATTTAGAAGAAACCAAGATCCATATCTGAATTCACTTGACATATTTAAGTCTATGTCATATAATAAATTCTTGGATATTTCTAGAATGAAATTTTCACTCTGCAGCTGAGTGTGCACTAATATGAAACTTCCTGGCAGATTAAAAGTGTGTGCTGGGCTGAGATTCAAATCTGGGACCCTTGCCTTTTGCGGGTAAGTGCTCTACTGGTGAGCTACTCAAGCATGACTCACAACAGGTCCTCACAGCTTCACTTCTGCCAGTACCTCATCTCATACTTTCCAAACTTCACAGAAGCTGTCCTGTGAAACTTGCAAAACTAGCACTCCAGGAGTGCTAGTTCTGCAGGAGAGCTTCTGTGAAGTCTAGAAGATAGGAAATAAGATACTGGCAGAAGTGAAGCTGTGAGGATGGGTCAACAGTCATGCTTGGGTAGCTCAATCGGTAAAGCACTTGCCCATGAACGGCAAAGGTCCTGAGTTCAAGTCTCAGTCTGGCACACAGTTTTAATCTGCCAGGAAGTTTTAATATCTGGATAATCTACTGTGTGTTTTAGGATACTACATCTCACACCCCAAAAGGGCAAAGGGATAAAAAGGTACAAGATACAGAAAATTTTAGTGTGCAATATAATGTGACAGATAGTATAATGTATCATATCCATGGCACTATTAGAAGTACACAATATGTCTCTTTAGTACCCATCATGATACACAATAGTTTCATTGCATGTATACACATTTGTGATGTCTCTTCAACTTGCACTAATATCATTGTGTAATGGAACTGGGAATAATAATGAACCTCCATAATAAAATATGTTAACATAAATTTCATAAAATCTACATCCATATCTACACTAACATAATGACTCTGCAGTTTACAGTTAAGTGTCTGGCAGATGATTCATTGACTCACCTTCAAGTTGTTTCTCTACTGTTCCAGTCTCGAACAGAGCATAGGAAAAATTAGCACTTCAATCATTCTGTGCAAGCTCTGATTTATATTATGTAACTACAATTATCATTTCTCCCTATGCAGGCAGGTGCTAACAAAATATTTTTGCATTCAGATGAGAATGTTAGTGATTGAAATTATATGAAAAGATACTGCCACAGCAAAAAATACCTTTGTTTTAATGACTGCCACCTCAAGTTGCATATCATATCCATGGTGCTTTCTCCCATATTTTGCAGTAATACAAAATGAGCTCCCCTTCTTTAAATTTCTACAATGTCTTCTGTCAGTGCCATCTAATGCGGATCCCACACCACACAGCAATATTTCAGTAAAAGGCAGCCAACATAGTGTCAACAGTCTCTTTAGTTGCATTTTCTAAGTGTTCTGCCAATAAATCACAGTCTTTGGTTTGCTTTCCCCACAACATTATCTATACGATTGTTCCAATTTAAGTTATTCACAATTGCACTCCCTATATGTAATGTTGAATTTGCAGCCTCTAGATATGTGTGATTTATCATGCAACCAAAACTTAGTAGATTTTTTTTAGTGGTCATGTGAATGACTTCACACTTTTTGCACCATACAGATATCTTGACTAAATTATTTTGTAATTTGTTTTGATCATCTGATTTTATAAGAGCATAAATGACAGAATCATCTGCAAACACTCTAAGAGAGGTGCTCAAACTGTCTCCTAAATCATTTATGTAGATAAGGATGAGCAGAGGGCCCATAATACTTCTGTGGAGAATGCCAGATATTACTTTTGTTTTACTTGATGACTTTCAGTCGATTATTATGAACAGTGATCTTTCTGACAGAAAATCACAAATAAAGTTGCCTAACTGAGATGATAGTCCATAGGCATGTGATTTGATTAGAAGTTGTTTGTTAGGAATAGTGTCAAAAGCTTTCTGGAAATCTAAAAATATAGAATCAATTTGACATGCCCTGTTGATAATACTCATTACTTTTCAAGAATAAAGAGCTAGTTGTTTTTTGCAAGAATGATATTTTCTGAATCTGTGTTGTTTGACAATAAATCATTTTGTTTGGGATAATTCATAATGTTTGAACATAGTATATGTTCCAAAACCCTATTGCAAATCAACATTGGTGATATAGATCTCTAATTCAGCAGATTAGTTCTATTTCCTTTCTTTGATATTGGTGTGACTTTCCAATCTTTTGGTATGGGTCTTTTGACAAGTGGGCAGTTGTATATTGCAGCATAGTCTGAAAGGAACTTGACAGATACACAAACTATATAAGAGGCCTTGCCCTTATTAAATGATTTAAGTTGCTTCACTGTATCAAAAATACCTATATCTAAGTTACTCATGTTGACTGTTGTTCTTGATTAAAATTCTGGAAAATTTACTTCAATTATGGAATATTAACTTCATCTTCTTGGGTGAAGGAATTTCAAAAAACTGATGAGAGAACAATATAATCATCTTGCAAACAAATGCAACTTTTACAGCATTCAATGGGCACTAGGCACCTTTCATTGTATAAAACAATAAAGACTTGAGACTGCAATTATTGCTGCTGTAGATAATTAGAATGGGAATTTGTTTTTGATGAAATATTACATGTTTATATATTAATTGTTAAAGGATTCTGAGAAATTTACCATTGAAACAGGTTTTGTTTCATGAAACAATTTACTTAAAATCTGTTTATTATTAATGAATATGTTGTCACATTTAAAATCAACTAGAACAAACTTGTTTTCATTGGAAAACAATTGAATTGTAACAACATAAAAATAATTATACATCGTCATAAATGTACAAGGGCATTTCGGAAAGTAAAGATACACCGTACGCCAGAGGAACAGAAGAGTTTTGGCGAGCAAGTTGGCAGCACTGGTGTTAACCCTGAACCGTTAGCTTTCTCCTCGCGGTTGTTCAGCAGTTGAATGTTGCTTCTGGTTGGAGTAGGTCATCTTTAAAATGGCTGCGCCAATTCAGAATCCCACCAAATGCGAAGTGTGCTCTGTCATATGTTTTCTTCATGCAAAAGGTCAGCAACCAGCAGATATTGACAAAGAAATTGTTTCTGTTTATGGGAACATTATGAATTGACAAAATGTAACGAATTGGTGTCGTCATTTCTCTGAAGGTAGGACCGATGTTCATGACGAACAAAGAACAGGTCAGCCATCTGTGAACTCTGATGCCCTTCTTCGGAGAACGGAGGAAGCAATTTGTGCAAATAGATGTCTCACATTGAAAGAATTGCATCAGATCATACCGGACATGTCAACGACAACTCTTTATGACGTTGTGATTGTCAAGTTAGAGTACAGGAAATTGTGTGCACGCTGGGTTCCAAAACTGTTAACAGAAGAACACAAAAAGAAAAGGATGGGCTTTGCACTCGACTTCCTCACACGCTATGCTGAAGCAAGTGATGAGTTCCTTGATCACATTATGACAGGTGACGAGATCTGGTTTATCACCATACATCTGAATCCAAGCAACAATCAATGCAATGGCGCCATTCGAATTCACTGAAAGCCAAGAAATGCAAAACGTCGATTTCAGCGAAGAAAATCATGGCTTCTTTTTGTGACAGACAAGGCATTCTTCTGTTGGAATTTATGCCTCCTGGAACGACAATTAATGCTGCTGCATACTGCCAGACTTTGAAATGTCTTCAAATGGCAATTCAAAACAAACTTAGGGGAATGCTGACAAGTGGGGTCCGCTTGCTTCATGACAGTGCTCGGCCTCACACAGCGCTCGTAACCAAAGCATTACTCACACCATTCAAATGGGACGTATTGGACCATCTGCCATACAGTCTGGTCCTTGCACCCACCGACTTCCATGTCTTCTGTTACCTGAAGTCACATCTTGGTGGAAAATCATTCCACGACGATGAAGAGATCAGAGATGAAGTTGAAATGTGGTTCTGACAACAGGCAGCAACCTTCTATGACTGTGGGATACAAAAGCTTGTGCACCGACTTAACAAATGTTTGGATAACGGGGGAATTATGTTGAAAAATAACAAATAATCCAGTTAATAAGATGTAACTGACGTTTTCTAAATAAATTTTCTATTTAAGGACTGTGAGCCATTGTATCTTTACTTTTCGAAATGCCCTCGTATAAGGGCAGATTGTAGGCCTGTGTGAGGGGCAAGTTTAAACTCAAGGTAGTTTGTAGTTGTTGGAGTGAAAACTGTTAATAAAAGAGCAAACATAACATGCCTGTCAAAATAATTTGAAAAATATAAAACCTGTTTCACATCATGTATATAATCAAAAAAATTGAAAATCCAGAATGAATTATCAGCAATTGTTGGGTGCATCTGCCAATTCATGTTAAGTGTGTAAGAACTATTGTTATATTTCCCAATCCAAAACTCAAAAGAACAGTGCAATCTGAGACTAAAAACTTTTTGCACCAGTTATGACAAAAATATATGAGGCAGGACCATTATAACAGTTGAAGCAGTAGCATTACAACACTTACTATTCATTTAGAACCATTTAATGAGAAAAAAATTGTAGCATACAAACTGGTCAGAAAAAATATATGCAAATGCTACAGAATCACAAAGAAAGTTACCAACTATGAAAGGCAGAACAGTATGGTACGAAAACAGCTACTACTGTAATATGACAATGCATTCAGCTCTCACTTCAGGTGTGCAATGCAATGTGCTTCATCAAATAGAAATGAGCCACCAGACATCAAAAGCACTACAAACTATTCTCACATCATATGACATTATGAACAATAGAACTGATTAAACAATAGATGTGAAGCAGAATTAGACAGAAGTCATCACTTAGATTAGGTTTACTTTCATTCCAGTTGATCCACAGTGAGGAGGTCTTCCAGGATGTAGAACATGTCAGAAAAACAATAATACATGACAAATATTAACAACTAAAACAAATAAGCTAATGTACCTTCCACAGGTCCCAAGTCGAATGATCGTTTTTTTCTTTTTTTAATGAATGCTATGAAAGGATCATTTTACAACCCTCATTTACTAAGATCGCATTAATGCACTGAATTTAAAATTTTAAAAAGTTTTTTTATTTATAAGGTAATAAACATATAATAGAACTATTTCAATACTTATTTACAATGAATACATTACTGCACTGAAATGGTGCAGAAGTTAGATAGATTGTGCTTTATATGTAGACACACACACACACACACACACACACACACACATACACACACACACACTCACACACACAAAATCAGTTGGTTCTACTGAGAAATTCAGCAGTTGAGTAGAAGGAGTTGGCCACCAATAAATCCTTTATGCTTCTCTAAAACTGAATTTCATTGGTTGTTAAGCTTTTTATGGCTGCTGGCAAGTTGTTGGAGATGTGTGTTCCTGAATAATACACACCTTTTTGTACAAGAGTAAGTGACTTTAAATCCTTGTGAAGATTATTCTTATTTCTAGTATGTCTTCCTATTGTTCAAGTACTTTCAAAACTCCGCGGTTAGGGCTATATGAACTATTTTTATTGTTTCTTACAGATTCTAAATTGTGAACCTGTGACAGTTTACAGTACATTAGCAATAGGAGGTGAGCTAATAAATAACTCTAATACTGTGAATTTGAACATTGATGACATAAGATTAGATTAGAGATTAGATTTACTTTCATTCCAATTGATCCGTAGTGAAGAGGTCCTCCAGGATGTAGAACATATCAGAAAAACAACAATACATGACAAATATTTACAACTCAAACAAATAAGCTAATGTACCATTCCACGTGTCCCAAGTGGCATGGTCGTCATTTTTTAATGAGAGAAGATTTTATTAATAGTGTTGTTGTTTCTTCCAAGAAGAAATCGAATAAGACCTAGAATGGACTCATAATGAGCTTAATTTGTTCAAGAGAATGTTGTGTTGAGAACATATTGTGATGTTGATATATGTGGCAAATATCAGAGTTTTTTTGTGCCATAATGGTAAGAGATAAAACTCACACACTGTACAGAGGAATGAATGAATGGCAGACAGGCTACAAAACTAGAGAAGGTTGCTACTCAGCTCATCCCTACCCTCAGATGATGTAATTTTTCTGAGATAGTTGGTGGAAGCACAAATTTTTGAGGCAGCAACAACAGGAGAAGGAAACCACAGAGAAATATTAGATGTTCTGTCTCAGCTGCTGCAGATAAATGCACAATGACAAAATGAAGATCATTAACCATTTCAGCATTTGTTTTGAACCGTCTTGCGTATCTTTCCACACACTCGCAAAAAACTACTATTTTGTCACAATGTCCATATACAATTCATTGACAGATTAGCTGATTACCTAGCATTACCCAATTATTTAGTTATCCCAGTATTGCACCACAAAGGAAAATAAAAACCAACATGTCTATAGCTTAAAAATAAACTGGATAAAATCGCTCCAAGCATGCCACAGTTGCACTTTATGTGTCACCCCTTCCTACAACCTTATCATCCTTAAGGGTTAAACATCACCAGGACTGTCATTAATCAGCCTAGCTACTTTCAAAAAATGCATTTGACATCCCTGTTACATTTTACATGTTTTTACATTTTACACTCATGCTCTATCCTTAAGGGTACAAAGGATATCATTCAAAAACAGTATGTATTTCTTCAGGTATAAAAAGTAACATATGTGTAAAACTTGCTTAAAACAAACACACACACACACACAGACACACACACACACACACACACACACACACACACACACACACACACACACACACGGCAAAATCAAAGTTTTTATATGTATAGTAGCTAATAGGGGGTATTAGATGACAATCCACATGAATGGTATGGATCTAGTGTGACAGTCATTTGGCAGTAGAATGGGTGGAACTAAGAGGGTCAGTAGACACATTATCTGCACTTGGAAACAAAAAGCATTTCTAAACTCCAGTGAATCTGTGTATGCGAACTAGATGGTGATAGTTTGTGCATGCGCAGAATGGAGTACTCTGAGTATACATTCTGCTTGTTACTGGTTATGGTTTAGACTCGTTGTTGACATCTGTGGCCAGCAGCTAACTTTGGGTTTTCATATTGGATATATTGCACTGTTTTTGGTGATTGAATTTTCATAAATATAGTAACTAAACAAAAGAAATATGTTTTTTTAACAAATTGTCTTTCATACAAGCTGTTTGGGAAAAGCATTCTTTGTACTGATTGCTTTGTATTTTAAACATGGAATGGACCAAACAAGCATTTAGCATCCTAATTCAGGTGTTTTGTAAGGAAAGTTTATGTATGATCATAATACAGCCCTGGATCTACGATATTTCCAAACTGGGGCAAAAGCCTGATAGTATCCGCCCCCTTCCTCCCCCACCTCCACTCCCCTCCTTTTCTCTCCCCCCTCGAGCATTTTAGATTTTAAAAAAAAATCAATTTTTCAAAAATATGTTCATTTTGTAGTGCACATGCTTCAGAAGAGTATGATACATGAAACGTATTTGTTTGAGGAAATGTAAGGCATGTCATTTGGGCTTAAGTGTGCAAAAGTGCAGTGCCATGATTCATCATACAGAATTCTTCTATCACAATTCACTGTACTTCGCTCTGTGGAATTCAAACATGTATATTTTGTAATGGAAGCCATCAAACCTCTATTCAAGACAGCAGAAATTAAAATGTTCTGTGCTGCCTCTCCTGCTCCCAGTAGGCCAGTTTGACACCCTACCACTGTTAAAAAAGACTCAAGTTAATACTGGATGGGATCATTTGTGACCATGAGAATAAGAACTCTTCAGAAAATTACCACATAAAGTTAAATATAGGAAACACAAAACAGGTAAAGACATAAGACAAGCAAGACAGTATACATTTCTTCAAGCTGTAGGTCTAAGCATTTTTTCCTCCTTTATCTTTGCTAAAGCTTCACATGGTGTGATTTCCTTTCTGGAAAAGAATCTGTTACCTCATCAAAGTTCATCAAACATTTTGCTACATGGAAAATCAAAAAGACGTTTTGTCTAATACCGAAAAAGCTGTTAATATGCATATTAACCAAGACTGATGTGATTTATCATATTGATTATGTCTATTTTGAGACTGTCTGCTAGATAAAATGAAACAGGCCTAGATAAAATGAATAGGCCTGTCTCATATTGCAGCAACTGTAACATACACCACATAAGCGAGACAGTTTTGGCGCAAGTGGTCATTTTTATCTATCTCATTTACATCAATAACATGGCAGAATATAATTCACTAAGTACTAATACCAAATGCCTATTATGCCAACTACAAGCAAAATGTTTTATGTTAGAAAATAGTTTTACATTTCATTCAAATGCTCCAGTTTCTCAAGCATGAGATCAAAAAGTAGTAGCAGTATGAAATTTTAATATAAATTGGGAATTGTCATGTTCTTCCATATAATTTGTGTTATGTCCCTGTTTTTTTCTCCTTCCTTGTTCTAACAAACAATCTTGTCATCACCAATTCATTAACTATTCCTGCCATTGTTAAAACTTATGCTCTGATTCACTTCACAGTCCTGCCAGAATCACTGGTTTAGTTATCCCACATTTAGTCTCTGGTTAAGCATTACTACATGTTCATACAATGTGTTTCCACACTACTCTGGGAAAAGAATTAAGTGGCTGCTAACCAGGGACTGTACACTCGCCCTTAGGAGTGTAGCAATCTAGCAAAAGTTTTCTGTCAAAATTTCATTTTCTTGGATACCTCAAGAAGATAATATGTAATCATTCTTACCTATTATTCCTGTTAGTCACTTATTTCCGCTCTCGTAGTCTGAATCTATGGATTTCATTAATAATTATAACTACACTTATCAATCACACACCCAGTCAACCACATAAACAAACAGCAACTGGTTTTCACCCACACATGTTTATTTGGCTCAGCTCGTGTAGCCCCATCGCCTTTTGTTTGTGGGAAAGTTTTTTTTATTTCTAGATGCAGCATGGATTCCCATGGCAGAGATATCACATACACTGTGCATGCATTCAAACATCAACTTATGTTTTGTTCAGATATCAACTTAAAATATGTTCAAAAGCCAACAGGGATGCATTTCAAAATCATACGAACAATCATTATGCCAACATGTGCTGGATTCTAGGTGCTTTGTGAAACAACTTCCCCCTGAAGAATGTGTATTTGGCACCCCCTGAATTTGCCACCCAGGGACAGATACCCCAGTTTGCTCCCCCCCCCTCCCCCCCCCCCCCCCCCCCCACCACACCCACCTGTCATCATGACCCGCTGTATCACAATAACATATGTCGGCAACTGTTTATTTATGAGTAAATATTTGTATAACTTTATATACCTGATTTCCAATTTGTATTTATAGTATCATAATTGACAAAAGATTATGTTTGATTTTATTCCATCTTTCGTTGTATTTCTGCATTAAAGGAAGGAGAAACTGGTAATAGCCACCAAGAGACGCCAATCACAAAATGAATAAAAAAATTGTTTTCCAACTAGGTGAAACTACTTCCTTCATTACCATGCTACTTGCGTGAATTACTTCCTGTATCATTGACAGCAGCTTGTCAAAATAAGTGACATGCCCATGTCCATTCTTATAAAGTTCTGAAATTCCTGTGTATCTTTGGCCCTCAATTCCTTCATTAACAGAGAATATATGCCACTGCCTTTGCCCTTCCTTCTCAGCCAGGTTCGAAACCAACAACTTCTGGCTTTTTATCACTGTTATCCTGCCCTAAGCATTACAGGGACTTCCTGGGTAATAGCTTATAATAATAATAATAATAATAATAATAATATTACTTTGTGTGGACACCAGCATTAGTAACTGATCAGAGGGCACATGTGACTGAGTGGAATATCAGGTTAGACTCCAGAAGTCAGTTTAGAACCATGTACTGTGTAACCATGCTGTATGTTTACAAACAACTTATGGGAATTCAGCCAGGTAGTATTAACAGCTGAAATATCGGTGATTGCTGTTAATACTACCTGCCTGAATTCAAGTTGTTTGAAAATTGTATACACCAGGAGAAATTCAGGTCTCACACACTGTATGTTGTGTTATGAGCATAAAGCAATGTGTTATCTCTGTTAAGGGTATGATCCTTACACCTAATAGGGAAAGCTACCATATGGGTGTCCCATGACAACTGTATAACATGACAGGAAGATATTTTGTTCCATATTGCAGTAATGTGCAGTACCAATGCCAGCCATCTTGAATCAGTTATGCCACATCACCAGCCCCTCAAGACCAAACTCCAAGCATTGATGTGAGTGATGTGTTTATTGAGTGTTATCTGTGTAACAACTATCAACCAGTGCTCAAATATGAACTAAATACTACTACAGCTGTCGCTTCTCAAAACAAAGCATGCTATGACATGCGACAACAATGACTGCCACCAAACAATCTACTGTTGGACTTCGTACAAGATTCAGCAGCCAGTCTATCAGTTCATGATTCAGCAGGTCAGGTTGCACTAAATAGGAACAATAATGTGAATTGTACTTCAGTTGCAATGTGAACAATATGACCACCATGTATGGCAGAGTACAACAGGCGACACATTACATGGATGCAAGTACCAGATTTGCACCCAGGCCCTGATTATTCCATGATACTTTGTCACTTATTCATTCTGCATGACAGCATCAGTACAGCCACAACCAGCTTATACCTCAGTTTAGAGTCATGGCATGCAACCCAAGCTGCTGCTGTCCCAACCAAAACAATAGGCACTTTGGGTAACAACAGTAGAACATGCGTTTGCTTCATTAGGAATTTTGGATGATAACTCTCAATTTGTGGCATTAATTTTGCCAGTTAACAGAGTATGCTGACATTATCAATGTTGCCATCCTTGAACTGCCAGCATGAAATGAATTTGAAGTGACAAAATCTGACTTGCTCCATTGTTTGTCACTCGCCCATGAACAACAACTGAAGCAGGCCATCTTTGGTGAATAACTTGTGGACAAGACTTCATTTCAACTGTGGCATTGACTACAGACACTACTCAACATGAACCTCACGCCAACTGTGGCATTATGGAACCTATGGTTTGTCACGCTCCCACTGGAGCTACAACTTCCAATGATCACTCATGATGCAGATCCACTAGAGAAGAAGCTTTCCCTGGCAGACAGAATCTTCACTGTACTACAGTACTAAACATCAACGTTGTGGAAAATAACATGCAGTGCAGTGCTAGATCTCAGTTGAATGCCACCGACACTGAACTGCTCTGACATATGTTGAGAGGGCACAATGGTGATGTCAACACCCTTACCCAGGATACCGAACAGCACGATAAGCACTCCACTGCTCTCTGAGATCGCAATGATGCAGCAACTGCCACACCAAATTGTTGGTGTCATGCCCAGTTTGGTGACTTCGCACGGAACTGCAAGCCTGCTTGCAGTTACTGCAGACACTCCAGAGTAGGAACACCAACCTGCACTGACACATCAAGCTCTCAATGCCCACAACACACAGGACAAACATACTGAACAACACTTCACCCCCAGGGAGAAGGGTCTGTATGTTCAATCAAAGCATGTGTCAATAATTCCTTATTGATAAGGGGTCAGACATCAGTATGGTACCAAAGGAAACAAATGCAACACTATCTGGTGCAACATCTCTACAACTCCACACCGCAAATAACTTACATATGACTATACATGACATCACTAAATGTACCATGGAATTATGCATGGATCAACAGTTTCCATGGACTTTCTTCACTAGAGATGTGAGTGAATAAGTTTCCTATAGAACTTTCACCAGATTTTAAGAAAAGCAGGGCTACTTCATAAGGAGAAATGATCATTGTAATGAAGAAGAGAAATCAGAGTTTCCATGAAAAGATTTGAATGTTCATTTTTTTATGCTTTGTTCATGAGTGGAATGGTAGAGAAATAGCTTGAAGGTGGTTCAATGAACCCTCTGCCAGACGTTTACTTATGAATTGCAGAGTAGTCATGTATATGTTTGTTTATTAATCTTCAACAAATCTTTGTCTTATACAATAACGTCCACACACTTTTTAAGCTGCCTTTCAAGCATAGAAGAAATCTCAAATTTCCCATGTACTATTCAAAATGTTATCACCAGACACCAGAATATACAGGACTAAAAATTTATAATAAACTATAAAGTACCAAAAACACTGATATAGGTTCTGTGAATACTATTAGCAGAAAAGTGCTATGATTCATGGAGGACAATTTTACAATTTGAGATACAGAATAGTACATTTATCTGTATACTATTTAACTATAAATGATTCTGCAGCAGGGAGCTTAAAATGATGTAAAACATTCCATTCTGCTTCTCTTTTGCTAAATAGTAACAGTTCATTGTAAATTTGACAGGTTTCCTATATAAAAAAGAAAAAAAGTTGTAAGTCTAAACAATTCTGCAATAAACAACAATACAGAAATTCCAGGATGAAATAATACATAAAATAAAGGGAAGGCAACCACTCACTTCTACATCTACATATATACTCCGCTAGCCAACAAGTGGTGTGTGGTGGAGGGCACAATTCGCGCCAAAGTCATATTTCCCCTGTTCTGTTCCACTAACGGATCGCACAAGGGAAAAACTACTGTCTGAATGCCTCAGTTCGAGCTCTTATTTCCCTTATCTTTGAATGGTAATCATTGCTCGATTTAAAAGTTGGTGGTAATAATATATATTCTACATCCTCGGTGAAGATTAGATTTTGGAATTTAGTGAGCACCCCCTTCTGTTTAGTGCGCCATCTATCTGCAAGTGTGTCCCACTTCAAACTTTTTATGAGATTTGTAACGCTCTCACGATGGCTAAATGTACCAGTCACAAATCTTGCCACTCTTCTTTGGACCTTCTCAGTCTCTTGAATCAGACGCAACTGGTAGGAGTCCCATACAAACGAACAATATTCCAAGACTGGATGAACTAACATACTGTAAGCTATTTCCTCTGTAGAAGGACTGCATCGCTTCAGGTTTCTACCAATAAACCGCAATCTAGAGTTCGCCTTACCCATTACTTGTGTAATCTGATCACTCCATTTGAGATCATTTCGAATAGTCACACCCAGATACTTGACTGATGTTACCGATTCCAAAGACTGATCATTTATTTTGTACTCGTACTCATACATTAATGGGGATTCCTGCCTTGTTATATGCAGCAGGTTACACTTACTAATATTGAGAGATAACTGCCAGTCATTACACCACGCATTTATTTTCTGCAAATCCTCACTGATATGTTCACAACTTTGTAAACTACAGCATCATCGGCAAACAGTCTAAGGCCACTGTCAGTTCCATCAACCAGATCGTTTATGTAAATCGTAAAAAGCAGAGGACCTATTACACTGCCCTGGGGCACACCTGCAGTTACGCTTGTTTCTGTTGAAGATACCCCGTTCATGATGACATACTGCTCCCTGTATGTTACAAAACTCTCTATCTAACCACATATGTCATCGGATAGACCATAAGTGCGCACTTTTTGTAGCAAGTGACAGTGCGGAACTGAGTCAAACGCCTTTCGAAAGTCGAGAAATATGGCATCAACCTGGAAGCCGGTACCTAGAGCCTGTTGTATATCACGCACAAAGAGGGCCAGCTGTGTCTCGCATGACTGCTGTTTCCTAAAACCGTGCTAGTTTCTGCAGATGAGCTTCTCATCGGAGTCTAGAACACAAAATATGTTCCATGATTCTACAACAAATCGATGTCAGTGAAATTGGCTGGTAATTATGTGCATCCGATTTTCTACCCTTTTTATAGATTGCTATGACCTGGGCCTTCTTCCAGTCCCAGGGAACTATCTGCCATTCCAATGATCTCTGATAGATGATGGATAAGAATGGTGCTATATTTGCAGCATAGTCAACATAAAATCTTACGGGGATACCGTCTGGACCAGATGCCTTCCTGGCGTCTGAGGATAACTGTTTTACAATCCCAGATACACTAAACATTATGTCAGTCATCCTTTCATTTGTTCGATAATTGAAAGGGGGAATGGTGCTGCAGTTCTCTATTGTAAACGAGTTTTTGAAAGCTAAGTTTAGAATTTCGGCCTTCCATTTATCATCATCAGTTACATTACCCGTACTGTCAGCAATAGAAGGTATTGAATTATTTGTAGCGTTCAGAGATTATTATTAAGGGCAGCTGCCTGAGTACAGGGAAGAGGGGATGACATAGGGAAGGCTGCACAAGACAAGGAAGGAGTACCTTCACTTTGACAGCTGCCATCCATTCCACATCAAAAAGTACCTTCCTTACAGCCTCACCACCTGTGGAAAGCAGGAGCTGCTGAAATATATGAATAACATTAGGAGAGAGCCTTCATTGACAGACAGTATCCTATTCAATTCATCCATGACCAGATCTTCTGAGCCATCTTCTCCTCTGACACCATAAACCCGCTCAGAAGCCACTGACTAGCACTCCTCGGATCACTTTCTTCACCAAGGCTTTGACTACCTTTCATCATGCCCTGAGATGAGGGATATCCTACCCAAAATTCTGCCCATGTCACCCAAAGTGTTGCTCACTCAACCTATAGAATATCCTTGTCCAGCCCTACTCCAGTCCTGCTCCCAATCCTGCACCGTATGGGTCACACCTTTGTGGTCGACCCAGATGCAAGACCTGTCCCATACAACCACCTATCATTTCCTACCACAGCCTAGTCATGATCATTTCCTTCCGTATAAAAGACAATGCCCTGTGTGAAAGCAGCCATATTATATATGACCTACGCTGCAATTACTGTGCAGCATTCTATATGGGCATGACAGGTAACTGAGTGTCTGCTTGCATGATGGGTACTGCCGAACTGCGGCAAGCTGCAAACTTGGCCATCAAATCGCCAGACATACTGCATGCACAACACAAATGTATTCAATAGCTGCTTCACTATGCAGGCCATTTGAATACTCCATTTCAGCACTAGTTCCACTAAACTAAGCAGGTGGGAATTGTTTCTCCTGCAAGTCCTGTGATCTCGCAATCCTCCTGGATTAAACCTCCACTAACCTGTTTCCCACCGGGTCACCTTACAATTTCACTCTCTCTTCGGTCTCCACCACTCCGTTCCTGTCCAGATCATGTACTCCCCCCCCCCCCCTCTTCCTTTCCTCCTCTCCCCGCCCCCTTTCCACCCCTCTCCCATTCTCTCATCCCTGTCTCCCCCTTCATCTCCATTCCTCCACTTCCTTCCCTTACCCCTACCCTCTTCCTAACCCATATGCTCTATCCCCAGTACCTGCCTCTCACCGTCCCACTACCCACTCCCCCTTCCATGCCTCTACATCCTTCTCTACACCTTCACAACTCCCTCTAACCAGCCTACTGCTCTCAATAACTGATAATCAACAGTCACAGTCTTGCTGCAGCCATGGATGCGAGCATTTGGGTTGTGGGGTGGTGTGTGTGTGTGTGTGTGTGTGTGTGTGTGTGTGTGTGTGTGTGTGTGTGTGTGTGTGTGTGTGAGTGCGCGTGCGCGCGCACTTGTGCTTGTTTTACTGTTCACAAAATTGAGGGGAGTAAATGTTATCCATTTAATGAGATGCTGACGAACCTTAAGATCTGGACCTGTTATTCTGTCACAGATGCATTACATTGCCCATCAAGTCCTGGTAAGTAGCGTCCAGCATAGAACCCAGCACTGAGAAGACACAGGAAAAAGCTCATCTCATTGTACAGCACTAGCAATCACATAAGAACTTGTGAACCACACACTGACACGGAAAAAGTGGCCAGCATCGACTTTTACAACATGTGCAAGTTTTGCAGTCTTGTCACACTTTCACCTCAGTATCTCCCTTCACATTTCTTGATTTTATGAAAGTCACTAGCCCTGCCATTTACCACTATGGGAAAAACAATATTCATTTTGTTGCCTCAACTGGAAGACATGGTATGGTGCTACCCTCATTAATTTCTGGACTCCACTGAAAGTTTCACAAATAACAAATATAAATTAAACAATAGAAAATCCGTAATGGAATAACAGCAATATGGAAAGATAGGTTGCTGCTCATCACATAAAGGAGGCACTGAGTCACAGA
This sequence comes from Schistocerca serialis cubense, assembly GCF_023864345.2. Lineage (NCBI taxonomy): Eukaryota > Metazoa > Arthropoda > Insecta > Orthoptera > Acrididae > Schistocerca > Schistocerca serialis. Next base: position 784,823,838 of record NC_064639.1, on the reverse strand, counting down.
GAGGAACAATGAAAAAGAATGCTAGAAATATTCAGCTTTTGGACTAAGTTGTTCATCAGACACAGAAAACTCACACATTCACACAAGCATAACTCACACACACACACACACACAAGGCGACTGTAGTCCTGGGAACTAAGGTCTGACTGTGACTGCATTTGGTATAAGCAGCAAGCCAGCTGTAGTGGGTAGTGGAGGTATGGAAGAGGTATGAGGTAGGAAAAGGGAGTGATGGCAGAGTAGGGGTGGGGGAAGATGCTAGTTCTGCCCTTGTGAGCATGTAGGGACAGGACAGGAAAGGCCTTTTAGTTGCAGCAACATTTCAGAAGGCTGTGATTTGCAAGGTTAAGGGGGGGGGCGGGGGGGGGGGGGGGAGAGAGGATGCTGTGCTGGGTGGAGGAGGAGGACCTTCCAGCCTGAAATGCTGGAAGTGGTGGTCATATGTGCAAGAGGTATGCTTGCTTGAGTGTATGAATGGAATGTGTTTCTCTTTTCCTGATGAAGGCTGTGGCTAAAAGGTATATATAAGCATCTTTTAATTGCACCTGTCTCCATCTTAACATGTCTCCTTTATGGTAAGTAGCAATCTATCTTTTCCTAGACTGTTGATATTCCTGTCTGGAGTTTCCATTGCTTGAAGGAATTAGTCTGAAAGATGAATATTTCTAACATTCTTTTCCACTGTGCCTGTCTGCAGCTCAACATCTCCTCTATGTCATGAGTAGCAGTCTATCTGTTCCATGTTGTTGTTACATACCATAATTTGGATGTCAAGTACAAACTCATCCAAATATATTATTCTATTATCACTTAAATTTGCAGATGCACTGAAAATACAATGTATGTCATTTGACCAAAAAAAAAAAAAAAAAAAAAAAAAAAAAAAAAAAAAAAAAAAAAAAAAAAAAAAAAAAAAGGTCTTTTGATTCTGTTTACTTACCTATTTCACAGAACTGTCCCCAGTGTCTTGGGGAGCACTTGCAGTGATATTGTGCCAAATGTGGTTGGCAAATGCCATCATTCTGACAAGCACTAAAATTGCAAGGTGGTCCTGACCATTGTTTAATATGTTTCTTGTCTACAATTTCTAAGACTTCACCATTCACAATGACACGCTGCACTGCCCCATCCAATCCAGGTCCAAGGCCTAGATGTTCATATTCTCTCCTGTTAAGGGATGTCAGATATGGAGATTTATTTACATGCTTTGCAATTTTGAAATATGTAGTAATATGAAAACAAGAGAGGAAATTTCACAGTTCAATTCTGTAATCAGTAACTAGATTAGTTTTTCACAATCTTCCATTTCTGGATATCTATCACAAAAACATCCTCAGCTATTTCCATTATACACTCCAAACTCCTAGTTTCCACAGGATCTTATAATGGTATTACTCTTTAAGATTGTGCATATAGGGTGTACATCACTGTCATATTACTCTGCTCTTAAACCAAAATATTTGCTGTTGTTGCATTTACATATTTATGGATTGTCCAGGTCTTCAGTATCAAAATTATACAGGTGATGAAGCATCCTAAGCCATGTATTTTGAGATAAGGCTCATGTGTCATAAACGAATATGTCTTGAATGAGCACTCCATGTAAGACAAATGTTTGCAAACTGCTTATGTTTCATAATAAACAGCTGCCTGCCACATGAAGATTAGTCACTCTACTCTGAAAAACAATACACTGACATCTGTGACGTGTCCACAGGGCAGTTTATTACAGTGTACAGTACATAAGAGGTTGTTGATGATGGAGCATTAGTCATTACAGGAATCCACAGACATGCATTTAATTTATGGTATAGCAGGACATAATGCTCAGAAAGCTGAATGCAGGCACAGAGAAAAGTTATGCAACAGGTATCATCCTAAATGAAAGAGATTTATGCCTGTGCACAGAAACTAACAAACAACAAAACTGAATGAGTCAAGCTTCAGACAGATTCATGCAGCAGAATCTGAGGTGGAAGAAGATCCATCAATAAGCACCTGTCAACTGGCCCAATGAAATGCACACTTCAAAATATGTAATTATCCCAGTCATGCACAGAATGTGCGAACAGCTGGATCAAATGATGAGTGGCACAAAGTTGCATTTAATGAGGGGAGTGGATTTTAGACTGTTAGTCAGATTATATCAGTCAGCAACATAAAAAAAAAACTTTCAGGCATTATTGTGTGCAGATGCATAAGCCATACTCCTCTGGCATTTGTTGGAGGAACACTGAACAGTGTGTGATATGTGCAGCTCATTCCCACATAGAATGCGTCACAGTGTAGGCAGGTCAGTTGGTAGATCACATGGGTGCTTTCACACGTGGCTCTGCCTTTGATCGTGTACACCTTCCGGGTTACAGGACTGGTGTAGGTGGTTGTGGGAGGGTGCGTGGGACAGGTTTTACACCGGGGGCGGTTACAAGGGTAGGAGCCAGAGGGTAGGGAAGGTGGCTTGGGGATTTCACAGGGATGAACTAAGAGGTTACGAAGGTTAGGTGGATGGCGGAAAGACACTCTTGGTGGAGTGGGGAGCATTTCATGAAGGATGGATCTCATTTCAGGACAGGATTTGAGGAAGTCGTATCCCTGCTGGAGAGCCACATTCAGAATCTGATCCAGTCCCGGAAAGTATCCTGTCACAAGTGGGGCACTTTTGTGGTTCTTCTGTGGGAGGTTCTGGGTTTGAGAGGATGAGGAAGTGGCTCTGGTTATTTGCTTCTGTACCAGGTCGGGAGGGTACTTGCAGGATGCGAAAGCTGTTGTCAGGTTGTTGGTGTAATGCTTCAGGGATTCTGGACTGGAGCAGATTTGTTTGCCACGAAGACCTAGGATGTAGGGAAGGGACCGTTTGATGTGGAATGGGTGGCAGCTGTCGTAATGGAGGTACTGTTGCTTGTTGGTGGGTTTGATGTGGACGGACGTGTGAAGCTGGCCATTGGACAGGTGGAGGTCAACATCAAGGAAAGTGGCATGGGATTTGGAGTAGGACCAGGTGAATCTGATGGAACCAAAGGAGTTGAGGTTGGAGAGGAAATTCTGGAGTTCTTCTTCACTGTGAGTCCAGATCATGAAGATGTCATCAATAAATCTGTACCAAACTTTGGGTTGGCAGGCCTGGGTAACCAAGAAGGCTTCCTCTAAGCGACCCATGAATAGGTTGGCGTACGAAGGGGCCATCCTGGTACCCATGGCTGTTCCCTTTAATTGTTGGTATGTCTGGCCTTCAAAAGTGAAGAAGTTGTGGGTCAGGATGAAGCTGGCTAAGGTAATGAGGAAAGAGGTTTTAGGTAGGGTGGCAGGTGATCGGCGTGAAAGGAAGTGCTCCATCGCAGCGAGGCCCTGGACGTGCAGGATATTTGTGTATAAGGAAGTGGCATCAATGGTTACAAGGATGGTTTCTGGGGGTAACGGATTGGGTAAGGATTCCAGGCGTTCGAGAAAGTGGTTGGTGTCTTTGATGAAGGATGGGAGACTGCACGTAATGGGTTGAAGGTGTTGATCTACGTAGGCAGAGATACGTTCTGTGGGGGCTTGGTAACCAGCTACAATGGGGCGGCCGGGATGATTGGGTTTGTGAATTTTAGGAAGAAGGTAGAAGGTAGGGGTGTGGGGTGTCGGTGGGGTCAGGAGGTTGATGGAGTCAGGTGAAAGGTTTTGTAGGGGGCCTAAGGTTCTGAGGATTCCTTGTAGCTCTGCCTGGACATCAGGAATGGGATTACCTTGGCAAACTTTGTATGTGGTGTTGTCTGAAAGCTGACGCAGTCCCTCAGCCACATACTCCCGACGATCAAGTACCATGGTCGTGGAACCCTTGTCCGCCGGAAGAATGACGATGGACTGGTCAGCCTTCAGATCACGGATAGCCTGGGCTTCAGCAGTGGTGATGTCGGGAGTAGGATTAAGGTTTTTTAAGAAGGATTGAGAGGCAAGGCTGGAAGTCAGAAATTCCTGGAAGGTTTGGAGAGGGTGATTTTGAGGAAGAGGAGGTGGGTCCCGCTGTGACGGAGGAACTGTTCCAGGCAGGGTTCAATTTGGATAGTGTCTTGGGGAGTTGGATCATCAGGGGTAGGATTAGGATCATTTTTCTTCGTGGCAAAGCGATACTTCCAGCAGAGAGTACGAGTGTAGGACAGTAAATCTTTGACGAGGGCTGTTTGGTTGAATCTGGGAGTGGGGCTGAAGGTGAGGCCTTTGGATAGGGCAGAGGTTTCGGATTGGGAGAGAGGTTTGGAGGAAAGGTTAACTACTGAATTAGGGTGTTGTGGTGCCAGATTGTGTTGATTGGAATTTTGAGGTTTTGGAGGGAGTGGAGCTGGAAGTGGGAGACTGAGTAGATGGGAGAGACTGGGTTTGTGTGCAATGAGAGGTGGTTGAGGTTTGCTGGAAAGGTTGTGAAGGGTGAGTGAGTTGCCTTTCCGGAGGTAGGAAATATGTTGTGTGTATGTTTGTGTTTGTTTGTGTGTCTGTCGACCTGCCAGCACTTTCATTTGGTAAGTCACATCATTTTTGTTTTCATATATATATATACACACAGCTCTTTTGACATAGGGCCTTTTTGCTGTTAAAGTTAATCTTCTGTTAACCATGTGAAAGTCTTTTTTGTGCCTTGTATCATCATTGTGGTGCTGTCTTCCAGCTAGGGAATGGTCATGTACAAATTTTTTGCATTACCCAACACAATCTTCAAGATGTCTTCGTAAGTACAATTACCAGGCAACATCTCTTACCAACAACATCCTTTCGCCTTTTGTGACCGCAGGTAAACATAGTGAAAAATACTGTTTCCCAAAATGACATCTGACACCATTGTGACTGTTTCTCTACATAATTGGAAAGCTAAGTTTTCGATACAGGATACTGTAACTGTCGTCCCAGACAATCTGTCTGTATGTGTGTGACCCTGTGATTATGATTGTATACTGTGTACAATAAAAATTTTCATGTTGTAAAATGATGCATGGTGTTCCTTTTTCATTTTACAGTCATTTTTAAAACCACAAAATTTAAGGTGTCTGGTTTGGTGTGAAAGAGACCCAGATGTGATTATGCTGCCATGGTAAACAACAAATAAGTATATGGCCTGAACCAAGAAGAGCTGTATAAGATGCTGATTAATCCAAGAAATGAACTTCAAGAGGAATAGTAGATGGAGTAAAATAGAAATGTTAAAAAGAACTGTCCAAGTAAAATATATATTTGACAGGAAGAAAATGATTTTAATGTCCCAATGTAGCAGTCTAACAACTGTGAAAATGTTTTTAAATGTATGCTTAAGGAGTTTTGTTCTCTGTGAGTATGAAACTTGGACCACAGAGAAGATGGAGCTGAATTTGAGGTATTGCTACAGACATGCAATAAAGATCAAATTGTATAGACTGAATAAGCAGATAAAGTTAAGGAGGTAGCACAAAAAGACACATTCTGTTAAAATGTAATATATATTTAGAAGTATGTTGATTACAAAGGTGCAAACTATTCAGATTAGATTAGATTAGATTTACTTTCATTCCAATTGATCCGTAGTGAGGAGGTCCTCCAGGATGTGGAACATGTCAGAAAAACAACAATACATGACAAATATTTAAACTAAAACAAATAAGCTAATGTACCATTCCACAGGTCCCAAGTGGAATGATCGTCATTTTTTAATGAACACTAAGAGTCATTTTACAAATACTATTGCACTGAATTTAAAATAAAAAAGTTTTATATTTATTTATAAGGTAAGAAACATGTAATACAACTACTGTAATACTTATTTACAATGAACACATTACTGCACTGAAATGGTGCAGAAGTTAGATTATACTTACACACACACACACACACACACACACACACACACAAATTTTCAGTGAACACATTACTGCACTGAAATTGTGCAGAAGTTATGTTGTACTTATATACAAATCAGTTGGTTTTCCTCAGAAATTCATCAATGGAGTAGAAGGAGTTGGCCACCAATAAATCCTTTAGGCTTCTCTTAAACTGAATTTCATTGGCTGTTAAGCTTTTTAAGGCTGCTGGCAAGTTATTGAAAATGTGTGTTCCTGAATAATGCACACCTTTTTGTACAAGACTAAGTGACTTTAAATCCTTGTGAAGATTATTCTTATTTCTAGTATTGATTCCATGAATTGAGCTGTTGGTTTGAAAAAGTGATATATTTTTAATGACAAATTTCATTAAGGAATAAATATATTGGAAAGCTGTAGTTAGAATCCCTAGTTCCCTAAACAGGCTTCTGCAGGATGTTCTTGAGTTCACACCACATATAATTCTTACTGCACGTTTTTGTGCCCGGAAAACTTTAGCTTGGCTTGATGAATTACCCCAGCCACCATGCAAAATGTGTAGCTGTAATAATCACAATAATCAAAACGAAAAATCTGGATCAAAACAGCAGGAAACTCCTACTGAAGATGCAATATGGTACACTCCTTCAAATACCTCATAGGAATCTTACTATTCTCAGTGGTGGACAGTTGTGCAAACATGTAAAGAGCCACGAAAGTTCAAAACGCATTCAGAACCACTAAAACAAAAAGCAATATCATGCATCACCATAATAACAAAAGTAATATCATGAAATGAAATGTGAAAATGCAACATTACAGGGCTGTTCCTTTTACAGGAAGCACTACATGCATTGGAGACCATAACTGCTGGAAAGCTCAAGATTTAGTTCAGTAAGTGAAGGTCCAGAAGATCCTTTTGCCACTGAAACCATGTCAAGCTGTAAGGTACCATCTTGCTCAAAACAACTAACTTTGACACTAAAGTTGTAAAACATGAGAAACAGGAGTGGAAAAATCTTTGAAAAATATATGGATTCACACAAGAAGATGAAATTTGGATGAAGGGGAGAACATCTGACCTCTACACACAAACATAATGTTTCACCAACATTGTACACAAGAATTACTTGAAATTTAATGTCATATTTGCAGACTGGACAACAACAGACTCACTAAATGTCTACTCAACATTATTAATTTAAAGAAGGTCAAAGTCACCTGGTAAGAAGAAACTAGGGAAGATTTACGAGACATGAACATTACAAAACCTAAAAACAAAAAGAATGCTGGCAACAATTGGTTAGAAAAACAGACAAAAAACATAATAATAATACAATAATGTCAGACAGGATAAATTGAGGAAGTTCTTTGAAGAGTAAGAGATAGGGGAAGTTCAAGGAAAAACATAATAGTCAGACAAATGCAACTAATTAGAGATTTACTGAGGTGTGACAGAATGCCTAAAAGTATCATGTAAGGATGTACGAATGGGAAACTAAAAGAGCACAAATGCAGTGTGTAAGATGTTATGAAAGATGCAGGATGTGTGAGTTACGAAAATCCAAATATAGTTTGGCTTCTCATCTTGGATTTATCAAGTAAATGCAGCAAATTCTTCTGAATATAATGATGTTGATTGTTCTGTGAAAAGCTAGAGTTAAAAGCTAATACTTATTAACAGAAAATCTCATATAAAGATGTGAAACAAATACTAACAAAGAGATAGAGAGGCTGACCAGTACTTACCTCAGCTCAGTACAGCCGATAGATACACAAAACAGAACAGAAAATTTATGTTCCTAGCTTTCGGAACTTTGTTCCTTCATCAGGGAGGAGAGAGGGGAAAGAAAGGGAAGAAGGGAAAGTGGATTCAGTTACTCACAACAAAGATATCTTTGGCTTCCCTCTGACAACCATGCCTCCATCCTTGCTACCCTCCCTGTTTTCCTTTCCCTGTTGCTTCATAACTTGAGTTGTGAGTAACTGAATCCACTTTCCCTTCTTCCCTTTCTTTCCCCTCTCTCCTCCCTGATGAAGGAACAAAGTTCTGAAAGCTAGGAACGTAAATTTTCTGTTCTGTTTTGTGTATCTATCGGCTGTACTGAGCTGAGGTAAGTACTGGCCAGCCCCTCTATCTCTTTGTTAATACTTATTAACAGTAATTCCAAAGCTAAACTCTCTTAAGATCAGCAATGCCACTGTGGTTAGTTGAAACATTCATTGTCATTGGTTTATTTCTAGCAAAACATTTCACATACCCTATGAAACTTCAGCTAATTATTACTTACGGAACACCACCAATGTACAGGGGAAGCTCAAGATTTAGTTCAGTAAGTGAAGGCCCAGAAGATCCTTTTGCCACTGAACCCATGTCAAGCTGTAAGGTACCATCTTGCTCAAAACGACTAACTTTGACAGAGTGCCACTGCCCCACCATTATGGTGTCCTCAGAACTGTCAAAAAATATAAAATTATTTAACATTTTTAAATAAGGTCAATGTGGGAACATGAATATAATGTAATAATTTATATATCTAAACACTGTGGCGCACATACAGTCAACCAACAGACTTTATGCACAATATTGATCTTTCTATGATATATTCATTTTTTTAGCAAAAGAACTATAATTCTGGACTTAATTTCTCTGTTTAATATGAAATCTCTCAAGGCCTAAAACCTTTCCAAGTACACTATCAGGAGATATTCTTCCAACCAGACATTTGGAAACAGAATACAAACTGGATAACTGGCTATTAGGCTGTGATTTAACACTGTACCAAAACACATACTACTGGGATAAACAATAGCTAGAACTGATTTAAAATTCTTTGAGAGGTAAAAACATGTATTCATTATAACAAAACTTGGTGAACCCTCCAGGATTACATTACTTTAGTTGCAACAGATTTGAGGTCTTTTTCAAAATCATAGATCTTTAGCAAAAGAAATTTCTAGAAAAGACATGATAATTTTGTAGACAGGAAGGGCATATAAGATGAACCTTGCTGTGGTGATGTTTAAAAGGTTATGAACTACATACAAAGGAAATGAATTCATAAGTAGCACAGGTCTGATTAGGATGTTGAAGAGATTGAGAGGGTGAGAAAATGCTTGTTTGAGAGATGAGGAGATAATATTGGGCCTCGTATTAATACATAATTTTAAAAAATAGCAGCTTTGGTAGAGAGCTTTGCTCATATAGCCAAGTCAGGTGGATGCGTTTCTGGCCAAAAAGTATTACGTGACAGAAAGTTTTGTTTTTCACATTTGTAAGGAATCTGCAGTTCTGAAGCTAGCTAAGATGGCACTCACGTTAGCTGTGTATTCGTACATCAAACAAGCAGTCAAACGGATATGTTTTTTCACAACTAGAATGCTATATTATGTGATAATTTGGTAGTTCCTGGAAAATACAATAGTTGCCTAATTCAGCTTCTGGTAAAATGAAGATCAATATCAAGTAAAATAGCATGAAATTCAGAGAAGGAATTTGAGAATCATGTTTGCGGTAATGAGTTCAAATGTTTCATGGAGCTCATCCTGACTGTACATTCAAATACAGGCAATACTGTCACTCTATTGACCATATCCAAGGACTTTAATGAAAGCCTTCTTTAAGCAGCCTAAAACAGTAAATGAGGGAGCCATCCTGATTTTTTATGATCACATCCATAATTTGTTTGTTTGACTCTGATTCAAAGAATAAAAAATGTCTTCTTTTTTCTGGGTGAGAATGAAGTATTATTTTAGGTAACCTTTCTTTACTCTTTGAGTATTTCAACCATTCATTTCTGTAACATTCAATCATTTTAAGTTTACAATTTTAAACTACTGCCATACACCTATGTTTCTCCTTCTCTCTCTCACTCTTATATCTGTTACTTATCTCAAAGTCTCATTTAGCAGCCTGTACTCTGATTCTGTCATTTACTTTTATTAGTCATTACTCACTGTCATAGAGGCAGTTAGTTATAATCATGGTTTTATGGAAGTGTACTTTGCTAGATGTTTTGTCCAATGAGTTTCCATGAGTTACATGCACTTATTTTTGAAAATTTCCAGCTTACGACTGATTTAGATTCTTGAATGTCTGACACACTTCAGAAAATTAAATTTGATAAATAGTGCAATGCCATTAGTTGCAAGAGTTAGCGAGTATTATATCAATGAGGAGTCTATAATTAATATTGCCTTAATTAAATGTATAGAAATTTTGAGTTAAAATGTCTGTACAATTTTAACATAGTTCATAAACTTGTTTACTGGTCTGATTTGATAATTTGATTCTCTATAAATATAAGAGTGAAAAAGACATTATTGTTACACTATATTTACTAAAATCTAGAAGTTTAAGTTTAGTTTTCAATTCTATAATTGCACTGTTATAATGCATATAAGTTTAAAGGAGTGCTTTACACTTCCAGGTCAGTTTTTGTAGTTAATAAAGTTACACCTTTTTTCTATATGCATAGTTCTGTTTCCAACAGTCCATTTACACACTGCCAAAAGTATCTGAATAATATACAACTATATGCCTCTTTACTAAATTCCTGTTTATTTTCTATGAGCAGTCTTGGCACGAAAAATTTCCAAAAGCCATTCTTCTCTCCAAGGACAATATTTTCTGTATTTATCAATCTCACTGTTATAAAACTTGGTGTCCTACAGCTGACTGCATTTTCATAAGCTTCAAAGAGGAAATGGAAACAGCTACACGGCATCCTAGATTTCTGTATATCTGGAAGAAAGTAGGGTTGAAATATATGACTTTGAGTGATGCGAAGCCTTGGGAGGGGCTTGTCTCTTTCATTGACTGAAAACATACCATTAAAACAGGCCCTACATTTGAACAAATGTGATGAGCGGACATTTCATGTGATCTTTTGAGTTTTCTAAGCAAAGTTGATAGTTTGCAAGTATCTGAGTTTGCGGCCAAGTTGTAATTTTTTCTTTACACAATATTTCAACTGCTCCTCTGGTTGTCTTTGTCAGGCATTGAATGCAGATTTTGTTTTTTGCTGTTTGGACTCTAACCAAACTGTGAATGGGACAAGCTGCGTGCTGACTTGTGATTGTGCCACTGAACAATAAGACAACCAATAGAAATTTAAAATCAACTAAAAGGATATCCCAAAACCCAAAAAAGGTTATATTACTTAATACAAGCTATACATGAGCCGAGTGAGAGAGGGTAGATAGATAGGTAGATAGATAGAGAGGGAGAGAGAGAGACAGAGAGAGAGAGAGAGAGAGAGAGAGAGAGAGAGAGAGAGCGCACTGAGATGTTTTCCACTGTGATTTAAGCAAACTTAGTGTTAGTTTCCAAGAATCTTGGTTAACACCTTTATTGCTTTGAGATTTTTTGTTACCTGCACCCACAGTATTGGTATTTTCATGTTTCATTTCTTGCTCACAGGTGAAGCAGTGTTCATTTTTTACATCTTGTCCATGTGTTCTTATTGTCTGGCACATTTGTATGATACATGATACACAGCCAGTTTTTGGGGCCCCAGATTACCTTGCATGCAACAAAATAAATCTTTTAATTTCACTAGTGGAATCAATATACATTGGATACTCTATTTTTGAAGTATTCTCTTGATCCTCCCAGGAAGGGCACAAGCACATGGCAAATATGTGATTCTAGCTTTTTCCTCACTGGTGTCTTCAAAAATTCCTACATCTCTAGTGAATCCACCCATGAATAAAATTCACAATGGAAATAGAATGAGATGTCAGTTACCTTTCCACGATGTTTTAGTGAAGAGAAGAGTGAATGGATCCATGGGAAAGAATGACTACAAGAAATCCACCCACACCAATACTTATCTGCATGCCAAAAGCTATCAACAACAATCACAGTGAAGTTCCACATTGAGAGCAATGGTCCACAGAACAATGGTCCACAGAACATGTATGCTGTCAGATGAAGAAAGCCTTACTGAGGAACTAAGACATGTGAGGGATTTTTTAAAAAAAATGAATAGGTGTTCAGAACAACAGACTGAGTGTCTCTTCAAACACAAAATGACCACTCTGCTGAGGGAACTGACACCTATGAAAACAGGTAAAATCACATACCTTTCATACACTAGTACCATTTCTGTGAAAATAAGAAGAATATGGTGTCCCAAACAAAAATGATCTATGAGGTGCGACAATAAAGTAATGAGACTGATTTTCTTTGCAGGATGTGGCAACCCTGCAGGCTTGCGTAGGCACAATATCTTTGACCTTGGTCTATAAGCTGCTTCTAGTCCAAGCAGCACATCAATGCAGTTGCTCAGTTGTGGGTTGTGCTGTAATAAGTTAACATGTTTGTGTCTCTCATCATGGAAATGGAACCGTATAATATTGCTCGATGGTATGCCGTTTCTTTTTCGTTAAATTGGGTGAAAATGTGGTGACAACTTAAGGTAAGCTTCAGAACGCTTTTGGAGAGGAGGTTTTGTCAAGAGCTCAAGTTTCTCATCGGCATAAAATGTTTGGTGAAGGCAGAATGAATGTTGAAGATGAAGACCGCAATGGACGACCACCAACTTCACAGGCGGATGTCAACTAGGCCAGGGTGCGTGAACTCGTACGATCTGATTGAAGATTATCCATGAAAATGATTGCAGAAGAACTGAACTTCAATCAAGGAATGGTTTGTCTAATAATAACTGAAGATCTTGGTATGAGAAAGGTTTGTGCAAAATGGTCCCCAAAAATCTCACACCACAACAGTGAGAAACACGGAAAAATGTGGCAGCCAATCTGTTAGAGCAAATGCAAATCAATCCAGAATTGTTGAGCCATGTTATCACTGGTGATGAAAGTTGGTTTTTTCAGTATGATCCAGAGACAAAACATCAAAGTTCGCAATGGTGCTCAAAGGGATCACCCAGACCAAAAAAAGTTCGCATGTCAAAGTCAAAAGTGAAATGCATGCTTGTGTGCTTCTTTGATTCCAAGGGAATTGTTCATGAAGAATGGGTGTCTCCTGGACAAACATTTAACCAATATTACTACAAAGAAATTTTAGAAAGACTTCGTAAAAGGGTTCTTCATGTCCGTGTGAATAATGACGATAATTGGATTCTGCATCACGATAATGTGCCATCCCATACTGCTCTGTCAGTATGGCAATTTTTAACCTCAAAACAAATTTCAGTACTACCACAGCCGCCTTATTCACCACATATCACTCCGTGCGACTTTTTTCTATTTCCAAGAGTCAAAACAGAAGTCAAGGGACACTATATTCAAACAACACAAGATGTCCAAAAAACTGTGACGAGGGTCTTGGAGGATATTACAGAAGATGAGTTCCAGAAATGTTACCATCAATGGCAGAAGTGCTGGAAAAAGTGTGTGCAATCAGAAGGGAACTAATTTGAAGGAGACAACACTAAACTTGACTAAAACGGTAAGCAACATTGTTTTTCACATCTGTCTCATTACTTTAGTGTCACACCTCATATAAGAATAATACATAAAGAAGACCTTCCCTCCCAATACACTTCTCCATGTCATCATGCATTGCAAGCTTGAGCTTACTGCAGGTGTCCGCGTTGCTTTCCTATCCTATGCAACTGCTGGCTCTCCCTCTACATTCTTACCCTGACACCTGCTGCCATTACTTCCCATATTTCTATCCTGCCCCCCCCCCCCCCCCTCCCAATCCCCACCTGGGACAACCCCTAACCTATTTGAGCAGCAGAGCTACAGTGTCAATACTATGCAGTCATACAGCACAATATGGTTGTACAAGTGAGTTTGTGTGTGTGTGTGTGTGTGTGTGTGTGTGTGTGTGTGTGTGTGTGTGTGTGTGTGTGTGTGTGTGCGCTTGTGGGGGGGGGGGGGGGGGACGAGAAGGAGGAGGAGGGGGGGTGTATGAGCTCCAGGTGCACCTTTCAGAACCCTGTAGACTAAGTCATGGTGTTCCACAGGGCTCTATTGTAGGTTCCTTTCTTTTTTGGTATGCATTAATGATTTCCCATTACACAATAAGGATTCTGAACTAGTACTGTTTGCAGATGACACCAGTCTATTGATTGAAGGAAATAAAGAAGAAAATCTTACTGCATCTGCAAAAGATATAATGAAAGAAGTGTCTCAGTGGTTTACCAGGAACAAGCTAATGTTAATCCCCAAGAAACAGTACTTTTGAATTTCCACACAGATCAAAATAAAAATGCAACACAACTAGTAATATATATAGATAATCAAAACATTAGTGCTGTCACTGAAGCTAAATTTCTTGGGATACATATCCAGGAAAATCTTAAAAATAGCTCTCATATCACATCCCTAAATTCAAAACTAGCAAAAATGAGCTATGTAGTAAGAATAGTGCAGAAACAGTTAAGGCTGTATACTAGGCTCGTGTACGTTCAATACTGAAGTACGGTATCATTTTCTGGGGAAATGTACACCGAGTCAAAACAGTTTTCAGGGAACAAAAGGCAATTATAAGAATAATAAAACAAGTGAGCAGCAGAAAACCATGCAAATCTTTCTTTAAAGACCTAAATATCTTATCCCTTCCCTACATAAATACATGGAAGTAGTCATGCCTGATGTATTTTGTATCTTTAATTGTAGAAGGAAGTTATAAATATACAATATTTAATAAAATTTATAATTATTAACAGTATAGATCCAATTTATTACAAAAATTTAAATGATTTACATTTGACGATTGTAAAACCGTATGGCTCAAGAATGTTGTAATAAGGCGTTTTTTTATTCCAGAGATCAACCGGTGCCCCAGTAAAATAGACTCTGAGATCAAAAATCGGGACCATGGATTATCAGATAAAAAGAACATTAGTGATAACAGCAATATGCCATTAGTAATCGTGAGTGTATATCTACAGTGCTTAAGAACCAAAGTGGACCTTTTATCGTTCTTTGTAGAAGAAGTGAAACCAGATGTTTTTATGTATCTGTGAGCACTGGTTGATTGAAGCAGAGGGTGACTGTTACAAATCTGTTGAGTATTTGGATGTGGAAAATTTATGGTATAGAACTACTGCAGCTCACGGTGGTGTATCTGTGTATGCAAACAAAAATCTTAGTGTAAAGGAAATTGATTTTAAAAACTTTTGTACAGATATGGATCTTGAAATAGCTGCATCAACGTTACCAAATATTGATCTCACTGTTATCTCTGTATATCATTCACCTAATGTTAACTTCGAAAACTTTATTGAACTGATGGATAACTGTTTATCTTAACTTACACACACACACACACACACACACACACACACACACACACACACACACACACACACCTTAAGTCTAAACTCACATTGTGTAGTGACTTCAACACAAAGATAGCATGTGGAAGTACTAAAGAGAGGGTTTTCATGAACTTAATGAACAGCTGTGGGTTGTTTGTAGCAAACCAGCTCCCAACAAGAGGTGTTGCCTATCTAGACACAGTTGACACCAACCTCAGTACTTGGGAATATAATATCAGTGTAGTTGAACCAATGATTGCAGAACACAGTGTACTAGTAATGGAGCTTATTATGGAGAGCAAAAGTAAATTGCAACCAATCACATGGCACTCAAGTTACACATTCAGTAAAAGGGTTATCAAAGAAGAAAGATATAATGACCTTAAACCAGCACTGTCTAATGTAAACTGGCAACAGAAACTAGCAGAAATGGGATCCAGTGACTCATTTGAATGTCTATTCCAAACCTTAAGAACAAAATTTGATGACATTTTCCCAGAAATCCCCAAGAAGAACTCTGCAAGCAAGTCACAGGGAAGGGAAAAACACATTAAAGGGAATATATGGTATACAGCTGAGCTAAAGAAATTACGTACAATGCATCAGCAAAATATTCAGAGACCATATGAAAATAGTCATAGACCTTTCAACTAAAGACCTGCTTCACTGTAACTATTTAAGAGCCAAAAAAATCTACAGAAAGGCAGTGGAGGATGCAAAAAAGAAACACAATGACAAGTTCATTAAAGAGGCTCATAATCCATGTAAAGCAGAATGGAATCTGGTAAATGAGCACTGGAAGAAGCCTACTTCCATCTTAAATTCTGGTAGTCCTGATGCCTTTAACCAGTACTTTGTTAGCGTAGTGTAAAGTACGGAAAATGAAATTCCAGTATCAGGCTTAGATCCAATGGGCTTACGCTGCACTGCCGGCCGGAGTGGCCGTGCGGTTCTAGGCGCTTCAGTCTGGAGCCGAGCGACTGCTACGGTTGCAGGTTCGAATCCTGTCTCGGGCATGGATGTGTGTGATGTCCTTAGGTTAGTTAGGTTTGATTAGTTCTCAGTTCTAGGCGACTGATGACCTCAGATGTTAAGTCGCATAGTGCTCAGAGCCATTTTTTTGTAAGCTGCACTTTTAAAAACTGGAAGGAAAAACACCCTGAGGACCTTGTAAAATATAGTGAAATCTTACAAGCATTCAGAGAGTCGAGATATCTATGGTATGCCCTGCACAGTACTGAAGAAAATAATTCCACAGCTCAATCAGCCACAGTAATTAACAAGTGTTTATCTTCTGGTATCTTCCCAGATTTTCTGAAGGTGGCACAGACAGTACCAGTCTACAAAAAAAGTAACCCATGCAAAGTGCCGAGCTTCAAACCTATTTCAATAATACCCATTCTTGCTAAAGTCATGGAGTCCGTAATGAAACATCAGATACAAAATTACTTCAAAAACAATAAACTCTTCCAGGACACACAGCATGGTTTTCACAATGGAAAGTCAACACTTACAGCAGTACAGGCCTTAATCATGAAGATAAGGGAGGGGTTTGAAGATAGAGAGAGTGTGGCACCGACACTCTGCAACCTAAGCAAGGCAGTTGATTGCATCTCACAAAAGATACCGATTAATAAGCTCAAGTGTTATGGTATTGAAGGTGTAGTCCTAGCTACTCTTCAATCTATCTAGAAAACCAAAGACAAATAGTATCAGTCCATGGAGCAACCTCCCTAGAGCAAAAATTAGAGCATGGTGTATCCCTGGGATCCATCGTAGGACCCCTCCTGCTCCTTATCTATGTCAATAAGATAGAGTGTATCTAGAGTTTGCTGATGATACCACGCTCTTTGCCAAGGGGAAAACATCTGAACAAACTCTGTTGAGAGCAGATGCACTCTTTGAAAGCATTAAAGAGTGGTTCATTGAAGATAAAATGAAAATGAATCAAGATAAAACACAACATATGATATGCAGTCTCAGCAAAGTTGGCTGCCAGGACAACATGGAGGCTGTCAAACTACAAGGTTTCACGACAGACAGCAAACTGACAATGACAAGCACACAGAGTATTTGTGTTCCAAGCTCTCTTGTCTTATATACCTGCTAAGAAAACTAAAAGGCATATTAACTCACCAGTACCTATTAACAGTTTATTATGCACTCTTTCATAGCCATATTGATTCTGGTGTGCTGATTGGAACACAAGACAGTTTTCCAGTGGTAGTCCTAAAAATGTTCAATACACTGGACTGAGAAGTGCAGACTCTGCTGCTAGGACTGTTCAAGAGGACAATTGCACAGGACTTGAAAGAACACCCATTATATCCTATTGAAGAATTTTCCAATATTGATCAAAGTGGATGGACAAAATAATATTGTCTTAATATGTTATACCTGCCCTTATTTTGGATACTTTTCTGTATGTTGTATAAAATTTTAACTAAATCTTATATATGTAACCCTGATGTAGTCTGTTCAGTCACGACTGATAAATGACGCAGACCTAGTAATAAAGTAATATCCATGTCCTGAAAATGAGATTTGTATGGACAAATAAATAAATAAATAAACATAAATCAAGAAAAGAAGGGGTTTCAAAAAGGAAGTCTGAGGAACTGCATGTTTGATATTAGTAATTTTGAATTTGAATAACCCACTGTTTGTTTCAAGTAACAATAATTGTTTCCAGTTGCTCATATACCATATACTATTTTATCAACCCATAGCTTGTTCCTCCAACATGCAGATTTCATAGCTTGTCAAGTAATATGGCAATGTTAAGACAATCAAATGTTTTTTTCCACAATCAAGGAACATTCCAGTAACATACTTCTCACTCTCATTTTCTGTGGCAGTTTTATTTTATCTATTAGTTGTGTTATTGCTACTGAATTTGACTTGTTTTTCAGAAAGCTGTTCTGATTTTCAAATATTAGATAGTGATGCATGAGGAATGTCACCAATTTAGTGTAATTATGTTTGAAAATACAGCTAAGATTGAGGTTTGATTTGATTTTGAAATGGGTTGACAGTTTTCTGGTTTAGATTTATCACATTTCTGGCAAACTGGGAATATTTGCAGTATTTTTAGATTGTTTGGGAAACTACTTGACACAATTACATAATTTAATATTGGGGTCATGGCATCAGACACGTTGACTGAGCACCTTTTTTTAATATGATAACAGAAATTTTATCATAACCTCATGATTTCAATGGTTTTAGTGGCCTGACTTTGTAACTTATATCCTTGCTGTTGGGTGGGGCAAAGTATATGATTTGTTTAAATGGAAAGACCTTATATTTATGATGTATATTGCTGAAGTGGTCACTGATGGATTTTTACAGGAGAAGAAAAGTACTTGTTAAAAACATGTGAAACCTGATGTTGGCATCCAGTGATAATTCTATTACGGTTTATTGTAAGATCACTACTGGACATTTCCTTATAAATCTTAAAGTTGTTCATAACTTTCTGAAAATTTGTGGCAGTGTTACTCAAGTTTCTTAACTTTGTCACTGCATATTTGCTTCTAATTTCTAATGGTAGATCTTTGTAATAATCATGGTAGCTCCTAATTTCTACCTTTAGTCTATGATTATTGCCAACCTTTAGCATTGCACATTGGAAAAATATAAGTTTTTCTCTTGCTGCTTATATTTCATGATTTATACTTTCATGATTTGTATTTTTTACACTCATTTACTAACATGGTCATTTCTGAGTATGAGGCACTGCAGCAATAATAACAGTTTGATGCAATTTCACTGAAAGTAAGGCAGTACTTTTCATACGATGGAAAAATTTTTAGCCCAATGCTGACATTTTCAACACTATCATCATGGGTGGTTCTTTTTGAAAAATATATATTTTCTTTCTGCTACTGGCATAATGATTTTCAGGCTTTATCAGTACCTGAACAGCATGTTGCTCAGAATGGAAAGCTTCAGAACTAAACATAAATGAAGCATGTTATGATGTTGTTAATGCATGATTTGCTACAACTGGCCTCTCCAGTGGACTCATTTAACAGGAAAATGAAATTAAACTGATGTAATATTAGCATTAGTTTTTTGAGCTGGAGTCAGTACACAGCAAGTGAATGTTTATATCACCTGTTGACATGATGATAGTCTATCATTTTCATTGAAGTATTTACTGTCTATGTCAACATGTACCTTTTGTAATTTATGCTATTATGATTAGTTTGAGCTTTGCCTCTGGTAATCTGTAACAATATGATATAGCATCAAAATTCATAGAATCAGTGACCTATTGTTATAATTGGCAGAGATCAAATATTGTTACAACATACTCTTAGGACTTTATTAAAATTTCTCATCAGACTGAAACTACTTTCTGTGATGACCCCAAAGGGTTGAGATATCTTTCACTCTTTTAAGTTTTGGGAGTTGACTCTTTCTGGAAATGAAGTTCCTGAAGTTTTAAATTGACTGGAGTGCAAATACATTTGATATTATTTGCTATATCTCACAGCTCGATCGTACAAGAGCTGTGTCACATATAAAAGTGCTCTGCAAGCTTTTCATTCTAATCTGGTAACAAGATTCCCAGCTTTCGAAAATACTCTCCATTGTTTTCAGTAGGAAAGAAATTGGTAATCAAAAACACAATAGGAATTGCCAAAGGCACAATATTTATTGTTTACAGATGGACAAATAAATAAATAAAATGGTAACTGATGCAATGTGACCCTTTTCAGACAGAGAACAGAGGCATCACAACTGATGCCCATGTTCTACCAGTGGTGTTTTTCCATGCTTGCATGACAGTAACATTTCTCAAATATGTAGTGGCATACCTGTGATCATTTATGGAAACAGACCTACACAAAAGCAACAAATGACTTCTCTAATTCAGATATTAGGCAGCTTGACACTTTACAGAACCCTCTTTCATCTCAATTATTCCCTGAAAGTTACAATTTTTTTATTAGCACATTATAGCACACAGAAGATTAACACTAAATACTTACATAATGTCTGCTGCTCCACTGCCAAGATCAAACTGGAATTGCACGTGCCCTCCAGTGAGTATGAGAGCTATGAAATCACCCTTGCCATGCAGTGTCTGCCCATTATAAAGGATAATACCATTAAGTGATCTTGACAGAAACCACACTTCCAATGAAAATGCTTGAACCACACCTTCTAGGCGTTGCATTTCTATGTAAGTCTCTCCACTGAATTCAGGAACAAATGTCTCTTCAAACTCTGAATTAACTGTAACAAAAGACAAAAGCCTTACTACACGAATCTAAAAATACTTGGTCACAACCAATATAGGCAGTATGTTAATGGCGCACTGTAATGGTCCAACCTTTATTTAGAGATTAACACTGCAATGAAATGATTACAAAATGGAATTGTTTGCACTGGCCAAGAATATGGTTATACAAAATAGCCAATGACTGCAAAACAACAAAAATAAACTGGCCATGAGTTCAATGTGTGCAGGAAAAACTACTGGCATAGTATGCAGAGTCCATAATTTTAGATAGTAGTTCAAGAGCTGAGACATAGCAAAAGTTAAACAGGCAAGTTGATACAATGTGTTTATGTTATGACAGATGAATGTTACTGAGATTTCCATGTAGTGCTTTGACAGAACCTTACCTGTTTTCAGTGGATGACCACAGATGTTAGCAATGATATAGTTTGCATTAATGGTTTGTCCCACCTGATGGACATGTCTCCCATGATGAGAAACAGCTGTTAGAATTCTAATTCATGGTGGCAATACTCTATTTCCATCATGACTAATGAGAAATTAAATTGACATTTTCAGGGGAGAAAATGAGTATAAAGCTGTATAGGTTTATTTTGAGAAGAGATGCACATACTTTTCATCTATATCCAAACTCTACAAGCCACTGCAAAGTGTATGGCAGAAGGTACATCCCATTGTACCAGTTACTAGGATTTCTTCCCATTCCATTCATGTAGGGAGTGCAGGAATAACAATTGTTTGAATCCCTCTGCATGTGTTTTCATTATTGTAATCTTGTCCTCACAGTCCCTATGTGAGCGATACATAAGGCATTGTATATTGCTAGAGCAACCGTTTAAAGCCAGTGCTTGAAACTTTATTAATAGACTTTCTTGAGATAGATTATGTCTATCTTCCAGAGTCTTCCAGATCAGTTCCTTCATTATTCTGTGATACTCTCCCAAGGATTAAACAAACATGTGACCATTCATGCTGCCCTTCTCTGTATATGTTCATATCCCCTGTTAGTTCTATCTTTGCAGGTCCTACACACTTGAGCAATATTCTAGAACTGGTGATTTTTAAGCAGTGATCTTTGTTGACTGATTACATTTCCCCACTATTCTACCAATAAACCAAAGTGTGCCACCAGCTTTACCCAGGACTGAACTTACATGATCATTCAATTACATATCCCTACAGACACTTACACCTAGGTATTTGTGTGAGTTGGTCAATTCCAAATGTGATTCATTGATATTATAGTCACTGGATACTATGTTTTTTTGTTTCTTGAAGTGCAAATCTTTACATTTTTGAACATTTAAAGCAAGCTGCCAATTTCTGCACCACTTTGAAATCTTACAAGGTCTGACTTAATATTTATACAGCTTCTTTCAGAAAGTGTTTCATTATAGATAACTGCATCATCTGCAAAAACTCTGAGGTTACCATTAATATTTTCTGCAAGGTCATTAATATACAACATGAACAGCAAGGGTCCAACACACTTCCCTGGGGCACACTCAAAGTTACTCTTACACCTGATGATGACTCTCCATCCAAGACAACATGCTGTGGCCTCCCTGTCCAAGAATTCTCAATCCAGTCGCAAATTTCTCTTGATACTCCATATGATCAAACTTTTGACAAGAAGCATAGGTGCTATATTGAGTCAAATGTTTTTTGGAAATCAAGAAGTACTGCATCTATCTGGTCTCCTTGATCCAATGCTTTCAGTATGTCGTGTAAGAAAAGTGTGAGTTTGGTTTCACATTACTGATAGTTTCAGAATCCATGCTGCTTCTCACAGAGGAGATCATTCTGCTCCAGATACCTCATTATGTTTGAGCTCAGAATATGTTCTAAGATTTTACAACAATAGATGTCAAGGATACTGGATGGCAGTTTTGTGGATCACTTCTACTACCTTTCTTCCAACAATTGGGCATGGTTGTTTGTTGAAGGTCTCTATGATAGATTATTATTTGAAGAGGGCCTAACTCAGCTGCAAATTTTGTACAGGATCTGATAGCAATTCCATCAAACCCTTGAGCTTTGTTCAATTTTAACTATTTCAGCTCTTTCTCAACACCACCAACACTCATCATTCCAGTGGTATGAGGATTTAATTGGGGCAATTCTCCTCTGTTTTCCTTTGTAAAGCAACACTTGAAAACAGAGTTAAGCGTTTCAGCTTTTGCTTTGCTACCCTCAATTTCAGTTCCACTGTCATTCACTAGGTACTGGGCACTTTACATTCAACAAGGAATTCTTTGGGCTTTGTGAAAGATTGTTTGACAACACTCTGATAGGGTAGTCACTGAAGGCTTTGTAACACTATCGACCTATTGAGAGTCAAGAGACTTTGCAGTAATGAAGCAAAGAATGAGATTTGAACAGTATTTAGCGTATAAGTGTGTCTGCAGAAGACAATATTCTTTGACTATGCGTAGTTTAATGTTTATATGCAATTAACAAATGTTTGCAATATTATGTAAGTAACAATAATTACCTTTATTTAACTATTTATAATTGTTTGTAAGGTGAAGTCAACACCAGCTCAGGGCTAAAGTTAAAAAATGGGTGGAAACCATTAGGGATTTACCGATGTTCTGGAAGGTTGGAAAAGGTGGACATTTTTTGCTGCTAACAGAAGCAGGTAGGAGAGGGGAGAAGTGAAGCGGGTCAGACAGGCGCAAGACATTGATGCAGGTGACGAAAGCTGATGCGCGCTGTACTCCGCAGTATTGTTTAAACAAAACAAAAGTTTAATTGCTTAATACATGTGAGTGAAGGGGAAGTGCTGAGGTATAAGTTTGCAACGCTTTAGAGGAGATATAAAACGACGTCTGCAACAAGTGTTTGTTCCTGGATGTGAAATGGTCTAAGGCATCCGTTACTTAGACTGATGCAGATCCCCAGGAAAGACTAACTCATATTTGTGATGGGACAAGTCACATTATTAGATGCCACGAGGACAAGAAAACATTTCCACCGCTGCAAAACGGTATGTGCCTTCAAAGCACCTAAATCTCCAGCAACTGTCCTCACAACAACACTACTGAAATTAACCATCCACAGTTCTGTATATGAGCTGTGTTGACAAGTTTTTGCGTGTTTTGTTCAATATTCATTTAAGTGTCTTTCTTATGCAAAACTACTCATTTAACCTCAAGTGTTCCAAGTAGGAATCCTTTCCTATACTAAAGAGAATGAAACTGAGAATCCATTGGTGTGGAGCATTATTGCGCAGCTGAGTGTTTTCTTTTGATGTAAATTTAAGTTATCACACAAGTGCAACAATTAATGTAAATGTGGAGAATTGTAGATTACATTGAAAGTTTGTAAAGTAAATAACAATCTGACCCTGTTTGTGAACCTGGTTATTGGGACCTTCTGGCCGTGAAATTACGTAAAGTAACTATTTCAATAAAACTGATAAAAACCAAGTATAAAACGTTTTGCAATCATTTTGATCCTAATAAAAGTAATGTAAAAATATTTCTTGTCTATAATACATGTTTTCAGAGTCAGTGTTGCTGATCTTACCTTCAGAAACATAAGTAGGCATTTTTGTTGTACTGGCACTGTTTTCATGGACCAAAACTTTCTAAGTGTGTGGGTGTGACCAATTCTGACTGCAGTCATGGTTCAGCTATCTACATGCATTAGCCTGTTCCTTCAGTGATAGAAATTATTAAAAGAGAAAAAGTTTTGAAAAGAACCAAAATATAGTAAAGACAAAATTTGGTGAATTTGTTGAATAACATCAATCGATTTGTCATTTTGGCTGTCGACCATGATTTTCAGGAATAACGTCAATTGATTTGTCATTTTGGTTGGCAACCATTTTTTTCAGTAATACTATTACTTGCAAAAAGTAGTAGTCTGACGAAATAGAAAAGCTGCAACCAAGACTAAACAATAACTACACATTTGACCAAGCTTTATCCATTACGCGGCATCTGAGGTCACTAGTAGTTGTTAAGGAGGTAGTTGTGTTTAAGTGCTTCAGTTACTGAAGCTAGAATAACATATGGAGTACCAAACATAACTGGAACAGTAGAAACGGTGAGTGTTGTAAGTGGCCTTTAGACAGGACTAGAACAAATACTACATGTACATACTATCCTTATATATGTCTTAAGGTGACAGAACAGCATTTACCTCGCCATGCTACCATTATAGCTTCTTGCATATTTCTCTTGATAGCCAAATGCGTTTCATTAAGCTTCTCTCTATCCACAGTCCTGTGCTTTGTTTTACACCAATTATGCAGTAGTCTCTGTTTCTTTAGAACTTTCTTTACGGTGACTGTATACCATGGAAGTGTTCTACTTGGTACATATGTGTCCAGTGCATGGTTAACCATTCTTTTAAACTTGAGTCATAGTTCCCCAACATGTACCTTCCCAGTGGTGAAAGTTTTCAGCAAACTTAATTTAATGCTGTTTGTTCACTTTCCTGTAATACGTTGCACCAGCCAAAATGCAGCCTCAGTGTGAATGCTTTTCTTGAACACAGGATGAATTGGCTGATGTTTGTAAGCAGCTGGATATTGCCATGACCACTGTCAAACAATTGGCAACTGCTACAAATTGGTGTGTTGGAAGAGCCCCAGAGACTCGTGCCTGTGATACCAGTACCAAAGGTACCTCAAATATTATCCTCACCTGTGGATCCATCTCTTCTCCAGGAAGTACAGGATCTGTCATTACACACCCACTTTTTAAAAAAAATGTAACAGTGCTTTTTTATGCTAACCACTTTTTTATTTCATTTTGTTCATTACTGTTCCTTGCATTTGTTCAGGGCGGATGTCCTGTGACACCCATCCAAGTTCACCACTGAGCCATTCACTCAGTTTTTTAATGAAAGAGGGCAGCTAACACTCCAACCAAACATGCTGAGATAGTGTGCCAGTATTCCACTTGACTGTGAGTGGTGTTTCAATGGTAGATGTAGGCATCCTGTACAATGTGGACAGGGACCAGGGAGGACTTAGGGTGTTATACTGATCCCCAGAACCAAGAAGTTCAAGGTGCTGCCTTTCGCGGAAACTGAGCCAGTAGGACTCACTTCACCTGTTTTGGGGACACCCACTTTGTCCTGTGTCCAGAGTAAGTAAATGCAAAAGGGTAGGGGTTATTAATCATTGGCAGTTCAAATGTATGGTGAATAATGGTACCCCTTAGGGAAATGGCAGCAAGGGACAGGGAAGAATACCAAGTGCACTCAGTGTGTATGCCTGGGGGCCTCATTCAACATGTTGAAGAGGTTATTCTGGCAGCCACTGAGGGAACAGGGTGCAACCAATTATAGATTGTGGTGCACTTTGTAACAAATGATAACTAGCATCTGGGCTTTGAGGTCAGACTTGGATCATTCCAGTGACTCGTAAACAAAGTTAAGAAGTCCAGCTTTGCTAATGGAGTTCTAACAAAGCTTACAATTTGCAGCATTGTGCCCAGAGCTGATTGCAGCCCCCTGGTTCGGATTCGAGAGGACGGGCTGAATCAGAGACTTCAAAGGTTCTGTGACAAGCTTTGTGGGCTCATTTTTGGGAAACGTGTGGTGACTCTTTGTTGATACATGCTCAAAGTAACTGCAGACATGGTGTCCACTATGATGAAAGCCACACTAAATGTATTGGCCCAGGTCTCGTTCATTGAACGTTTTCTACGCATGCTTATTACAATTTACAGAGGCTGCCTTCAAGGACTTCTGTGTCACCAAGAACATAAAACATAACTTCAGCCTTTGGTTCCATCCTTCTTCTAATGACAAAGCTCAATGCTAGGTATTGACATTTAAGGAGCAAAAGTTAAAAGCTGTAGAATCTACTGAGATGTCATCAGCTGCCACACTCTTTTTGAATACCCACAGGATCACACCAACTGAAGATTGTAGCCCAACTGAACTACCCCAGAGAAGACAGCCATGGAATTTGCTTTATTTGCTGACACCAACCCCTCTGAAACCTGGATAAGACACCCCACAGCATTACTCATCAGGCACAGCCCTCTGGACTTCTTCCAATGGGAGTAATGACAAACAGACACCAGCAATAGTATTCATGACAAATGGACAGTGCTTCATATCAGTGCAAATCCCAAACTTAGTCACTGTTTGGAATCTGTTTGGTTTTCATTCATTTGTCCATCTCATTTTCTCACTGTGAACACTTGCCTAGGACACTTGTCATTTATCGATTGAGCACAATGTAGGGAGACAGGAATGTGTGTGTGAGTGAGTAACTGAATGAATGTGTGTGTGTGTGTGTGTGTGTGTGTGTGTGTGTGTGTGTTTGTGTGCATGTTCCTCCTACATCTCCTAAGGAAGTGCATTCCGAAAGCTAGCCACACTTTTTACCTGCTGTTTGTGTACCTAAACAGAAATCACAGTGTACAGAGAAAGTGAAAAGTTCGACAACTTTTCATGCAGTGCATGTCCTTTTGTTTTGTGTACGGTATATGCTAAGCTTCTACATAGTAGACACGTATGCTGAATGCACAGTACATTTTGTATGTCCACGATTCTGTACTGTGCCTGTGCTGCTCCATATCCAAACTATGCATAGCCTGTAGCATTTAGCCTAACAGATTTGAGTAAGAATTTTTTGAGAGTAAATTACATTAAGTAGCTGTGAACAACAAAATACACTTATTTTACACAGCAGTAGACATATCACTTGTACTGTTGTGTATATACTATGTGTCCTGAAATTAATATTAACAAGAATGTATGTTTTATTATATACTGAAGAGCCAAGGAAACTGGTACATCTGCCCCCGAAAGCACGCAAAAGTGCCACAACAAGACATGCAATGGACTCAATTAATGTCTAAAGTAGTGCTGGAGGGAACTGACACCATGAATCCTGCAGGGCTGTCCATAAATCCATAAGAGTACGACATGGTGGAGATCTCTTCTGAACAGTAATAATGTTCATGTCTGCGGAGTTCAGTGGCAACTGGAAATGTTTAAACTGAGAAGAGTGTTCCTGGAGCCACATGTGGCGTGTCACATTGTCCTGCTGGAATTGCCCAAGTCTGTCGGAATGCACAACTGACATGAATGGATACAGGTGATCAGACAGGAAGCTTACGTATGTGTCACCCATCAGAGCGTACCTAGACGTATCATCGATCCCATGTCACTCCAACTGCAGATGTCCCACAGATTACCGTGCCTCCACCAGCTTGAACAGTCCCCTGCTGACATGAAAGGTCCAAGGATTCATGATTTTGTCTCCATACCCGTACATGTCCATCCACTCGATTCAATTTGAAATGAGACTCGTCTGACCAGGCAACATGTTTCCAGTTGTTAACAGTCCAATATCAGTGTTGATGGGCACATGCGAGGCATAAAGCTTTGTGTTGTGCAGTCATCAAAGGTAAACGAGTGGGCCTTCGCCTCCAAATGACCATATTGATGATATTTCATTGAATGGTTCACGTGCTCACACTTCTTGATGGCCCAGCATTGAAATCTGCAGCAATTTGACTAAAA
Source organism: Schistocerca serialis cubense (assembly GCF_023864345.2). NCBI lineage: Eukaryota > Metazoa > Arthropoda > Insecta > Orthoptera > Acrididae > Schistocerca > Schistocerca serialis. Next base: position 784,796,050 of record NC_064639.1, on the reverse strand, counting down.
TGTTGTCATCTTGGATAAATTGCCAAACAAAGGAAAGTTTGATCCTAAAGGCTAAGAAGGGATTTTTGTAGGCTATTCTGACTGTTTGAAAGCCATGTAAAAAGATGAGATAAGTCAAATTTTCTCTTCAGCTGCTTCGCATATGAAGTTACATCAGACAGTCATTTCATTAAGCGACAATTTCTGACATAGTTAGCTGCTTTGATGGATTCAGCCCAAAACGATGGTTGTAGTCCTGATTGAACAGCATGTAATGAGCCACTTTGGCCAACAAATGGTTCGTTTATTCAGCAACACCTTTTCTGCTGTGACATGTATGGAACTGTCAGACATCACTGTATTCTTGCCACTCTGTGTATGGGGTCCATCCTTTCATTGCAGTACTGCTTATCATTGTTTTAACTGAAAGGATTAATTTCATGACCAGTTTGATTTTCAACTAGGTTTTTGAATTCAGTGAATTTGTCAACTTCTCCTTCACACTGAAATAAATAGACTTGATACCATTTGGCGTGGTCATCTATAAAAGTCACAAAAAATCTCACATCACCTTGAGATGTTTCTCTCATTGGCCCACAAACATCAGAGTATATTAACTTCAGGAGTTCATTTGAGTCCCTCCTCATATAGTGATCGGATTGGATGTGATTTTTCCTTTTAAGAGAAGTGGTGCATCTAGCGAGACTGACATCACTGAATTTCAAACCTGTCACTTACTCATTTCTGAGCATTTTGATCATATCTTGCATGTCCAAGTGGTTGAGCATTTCAGATTTGCATATCAGTCTCTGTAACTTTCAGCTCAGCAACAATACAGACTTTTGGACCTTCTTCTTGTAAATAAAAACAAATTAACAATGCTGTTTACAATCATTTTGACTTTACTGTTGTATCTCATATAACTGCATGAGTATTCTTAAATGGCACTGTGTGGTGTTTGTCTGCAACTTTTGTCACTGGAATGAGACTGGTTCCAAGTTTTGGCACGTATGGAATGTTTTTCAGCATTATGGAGGTGGCACCTTTGGCTGGGTTTGTGATACGTACATGACCTTTAGCTGTTACTTGCATGGCACTGTTGTCCGCAAGCATTTAATTCTCTTGTGTTCTTATCACATGTGTGAACACTTTAGAATTATTACACATGTGTGACGTGCTGTCACTGTTTATGCCCCAAAATAATGTTCGAATCACAAAACCTTGGAGCAGGTTCATTCATAGAGAAACAGCAATGAGCTTCATTGACACTAAAAGTAAAGCTGTGAGTACCGGGCATGAATCGTGCTTCGGTAGCTCAGATGGTAGAGCACTTGCCCGCGAAAGGCAAAGGTCCTGAGTTCGAGTCTCGGTCAGGCACACAGTTTTAATCTGCCAGGAAGTTTCATTGACACTGTTTGCAGCTTGCACACTCAGTTTCTTCTTGAAAAAGCACTCATCTTCTTTTTCTTTTTTCTTCTTACAAAATCTCCATTTGTACACTGATTTTTCCCTTTTGTTTTCACTTTTTTTTCCAATTTTGTCACTGTCACTCCCAGAAAGTTTTGGCTTATTCACAAAATGTTTATCCCGTTTAACCAGCATTCAACCACTCACACTTTCATTGTCATTCTGTATCCTTGGCTTGCGTCCTTCCAAGATTTACTTTTAGTGTCTACACAGCCGACAGATTGCCATCGGATTCAACACTAAGTTTCAACATGTCAAGACTGTAGAGCAGCATTATTGACAGCAGATCACCATTAATGTCAACAGCAATTGCTTGTGACTTATCCACAGCATCAAAGATCCTTAGGATCCATAGACTGGTTTGAGTTTAAGCCTTACCTGACATGATGTAGTGCAGTTCTTTACTTGATTCAGCTCAGTGAGATCGATGGATAAAATCAAGCCTGCTTTTACTTTTCTCTCTTCTGCTAGCCATGCTTTGTATGCAGCTTCTGCAGCAGGAAGCACTTTGCCTTCATCACACACTGCAGGTTGTGGTATGTCTCTAGACACATACCAAGTGTCATTTGTGATGAGTAGTGCTTTGACTTGTAGTGTCCATGAGTCAAACTCTGTGTGCAGCAGTCATATGTGCCATACTCATCATTTTAACGCTTTTAAGATTATGAATTCAAGTTTTTGTGCAATCAAAAAAGTCAGTTTTGCTGAATGTGTAACCTGGGTCCATAACCTGTTGGGATGTGGTTTAAGAGGACAGGCACAGAACAACTTCATTCACACCTCACTGCATGCAGAATAACAGAGAACTACTAACAATTGACTTGAAGAAAATGTGCATAGTGATATCTATAGAAGCCGAAGATATTACATGGAAGTAAAATCTGAATCTCAACAATGTTCAAGAGATGAATCATAAACACAGATACTTGATAAAAAAAATAATAAAATGAAGAAATACCTGTACAGCCTTTTATTACCATTTTAATTTTAACAGTATTTTCAAATTTGCTCTAATTTCTGGTAAATACTCACATTTGTGACACTGTCCTTCAGTTGCCTCTGACGGACATTCGCAGGTAAATCCTCCACCTTGAATAACTTTGCAAACTGATCCTGCTACACATGGACTAGATGTGCAGATATTAATTCTATCTTCACAAAGTTGACCTGTTGAAGGAGAATAATTTAAATTAACACACAGAGGAAAAAGTTATTTATTAGCAAACAGAAAAATAATATCTGACAATTAATGTTTCCACAAAATTTATAAATACATGAATGAATAGAGAAGATGAATATGTACAGCATTAGTATCAGTAATTTATAAAATAGAATTAAATGAAAGCATGGAACTATCGTACCTCTGGATATTGCTACACATGTCAGTATAATGAAACATATCCTTGAAGCACATTGCACTAAATATTGACAAACATTTAACCATAGTTTTAATTGGGCACACACAATAGTACAAAATTAAAGAAATCAGATTGTATAAAGAATCTAAAATTCCTACATGAATCTATGAATTCTAGGAAAATATGTAGGACCTATATGTGTTGTTCAGAGACACAAAATTGTAGTGCTTCCTAACAAAGCACAAATGTAACAGGAAAACATACAGGAGATACCTGAAGACACTATAAACACACTATTAAACTGAACAGATAAGTGATCCAGTAATGTTAGTAAAACAGCCTGGAACATAGTACACGTGTAATATGAAAATAGAGAGTATTCACGTTACACTAATACAGCACTAGGAGAAAATGGAATGTTGGTGAATGAGCCAAAAACAGTATGTGAGGCCTTCATAGAAAATTTTAATAAGACATGCAAAGAAGACATTGAGAAATAAACACTACAAACAAAGACACTTAAAATGAGCAATTCATTTTTTAAAAATAAAATCATTCCACTTTAGGCTGTTAAAACATTATTTGCTATAAATAATGTTTTAACATCCTAAAACAGAATGATTTCATTTAAAAATGTCAAGAAGGTTGTGGACCCAATCATCATCAAACTTCTGGAATATGAAAATAACCCCAAAACTCAAAAGAAAAATGCCTAATGGCTGGGATGATGTATCATCTACAGTACTTACAGAGCAAAAAATGAAATAATAAAACCAATACCAAATTTAATGAACATTTCAGCCAGCCAGGGGACTTTCTATTGCCTTTTAAACATTCCTGTAATACCACCAGTGTATATAAAGGCAGCAACCACTGGCACAAATAATTACAGGCCAATTTCCTGTACTTGAAAGATTAATTCAAGACCAAATGAAATCTTTCTGCTGCAAATACAATATATTGAACATCCACAGTATGGTACTGAAAAGGGTGATCCACAATAACAGTAGTAATAAATTCCTTCCATGAACTGCTAAAAAGACTGGTTGAAAGTGAGAAACTCAATTTTTTCTAAATTTGTCTAAGACTTCTGATTCTGTGGATCATGCAGCACTTTTATCTAAATTAGAAACTTATGGTATATGAGGAGTAGCACTTAATTTCTCAAATTCTTACCCCAGGATAGAAGACAAGTGTGCTAAACTGTGTTATAAGAATGAAGGTAATATCCTAATAGTAAAATCAACATACAAGACTTTGGAGTCCTGGGGACGTATTCTTGGCAGTTTCTGTTTCTGCTATATATAAATGACATAACATAGCTCAACTTTTAGCTGGGGCTTTACTGAGCAGCTGGTGTTTCAAAATAATAAAGAGAACTTTGAAATGTTCACAGAATATCTAATCATGAATAAACTTACACTGAATAAGGACAAAACTAATGTGATCAAATTTTTGTTAAATTGGCTACAAGTGTAACATACTATATGTGGCAAGCTCATGCTTTTTTTTTTTCAATTAAAGAACACCCCCCTTGGGATCAGGATGAATTGCCTGCCAAACTCAAAGTTATTTTGGCCACAATGTTCTCAGAGAATGTCTGTCCTAGCAGATCAGCTATAGAAAAGGTTAATATGATATTAGCAAACTGTAGGAGCATCCAAGGAAAGACACCAGAATTAGTATTGCTTATTGAAGGTTATAATGTCCAAATAGGGAACAGAAAGTTGGTCTAAACCGGAAGTGAATACCAATGGCATCCTAAGTTTGGATTGGAATCTTTATCGTAAAGACAGGTTAGTTGCTGCTGGTTTATTTGCTGCAGTTCATGATTCAGAAATATCTACTGAGGTTATCATGGATTCTGTAGGTGAATTAATCCAAGTTAAGTTAAGCAAAAAAAAAAAAAAAAAAAAAGGGGGGGGGGGGGAAATTGTCTTCCTTTATTGGCCACCTGGGACAGGAGCTGTAGTGGTAGTGGTAAAGCACTTCAGAGAGAACTTGCAGAATCTTATTAAAAGTTTTCCGGATTATGCTGTTGTAATAGGAGGTGACTTCAACTTGCCAGGTATAAACTGGGAGACTTATGCCATCAAAACTGGTGCAGGGGGCAGGGATTTGTGTGACATTTATATGAATGTGTTGTCCAAAAATTACTTTGAGCAGATAATTAGAGAACCAAGTCATGAAGGTAATGTCTTAGGTCTCCTAGTAACAAACAGACTCCCCTGAAATTATTGAATCAGTTGATGAAGAGGGAGGTATGAACGTCATAAAGATGTGATAGAAACTATGACTATAGGTTTTACAAGGAATGTTAAAATAGGTAGGAAAATAATATTGCTTAGCCAGAATGACAGAATACAAAATGCAGAGTATTTGAGTAGACAGCAACAAATACTCAGTGCTGAGGATGAAGATGTAGAACAGAAATGGAAAACATTCAAAACCATCATTCAGTATGCCTTAGACAAGTATGTTCTGAATCAGGTTTTAAGGGATGGGCAAGATCCACCATGGTTTAATAGCAGTTTTAGAAAATTGCTGTATTAAAAAAAGAGAGCTTCATCACTGATTCAAGATAAGTCGAAACCTAGCTGACAAACAAAAGCTGAATGAAGTGAAAACGAGCATAAGGAGAGAAATGAGAGAAGGATTCAATTACTTTGAAAGTAAAATTTTGTTTACCAATTTGAGTAATAATCCTAAGAGGTTTTGGTCTTATTTAAAATCAGTAAGTGGTTCAAAATCCTCGATTCATTCACTCAATGACCATATTGGCACCAAACCAGAAGATAACAGAGAGATGGCCAAAATATTGAATTTGGTCTTCTGGACTTTTTCCACTGTGGAAGATAGTGGCCCCTCCTTTCAATTATTATATGAATGCCGAAATGGCACATATTGAGATAACCAATCACAGAATAGAATAGCAGTTTCAGTTGCTAAGCAGTGGAAATGCATCAAGACCAGTCACAGTACCTGTAAGATTCCACGATACCACAAAGATTATGCAAAAGAACTTGCCCTCCCCCCTTCTAGCAGCAGTTTATTGTAGATCACTGAAGTAATGAAAAGTACTTACTCACTGAAAAATGCACAGGTCATTCCTGTTTCCAATAAAGTTTATAGGACATATGCACATATCATTGATGTCAGTCTGTTCCAGGTTTATGGGACATGTTTTGTGCTTGAGAATTATGATGTTTTTGGGGAATGAAAATCTCCTCTATACAAATCAACATGAATTCCACAAACAGAGATCTTGCAAAACTCAGCTCATTTTGTTCCTCTGCGAGATTTGACTTTACAGGTGATCAACAAGATTATCAACGTCCATGAGATTCAAAACACTATAGATAACAGCATTCAGATTGAGCCCATGTTCGTTGACTTGAGAAAGGCATTTGACACCGTCCTACACTACTGTTTAATGGGAAAAAACAAGTTCACTGAGAACCAGACCAAATTTGCAACAGGGTTCAAGACTTCCTTGTAGACAGAAGACAACATGCCACTCTTGTATCGATTTGAAGAATGATCTGCAGAGGATTAACGAATGGTGCAGGCTTTGGTGGTTGACCCTGAAGGTACATAAATGTAACATATTGTGCATGCATAGGAAAAGAAATCCACTACTGTACAAGTACAGTGGTGATGACAAATTGTTGGAAACAGTACCAAGTGTAGAAGTATGAAAAGCCATTTTTGTACATTTTCACATGAACTGAAGCATTGTTCAGTGATACCATGTCCCAGTGATGCAAATAGATGATAATCGGATGGCACCAAGACTGGAGAATAAGCTGCATGTCCTAGTATTTCCAAGCTGAATAGCTTGATCATTTCCCTGGCCCATTTTGCTGTGTGTGATGGGGTATGTGATGGGGCATTATCATGGAGCAACATGATTTGTTTTGCATTTTTTTCACCAGGTTGTAGCAGCTCATAATAGATGAAACCTTTCTGATTCCACTATACACAGAACCTTGTCTTCTTTCCAAAACGATTTTGTCTCACAGTGGATGACAGTGGTTTGCCTGGATTCACTCATGATTTACAACGCTTAGAAATCTAAAAACACATACATTTTTCATCACCTATCACTATTCAATGGAGAAATGACTTTCTTTTGTATCTGGTGAGCAGTATTTCATAAGTGGTCTTTTGATTTGCTTGCTGTCTTTCATTCAGTTCCTGTGGAATCCATTTTCCCACTTTCTGCACCTTTCCCATAGCTTTCAACCAAAGAGAAATGGCTTTCTGCATCACGTTCAATTGTTCTAAGATTTCCTGTTGAGTCTGAGTATCTTCTTCATCCAATAAGGCTTGCAATTCATTGTCTTTTAACTTTTTCCGTGGTTTCCCATGCTCGTCAAAATCACCATTTCTGAATATTTTGAAGCACTAAAAACACTGTGTTTTCCCAAGAGCATGTTTGCCAAAAGCTTTGACAAGCATTTGATGTGATTCTGCAGCAGTTTTCTTCAAATGATAACAGAAAACCAATACTGTCTGCAAAACATAGTTCGTAGGCACAAAACTCGACATGTATATGGGTTTGAAACAGATTTCGATGTATGGAACTTGGGTTACTGTGTGTTGACTTTCACCATCAGCCGTTATAGGAAGCAAATGGCACTGCAGACATGGTCTCATGGGCCCTACACTGACAGTTCGCAGTGTCTACATGGAAATTCCAGTTTCATACTTCTACAACTGGTATCTACCATAAAATATTTAGGAGTAACTATCCCGAGTGACCTTAAGTGAAGTGACCACATAAAGCAAACAGCAGGAAAAGAACATGCCAGACTGAGATTCATAGGAAGAATCTTAAGGAAATTAACTCATCCACAAAGGATGTTGCTTACAAGGTACTTGTTCAACCAATTATTAAGTAATGTTCATCAATCTGGGATCTTTACCAGTTAAGACTGATAGAAGAGATAAGATCTAATGAAGAGTGCTTTGTTTTGTCACGGGATTGTTTCATTGGTACAAGAGTGTTACAGAGATGCACAGTAAACTCCAGTAGGAGATATTACAAGAGAGGCATTGTGCACTATGGAGAGATTTACACTGAAATTTCAACAGAGCTCTTTCCAAGAAGAAGTGGACAACATACTACTTCCTTACACATACATCTCATAAAATGATCAAAATGCAAAAATTCAAGAAATTAGAGCTAAGAAAGTGGCTTACTGGCAATCATTCTTCCTATGCACCATTTATGAGTGGAGCAGGTAAGGAGGGATCAGTTAGTGGCATCAAAAGTACCCTTCACCACACACCATTACGTGGCTTGGCTTGCAGAATATGATGTTGATGTAGAAATCAAAATATTTAGGAATTATTATGTAAAAAGTAATGGGAGCAAGTTTACTGTATTGGAAGTATATCTGAGAAAGTCAATATTTTTTTGATAAATTAAATATAATTTTGATGTAGCATTTCCACTTAAAACTAGCAGGTAAAAACCAGTCACATAAATAACTAGGTCACTTCAGGTATCACAAAATCATATACATTGGAATTGTTCCTGCATAGCACACAAAACCTGAAATTGATAATTATTTTAAAAAACTGTAAAACAATACCCAGGAAGGTAATAAAAACAGCATAATGGTGTAAAATGACAGATACATCAGAAATATGCCAAATAAAATGAAACCTGTTTGGAATATTGTAAAGAAAGAAACAGGTCGTAACAAAATGAAAATTAACAGTACGCAATTTAATCAAAATTTGCAAACTATCACCAAACCAAAGGATGTATCTAATGTGTTTAACAGTTATTTTGTAAATGTAGTGGGAGCAAAATGTTACCTATAAACATTACACAGACCTGACATCAAAAATTTAAGAATTAGGTAACACAATATTTCTCAGTCCAACAAATATGTAGGAAGCACAGAAATAAACCAAGCTACTAAAAGCTAAACACTTATTAGGAATAGATAATATACCAGATTTTGTTGTATAAAATGTACACACATAATCTCTGAACCATTGACTTATCTTTTGAACCTTCCCTTCTCAACTAGTAACTTTCCAATGTGCTTAAAATTGTTAAATAAATCAGGAAGCCAAGAACTATCTAACGATATACCTGTTTCTCTACTGTCTGTATGTTCAAAAACTCTAGGACACCTTATGTCTTTTTTTTTTAAATAAAAGACTGTCTAATTTCTTAAATAAGTATGAAATACTAAATGAACCACAATGTAATTTTAGCAAAAATAAATAAATAAATAAATAAAAGCCTGTCAACCAAAACAGTGATCTTATCTTTTCTATACAAAATGCCTCAAACACTGGATGGACAGAAACATACCTAAAGCACATTCGTATATGTATCAAAACTCTTTGATACCATCAATCATGACGAATTACTTAGTAACATTCAGAATTGAGAATTGTGGTATTAGGGGAGCAGCATGTAACTGGATTAAGTCATACTTCCATGGAAGGAGAGGGGAGGGGGGGGGGGGGAGGGAGGAGGGGGACAGTTCATAACTATAATGCATGAAGTAAGTGGCACAGTCAATATCCACCAGTCAGACTTATAGTGGTTAAAGAATGAGTTTCCCAAGGACCCAAGTCTAATCCTGTTTTCACTATGTGACAGACCATCACTGCACATTGATCTTAACATACTGTCCCCATTCCCTATGCACCTGTTTCACTACAGCCATTTGCTATTGCAGTGAGTTTCTTTCTCCATGTGCCTACTTCCACCCAAAACCCTCAATTTAGGCATGTGAGTGGATACCCATCTACTACAGTCACAGGTTATCAGGACCAAGACAATAGCTCCAGACCTGGCTAGGATTCAGCTGGGGTAATCTCATCTTCAGTTTGTATCTTTCCTTCATGGTGATAACATAGGAGCACGTGTCATGACGAACATGTCATTTGGCTGTACACTTCATATTTGAGACCCTCATTGCAAAGAATTGAGACTCACTCCCAGTGTGCTGCTTCATGTCAGCAACACAGCTCAGTATGTAAAACAGTGCTCTGTGCCACAAGACATTCCCTCTGACCAGCTACTGCATTTACCCATGTGGGTACTAGCAGGGGTTTAAGCTCCTGCCTGCCACAGTCAGTGTGCTCACTTAATAAATGTGTTTCATTTCTTTGGATTTGCCCAGGCAATTTCTCCCATGAGAGACATTATCATCCCCAGTCTTCATGTTGAAGCTGGTGAATATTTAGTGACCAGTTAGAGACTTTGTTCTGTGTCCCACACTCATGTGGAACACTTGTACAGTTTATTTTCTGGGTGAGTCAGCACTATAGAATGTTATTCTAACAGCAACTCATGGCTTCATTCTTATATTTAGTGTTGTCGTATCAGCAAGTGACTTTCTCTAAGAACTATTAATTGTTGAGATCATTTCAATGCTCCCAGTAGTAATTTAGTTATTTGAATAACTCTGTTGTCAACATTATACTTTGTGCTAGTACTGAATATACTTGTTCTCACATGCTCAATTTCAGCTGATTTTTTGTGATTAATTAACTTATGCAGGGACACACGCCTACAACTATTTGTAAATGATGTATGTATAAACAGCAGTAACAGAAAACTAAACTAATCTGCGGATGACGCCTGGATCTTAATTACTGGAAATACCAAAGAGACCTTTGAAAATAACATTAAGGCCTCACAAAGAATATGGTACAGTACTTTGATGCTAACAGTTTGTTTATAAATTTGGAAAACAGCCATTGCAGTGGACATATTCCCCATCCACATGAGGACACCAGCTAGTCCTCATACTGAAATAAATGGGTATACGCTGGAAAAACAGAATGTACAATATATCTTGGTATATAGAAACAACAGAAGATGAAATGAGCTATGCATGTAGACTTCATAACCAGAAAACTGAGGAAAATGTATTTCAAATTGTACAAACACTAAGAAAGTTTACATTGGACAATAATCTTTGGACTATATGTTTTGATTATGCTCACTTAATATTGCTGTAGCACTTAAGAGAAATTGTGGACCAAGTTTGAAATCATTTGGATTACAGAGAAAGATTATTAGACTAACAGAAGGGGTAGATCAAAGATCATCATGCAGGCAATTATTTAGGAAAAATAAAATACTGCCACTTCCATGTATTTACATAAAAGTACTAGAAAACATCATTATTGTAAAAAAGAAATTAAACAGTAACCATTCACATGTCACTCATATTGAATGTGTGCACAGCTACAACACAAGACAAATGCAAGATGTAAGGGCATGCTCCAACCCAACATCAAGCTGTATAATGCATTTCCTAAATTCATGAAAATAGTAATGGATGGGAACAGTTTCAAATCACTGAAGGATTATTTGGTCAAGCACTGATTCTATACAGGCTTGTTCTTATATGGGGGTTACATAAAAATGTTACGAGGTTTGAGTGCACATGTCGTTCCCCCCCCCCCCCCCCCCCCCATTTTTACTTTTGACATGTTTTGATAATGTGACAAATTTAATTTCATTACAAGTAATTAATATTATCCCATGCTGCAATGGACTTAAATATTTAAATAAGGCTTACATACTGAAAAAAGTGTGGGTATTTTATACTGGAATAAACAATTAAAATCTACCGATATATGTTTTGCAAATATGCTTAAACTTATTTAAATGGGAGAAATTTAAGTATTGCTAAGCAACAGAACATAAAAAGTGCATGATTGCAGCCTAAATTGTGAATGCAGTGTAAATCAACACCAATTTAGTTCAATTTTATTTCTAATATGTTTTCTTTGCAACCAGGGTATTGTCTCTGGTGATCTTGCACACATCACAAAATTAATTATTTTTGTTCTTCATTGGCTGTTATTAGTTTATTGAAAACTTCCATTAACTTCATTTCTCTTTCCGCCACATCATTTGTCATCTTAAAATCTTTCATAGCCCCTAGGGCACTAAGGTAGGGAGTGTAGGAATTCCAATAAAAAGAAACCTCATTTAAGAAATCTAAATCTATGCTTAACTGACCAAACTCTTGACTAAAATGAACTCATCAGCCCTTTTCAAGAAGAAAATTGCATTCTGGAAACATTACCCAGGTTACAGCAAGCCATGTCTCCACAACATCCTTTCTTCCATGGTGCTCAACACCCAAGTTTCACACAAGAAATTCTGTGATGTTAGAAAAGTAGGAGATGCACTGGCACTGGCACTGGTGAGTCATGAGCATGCTTGGGTAGCTCAGTCAGTAGTCTGGTTTAAGCAGCTGAGTGGAACGGACATCCTGTACTTCCACCTGTGGAGTGCACATGCTAGTTTCGTTTACCTTCTATAGCGTTATTTGTGTGCTGTCTTGTGCTCTAGATCAATGGTGAACAGATTCCATAAATCAATACTCCATTTCACATTCTGCAATGGCTATGTGAGTCCAAAGATCTTGAAGTAGAGTGCTTTCTTTGTGATGCAGCCAAAATCTCAAAAAACGACATTGAGGGCATCCACTTATCTCTACTGAACAGCTCTGTCTATCTTCAAGCTGTCAATGACATGAATTGTGATAACATCCTTTGGAACATGCAGTAGGGACTCTGTTTCTGCCACACTGATGGTAAAGTTGGGCTGGTGATGGACAAACATGCAGGGTTAGGCATGTGGACAATTTGGATCTTTGAACTGCTGTTTGAACTCTCTGCAGCCAACATCATGTACACCTTCCATCCATATCGCACCATTCATGGCTATGTAGCTGAGCACTGGGCACAATTGTGAACATACCTGGTACTCAATCCATTCACCAGATAACCTTAGACCTCTGACGTAATGTGCTAGCCTACCTTCAGATATGTGGCTGCCTTGTGGTCATCATTTACCATGGCCAACCTTGGACTTTCTCAGAATGCAGCAAGGAAGGGCATCACAAAACTTCCAGCCTCTAACGTGATACCTGCACCACAACCGATGTTCCTTCCAGTCTCCTACATGACGGCTCTTGTTGCCCCCACAAATCTGCACCACAACTTTGATCCTATATTAGCGTCCTTAGCAGATGCCACCTATATAACTGTCGTACAACACCCACGGCAACAAAATGGCTCTGTTGACGCCACTGACACCACCACTAGTGAAAGCCTATCATCCCTCAGATAACAACATAGAGTTTACGTAAATGACAGTACTGGTGACAAGCTTTGTACCAGAACCATGTGATTTGCTCCTGTCTTCTGACATGGAAAGTCAGTCACAGAAGCAATGGTCACCCAAGTGCCAAAAACACAGATGTTGCACAGTCTCAGATCAGGGTCCCTCTCCTGCTGATGACACCTTGGTTGCAGTTCCCATGGATGATGACCATGTGTCAAAGAGATCAATGTAACACTGTCTCTGATGAACAAATGGCCAGCAAGCGCAGGGGTTGTAGAACCAGAGGATGTGTCTGACCCTTTGGACAATTCTTCGTTCAGTTGAACACCCTAAACCACTAGAGCAAATGGATGATTTGCTAAGACTTCACTCTTCTATGTAGAAATGGACCATGACCCCCATTTGGAGTGGTGCTTTCACAGCCACAACCTAACCATACCCTGGCTACAACTTCATGGGCTGGATGGAATGGTCTATGACCGCCTTGTTTGCTCTCAATTCCCAGCAACGTGATACCAAACCTACCCTCACTGCACCACCAATCATACAGCATTGCAAATATCAATACCAACTACATCAGTTTGCCTGTGAAGATATTGCGAGACATGATTTGGTCATTTGAAATTGACACTGCACTCCTACAAAAAGCACAATTAGCTGTTCTACCTCACATTGCCAGATATGTACATTATACCTCTGCCAATACCCCCTTGCTAGGGGTGTGGTTGCATATGTTTGTGAAGGCATTCTCATTATGGATCTCACCATTCTCCCAACAGGATGAGGCATGGCCTTCACCGCTACAGACATGCAAATCATCAACATCTATGCTCTGCACAGTTCCACTCACCAGCAGGTGAGAGCCATATTCTACTTTGGAAACATCTCTCCCCCCTCCCCCTATTTTTATTACAGCATTATGCTACTTCTATATTTGGAGGGATCTTCAACTGCTTCTTACAACAGAAAGATCAGGTGTCCCACTTTAAAACCTGTCAAGAGCTCTGCTTGATTTTCCGAGACCTCTGGCTCATTGACACATGGCAAGAGAAGTGTCTCCCAGGAGCTAGTGTCTGATGTCCAAGATGCTGATCTATGACTGCTGGCTTTCTCTCACCACAGTGCATGCATCTACATGACTCTCCTCAAATCGCAAACAGTATATGATCGTCACACACCATGAAAAATGAACATCACCCAACTCCAGGAGACGGGATGTCAATGTCACATAACAGAGACTTGGAAAACTTGTGAGTAATGACTTCTCACCTAAAGAATGACTTTAGACTGGTGGTTAGGGTGTGCCAAGGCCTCCTTAAGGCAAACCCTGATGTGATGAGGGAAGCACATTGTGCTGACACACAACTAACTACTATTATGCCATCCTCCAAGACTTCACTGGACCACTAGATACCTACCATGCATCATATCACAACCAATGATCCACGATGACAGTTCATAACCAAACCTTCATGCCACTGGCACAAACCATCACCCAACAATCTGAAATAGTCACCACTTTTGTCGATCACTACTGGAACATCTACAGTGCCAGACTGCCAATGTGACAGTAACTGGGCAGGTCTTGTCTTACATCCCTTCCACTGCCCATGACAGAGAGGATAACGAATTGATGGAACAGATAACCATGGATGAGGTGGTGGCTGCTACTGACAAGGATACCAATAACAAATACCCTATTATAGACATGTTGCCTATAAAGTTTTATTATGCCTTCCAGATATTAAAGGTCCCAAGATGGAACAGCATGTTTCAAGAACTTTTCATACTAGGCTATGTTGTCCCTCCTGACTCTGTCCAGGCAGCATCATTCCTATCCACCTGCTAATCCTCTGTAATGAGGACTACAAAATCTTTGCCCGCATTTTGGTGGCAACCCTTCATCCCTGGGTCCTTTCACTAAAACAGATGACCCCAGGTGGTCAGGAGACTATGCAGCCACCAGCTGGTGAATTTCAGAGTATGGTAGCACTGGGTGTGACATACTGGCTCTGTGCAGCTATGGTCACAATCAACTTCGACAACACAAATGACAAAGTACATTGTGGGTTCCTATTCTCTCTGATGACTCCGATGGGTTTCCCAACCCCATTTCCTTAAAATCATATGTGGCATATATGACAGTGCTAACTCCCACATACAAGTCAACCATTGCTTAATGAGTCCAGTTCCAGTATGGTGATATACCCCACGAGGCTATTCACTGTTGACCCTGCTATATAACTTTGAACTGGAACTCCTCTTGGGAACCCCAAATCAATATTCATGTGAGTCAGGCTACAACAACACCAAACATGACAGACCATTGAAGCAATCATGACATCTGGTGCAGCAGCAACTAGTTCAATGAACATAAATAAATTGGCAGCCCTGCCAATAGGATGCAGCCTCTCCAGTGACAAACTAGTCCTCTTCCCATGGGTGCAGACCATAAAGTACCCAGGCATTGTCTTCAGCCCCCAATACATCCCATATGATGGCCACTAATGTTTGGTGTGCATTGCAGCTGAGACCTACAACAATCTTCTTCCGTCTCAACCCTCTTCAGTGGGTTGTCTACCTCAATTGCCATGTTACACACATCCTATCCTTATTGCACACAATTAGACATGATCTGAAAGTGACCTTTGAATATTATCTGATGGCAGGAATGATCCTTAAGGTCCGATATGCAATGTTTACCTCTCCTCCCCCCCTCCGCCCACATGGAGGACTTGGTCTACTCAGTATACTCAGTATTCAGCAGAGGTCTGATGCTCTGTATATGTTAATGACACGGAAACCATGGACTGGACTGAGAGCATCCATCACACATAGAATGGTGGATGTCCTCATGCTGGTGTCCACCCTGCCACCAGTGCCAATTGGTCACATTCATACCTCGTCACATATTGTGACCTTCCTTGCAGTTTATAGTCATGTGCATCTTGCATTCCTGACCACGCATCCACCTATGGCCAAAGATATCTTTCTCACCCTCTTATGTCAGGTGTCATGTAACATCATTGAACGGAAGTACCCTGTGATCTGTTGGTCAAATGTATGGACAATATTCATCCATTTTACCTCCCCATATATGTTTGAGCAATATGACAGAAGATCCATACATCTGGATTAGCTGACAACCCACAGTGTGCTGCCTGCCAACAACTTGATGAGCAAACCCACCGCCTCACATGCCCATCAACTCTTAACATTTGGGAGCTCAGCCCATAGATGGTTGCCTGATTTCTCCACATCCCCCCAATAATGATTGAACCTAACTTCCTGGCTCCCAAAACCAACACCATACTCTGGGAAAATTTTGGATGCTCAGCTATCTCTACAGCGATGGTGACAAATCAGGGCTCAGCTTTTTGTGCAACTTACAGAATGTCCACCTGGGAGCAACAACCCAGTTGCCAGAAACTGTGGAGTATTTATGCGTGCCCTGTCCAGTTAGGGTGTAATGGACCTTATTCCTACTCCCTCCCACTCTTACCCTGCATCAGGTCCTGAGGCACCATGACTAGATATCAATTATGACTCCTGCCCTTGGGCTTCACCGGCTGCTGAATGTATAGCCCTGATTGTTCTCCTCTCCCCCTCCTTCTCTTATAATGTACATTATACTGTAAAAATGTCCCTCTACTGTTCTTCATTGGTTATGGCAAATTAAAAATAAAGTAATGAGTTCAAGTCTCAGCCTGGCACACAGATTTAATCAGCAAATAAGTTTCATATCAGTACACATTCTGCTTTAGAGTGAACATGTCATTCTGGAGTATGATATCTGTCGAGCACACATATATAAGCAGTAATAAACCAACACACTCCTTCTTGGTCACTGTGGCATGGGTTCCTTGTCTTAAATTTCAACAAAATTTGAAAAGTAAGTGGCCTCCCATTAAGATTCAGTTATTCCACTATGGTTTTGTACATTACATCATGAAGGAAAATTTTCAGGGATGTGGAATAGGTCAAGTAGCACAACAGAAGAGAGGAACAACTATTTTAAACATGTAAAAATAGTTTCTACACATTAAGTAACACAAAGAACACTTGTGGGATTCATTACACCAAAAAAATGTATTAATAACTTTTATTTTTTTATTTTGCTTTATTTTATTTGCAGAGAACAGCTGCTTATCGAGTCTGTTATTTACATAGTATTTATATATGACTGCTAGTTCATATTTATGTAAATTTACTGTTTACTGTTAATATTTTAATACACTGTTCCTCAGGTTCAACTATATTTATCATGTAGATAAGAACAAATACAATCTACCTTTTGAAATCAAATTTTTATCATTGTTTTTGCCAAATATGTTTTTCCTATCTGTATTAGCCATCTTCAGTGGTTTTTGTGTCTCTCATTTTGTGTGTCCACTGGCATTTTCATCAAATTAAGTGCATTGTACAGCAAGCAAGGTTATGTGGAATGAAATTTGAAAAAAGATCTTTGCATCCCCTTATCATTACAACAGGTGAATGGTTTTCATCCGGGGGTCTGAATGACAACTTTCCTCCCTCTCCCTATGCTGAGAAAGGATCTGTCTGCTTAGCTGAGTGGTAACCTGTTTGCCTACCCTGCAGCTGGCCTGGGTTCGATTCCCGGCTGGGTTGGAGATTTTCTTCACTTGTGGTCTGGATGTTGTGCTGTTCTCATCATTATTTCATCATCACCAAAACACAAGTCACCCAATGTGGCTTCACCTGAAATAAGACTTGCATCCTGGCAGCCGAACTTCCCCAGACAGGGTCTCCTTGCCACCAATGCCACATGATTATTTCATTTTTCCTGAGAAAGGAACTAACCAAAAGTATTAAAAGTTAGGATATTCCTGTGTAATACTATATCTCTATTGGCAGTACTCAATATTTCATCTCCTACAGGTAAATACTGGACGGTAATTCTATCACACAATTTTATAGTTTTCTTGAATGAATTTTCCTTTAATGCATAACATTTAGTTTATGTTCATCATGTGCTTACATGAGAGCCAATGAGCATACAGAAAGAATAGTATATACAAAAACCACTGAAGGTGCCTAATACGATTAGGAGAAACATGTTTAGTAAGACCAACAATAAAAATTCAGTTGAAAAAGAAAGATAATATTTATTCTTATCTACATAATAAACATTAATTACTGAACTGATATTTATAATGAACAAATATTAAAATGTTTCAAGAATATACATATTTCTTACAACCCTAACAAAAATTTCTCTGTAACTGAGATGGCTAAAGAGATGTGCTTGTTTTTGACACAAATATACTAATTTAGCAACCAACCAAATGACACTAGCCTCAGCCCAGATGATAATTAAAGTGGCCTACAGCCAACTGACAACTGGGTAGTATGTCTCACTTGCAGCCATTCATTCTCATTCTGACATATAATACTGTTTCTCAACATTAAGGACTTAGCTTGCAATGGTGCAATATACTGCAGTATTGAAGGTACTGTGCATGTGTCCTTGGCTGCTGAATCTGTTAAACTGAGAAACAGGTCCTGCCCATTAAGAATATCCTTATTGACTTACATCCTCTAGGGTAGGAGGTGATATTCTGTTGGGTACCTGATGCTCAGGTATTCCTAACAGACACGGTGTGTTTCACTTTTTGGTTCATGTAATGGATCAGAGTGCTATTTGGGAGTCAGAGTACATGAGGAGTATTGTAGCTTAAATAATTATCAGTTGCTTCAATTCCATCAAGGTCTTGTATAAATTATATCCAAATGGAGCATACATTCAGTTAACAGATTTTGAGGACCCACATTGAAAATCAGCCAAGGTTGCCCCCTGCATCTTTTCATCAGTGTAGACTGGTATATGGAAGTCCACATAGTCAACAAGAGTAGCAGTCAGCTCAAACCCTTGCTAAGAGAGCTGAAAGTCATACGGATATGAGCTTGTATGCACTGTGAGGAGTTGTTGCTGGGTCGTTAATGGCAGCTCACCAAGCTCAATGCAGAGAGATGGGACCCCTCCTGTTAGCCTCAAAAACTATAACAACAACAATTTTAAAGTATGTTGGTCCATCTGATACAAAGACAATATACATGACAGTCATCATCTAGTGTTAATTATATGTAAGACTCACTTAACTGAAAGTCTAGGTTGGGGTACCAACAATATTAGGAAAAGGATAAATTGCTACTCACCATAAAGATGGCACGTTGAGTTGCAGACAGGAACAACAAAAAGACTGCATTAAGCTTTGGCCAAAGCCTTCTTCACAAAAGAAAAAACACACTCTTTCACACAAGCAAGCACACCTCACACACACATGATTGCAGTCTCTGGGCACTCCAACCGGCATTTTCATTCCAGCTGGAGCTGCTGGAGACAATGGTCATGTGTACATGAGATGTGCTCGCTTGTGTGAATGCAGTTGTTTTTTCTTTTCTGAAGAATGCTTTGGGCAAAAGCTAAATGTTTGCAGTCCTTTCATTGTGCCTGTCTGCAGTTCAACATGTCACCTCTACAGTGATGAATAATCTATCTTTCCCCTGTACTGTTGATATTGCAATGTAGAGTTTCCATTGTTTATATCTAATGAAGACTATATTGAAGTGGATGAAAAAATAAAATTCTGTGCAAAAAACAAAAATTCTCATATTTTTCTGAACAAACCTTGTATATTTGTGTGTTTGTGACAATTTTGGTATTATTTCTTGTATGAAAATATGTTTGAGATTTTTGACTTATTCCAAATCCATGAGAACTATTTACTTAGGATTTTTGGAAGGAACATTACCAAATTTCTTTTTTTGTTTTTGTTGTATTTTTCTTTATATGAGATGTTATACAGGACCTCCTCATGTTAGATCTATGGAATGAAAATTACACCTAATCCTAGTTGAAACAAGTCATGGGAGTCAATCAAACTAGAACAGTCTATATCACACAAATAACGTTTCTTGGTGACTGGTTACAGTCAAAACGCAGACCTCCCCAGATTGTACTCCAAAGGTGATGTGGAGAGATTTTCGCATGAAGAAGAAACTGCAGAAGTCTCTAGATGCTGTCAACTGCTCAGTTGACAGCATCTAGAGACTTCTTTAGTCCCTGTTCCATGGATCTATCTCCACACATCAACTTTGGAGAACAGTTTACAATTGTGGACTCTCTCCTCTCTCTCTCTCTCTCTCTCTCTCTCTCTCACACACACACACACACACACACACACACACACACACACACACACCACACAAACACACACACATGAACTGACTTACGCAGCCAGTTTTATGCGGACTCCAAACTACAAAAGCATTGACAGAGGTGAAAGAGAAGTGATAAGTGCAGGAGATATCTTAGAACCAACTGAGGACTGACTCATATAGCTACGGATTTGCAGGTACTTAGCCATCAAGTCACACTCCACAAGAAATAACAGAAGTAAACTGAAATTAGTTCCTTACAGTCACTAGCAGAGTTTATAAGTTGCAAATGTATCCATACACACCTGTGTAAAGAGGCTGACAATGGCAAGAAAAATGATTGTCATGAACACTGAGACGTTCACATGTCCCTTCATGGAAGCAAGGCATACTAGCACAAGGATCATGTCTACATTCAGTTAGCCCAAAAGTGTGAATCACATGTGGATCACGACCTTCATGAAGTCTGATACGATGCCTTCCCACTTGGAGGAGTCGTATACATCCTACTAATCCAGATGATGTACCAGCGTTCTCAAACACTCTGAAACACACATATCAAGTAGAAAAGAGAAAATGACAAACAAGTATTGAAGAAATGTCTGCACAAGCAATATGGCAACAGTAAAAATGGAAGAGAAAGAAAGAAAGAATGAAAAAAGATTCTTCTCTTCACCATTGCTGTAAAAATAAGTATCAAATAGTAATAAAATGTCAAAAGATTTTCTTATAATGACATTCCTAAGTGCACAAAATTTAATACTTCATGTTTAACACCAAATCTCACATAGAGGAATGTTCCTGATCAAAATATTTGAACCAATAAAGTAAAATAAAGACTGTAATGTAAAATGTAGACAGAAAAATTAAGTATTTCTGCAAATGGATCATAATTTGGCCAATCACAATAAAAAAAGTGTATACAAAACATGTCAAGCTTCTGAAAACGAAAATTATATACTGGAATACAGGGATGGAAATAGAACTCCTGTTCTTTCACACTGTGCTTATACTATTCTTTCCACTCATTGATCTGTTTGCATCTAGTATTTTCTCTCACTTCTCACTATCTTTTGAGAAATCAGCAATCCCTATTCAGAGAATGAGATTACTTACTGTAGTTAACCAGTGCTTCTTTTCTGGGGGAAAAAATGTGCTGGTAGTCACAAAGATGTTATTCCAGTAGCTTCCACACTTTTAACATATCCTGTGATGTACGCTCATCATTTCTAGATTGCTGCTTGCTTTTGCTATCAGCTGCAGAATGATGACCTTGGAGCAGCCATGAATCCACATATTTGTGGTTTGAACTGTGTGTGAGGAGGCCCTACAATTATGATGAATAGCACTGCAGAAGTTGGCCATACAAGCATAGATGATCTAGATGAAGTAACTATAAAATTAATTTAAGAGAAACCCCTTTCACATTCACTAGAAGATATTGCAATTGCGCCCAAAGTGTGTTTCAAAGGAAGTAGCATACTTGGGAATTTATTTTCTTGATGATCTTTATGGAAATCACAAATTGCTCCTACTTCATTTAAGTCAAATTTGCAGGCTAACTCCCTAATTTTGGCATCATCGAATGTCAGGTATTTCACAGAATTTCTGGCCAATACTTGGAATCTAAAATCTTGGTACCTTCAGGCATACCAACATCATCTCCTTGATGCAGATTCTTTTGAACAGCTTAGCTTCTTTCAGACTTTTATAAAATGCTGATGAACTACTTACAGGACTGTGTCTTTCATTTTTGTGAAGGTCAGTCTACGTCTGCATCTACATCTATACTCTGCAAACCACCATGAGGTGAATGGCAGAGGGGATGTCCTATTTTACCAGTTATTAGGGTTTCTTCCTGTACCATTCACATATGGAGTGCGGGAAGAATGATTGTTTGAATGCCTCTGTGCATGCAGTAATTATTCTAATCTTATCCTCACGATCATCATGTGAGCGATACATAGCGGTCTGTAGTTTATTCTTAGAGTAATAATTTAAAGCTGGTTCTTAAAACTTTGTTAATAGACTTTCTCGGGATAGTTTACCTCTATCTTCAAGAGTCTTCCAGTTCATTTCCTTCAGTATCTCTGTGACGCTCTCCCACAGATTAAACAAACCTGTGACCATTTGTGCTGCCTTTCTCCATATACGTTCAATATCCGCTGTTAGTACTATCTGGTACGGGTTGCACATACTTGAGCAATATTCTAGAACCAGTTGCATGAGTTATTTATAAGCAATATTCTTTATAGATTGAATGCACTTCCCTGTATACCACCTGCTTTACCCACAACTGAACGTATGTGATCATTCCATTTCATATCCCTACAAAGTATTACATCTAGGTTTTTCTAAGAGTTGGTCAATCACAACTGTGATACACTGATATTACAGTCACTGGATACTATGTTTTTTTTGTTTTGTGCAGTGCAAAATTTTACATTTCTTAACATTTGAAGCAAGTTGCCAATCTCTGCACCACTTTGATATATTATTAAGATCTGGATGAATATTTATGCAGCTTCTTTCAGATAGTACTTCGTTATAGATAAATACATCACCTGCAAAAACTCTTGAGATTACTATTAATATTGTCCACAAGGTCATTAATATGCAACATGAACAGCAAAGGTCCCATCTCAAAACACTTCCCTGGGCACACCCGACATTACATCTACACCTTACGATGGCTCTCCATCCAAGATAACATGCTGCATCCTTCCTCCCAAAAAGACCTCAATACAGTCACAAACTTCACTTGATACCCCATAAAATCATACTTCTGACAATAAGCATAGGTCTGGTACTGAGTCAAATGCTTTTTGGAAATGAAGAACTACAACATCTACCCGACTGGCTTGATCCAAAGCTTTCAGTATGTCATGTGAGAAAAGTGTGAGTTGGGTTTCATATCACTGATGTTTTCAAAATCCACATTAGTTGGCACTGAGGAGATCATTCTGTTCAAGATACCTCATTATGCTGAACTCAGAATATGTTCTAAGATTCTACACAAATCGATGTCAAGAATATTGGATGGCAGTTTTGTGGATCACTTCCACTATCCTTCTTGTAGACTGGCGCGACCTGTGCATTTTTCCAAGAACTGGGCATGCTTTTTTGTTCAAGGGACCTACAATAGATTATAGATAGAAGAGTGGCTAACTCAGCAGCAAATTCAGTACAGAATAACAGGGATTCCATTGGGCCCTGGAGCTTAGTTCAATTTTAATGACTTCAGCTATTTCTCAACACCACTGACACTGGTACTGATTTCATTCATCTTTTCAGGGGTGTGAGGATTAAATTAGGGCAAGTTTACTGGATTTTCCTTTGTAATGAAACATTTGAAAATGGAGTTAAGCACTTAAGTTTTTGCTTTGCTACGATCAATTTCATTTCCTGTCTCATTCTCTAGCAACTTTGGTGTGGCTTAAAGCCTTTACATACAACCTGAATTTCTTGGCTTCTGTAAAACATCATTTGACAATATTCTGATTCTACTCATTTTGAAGACCAATTTGAACTGATTTAGGCTAGATTAACTCAAAACTGACACAAACACCTCCCAACTGCAATAGAGAAAACTCTGAAGAAAAAGAAACACTGATATAGCAAGTGAACTGAATGCAACTTCCTGTTCCCAATACCAGTATATGTAACTAAAAAGTGGTGTCAACTAATAAGGAATAAAACTCGAAATTTTACTTGCAAAAACAGTGCCATCTGCTGGGATATTTAAAATACATTTTACTCTAAATAAATCAAACACTTTTTAAAATGTAAGAAGAAGTTGCCTGTACTGTGTGATGTTACATAACACCAGAGAAAAGGGTGGCAGTCACCTTACTTGTACTTTTTGAATTTATTATTAACTTCTCATTATCATATTTAATGTACCCTTTAGTTGAAAGTAATAAACAGATAAAAGATAGACTTCAGCATTGAAGTCTTGCGGGAAAAGGTACCAATAGTGAATAGAAACATTCACATATTATTGAAAATTTGTAATTAAAAAAATCTAACAAATTATATGTGACAGAAGTCTTGCAGGAGTCATAGAACAGAATAGAAATGGATTACATATTTCATTTGAAAGAAATTGGATACTTGAAAAATTTATGTTGTCTGCTAATTGTACAAAATGTTATAAAATGTAGAACAAAGTACTTTTTAAATGGCATTAGTAGTTTCATTTTACTAATTAGGCCAATAGACAAAGCTTCAGTTTTTACAGTTTTCCATTCAGTATCACCAATGAACTTGATCAGCATCCTCTTAAACATACTGATTTTTGCATATGTGTTTTACCTTAACTTCTTGTACTCCTTTGATATTTGTTTCAACTGTGTGTAACTGTTTCCACTTTACTTATCTGTACTTCACTCATTAGAAAGTTTCCATGTTATTCTATTTCTGTTTCCATAACCACAGGCTTTCTGTATTTTTGTTCCTTGTATTATCCTTTAAAATATTATATAACAAAGTTTATTCTTCTCTCTTACACTAATAAAACTACATTCTGATTATCACTGGTATGCAGCAGGTAGGTTTTATGATTTAAATAATTAATAAAATAGCACGTCAACAATCTTTATTATATTTCCCATCCTCCTGGTTTTATTCACTGCTCCATGTTCTGAACCATATAGTCGAAGAATAAGGTAGCTGGTCTCTTTTTAAGCTTCCCCTTAGAGAGTTCTTGCAATGTTGCGGTGTACCTTTTGGTAGGTGTTTGTCTTGTCAATTATATTTTTGTCTTCTACGAACATCGAAAAAAGTTTTGCATCACCCAGATTCCCAGAATTCCTGTTGACATTGTATCACAGACACGGTCCCTTCGACTGTTCAGAGACGTCATTAAACCCACCCAAAGATGTAAATGACCATGCATGAGTAGCGCCTCTTAGACGGTGGGGGTCCAAAAGCCGATCAGTTCCAGTCATTCCACCAGGAAGAGGCACATGGCTCGTGTTATCTGTAGTTCAACCATGCCTAGATGATCAATACTGTGGTTTGATCGTGTCCGCACTGTTACTTTGTGCCAGAAAGGGCTCTGAACAAGGGAAGTGACCAGGCGTCTCAAAGTGAACCAAAGCGATATTGGTCCAAAATATTTCGGGCATGCAGCTGCTTACATTCGACTTATTCTTCTAATATTTTGGCTGAATACTGTCCAGCCATCTTCAGAGTGAGCCGAGGTGACTGACGCTCCAGTACTTGCTCCTCCTTTTAAACCCATGGACTGCACTACTGTGCATGCGCCCACAGACACACAAGGCGCCAAAGACATTAATCGGTGGCATGGAGGTATGGAATAGGCATGGAAATAGATCTATGGCTGTGCAATCGACCCACATGGTGATATCGATGTATCACTGTGAGCTGTACCGTCATGATGTCTTTGTGATATTATTACAGAAATTGCCGGATTCCACGATTTGTCAAAGCTGAAACCACTATCTCTATTAATTAAATTCCTTGCCAACCGAATTTAAATTGCTTCCTTCACTACTGAGGCTCAGACAGATGATGTTGAGGCTAAAATTTTGATGTTATTGTACACCATAGAATGCCCAGTGTCAATACAGTGCTCTGCCACCACAGATTTATTAGGTTGTAAGAGCCGGGTGTATTTGCGGTGCTCTGTGGATCTCTCCTGGACAATACATGCTGTCTGTCCGATGTTTGAATGGGCACATTCACAGGGGATCTTGTAAACCCCAGGCTTATGAAGCACCAAATCATCTTTAACAGAACCCAGGAGTGCTGCTGTCTTTGGCGAATGGCGAAAAATCACTTTCACTTTATGCTTACTGAGGATCTGTCCTTTTTTTTACAATAGTCTTCCCACATATAGCAGAAAACCCATCGATTTAAAACTTTCCCTGTCTTCTTCTGATTTTCTTATGCCCATAGTTGGTTTCATTGGTAGGGCCTTGCGTATCTGTTGTGGAGAGTACCCACTGGATTCAGAAACTCTTCTCAGGTGTAGAAGCTCGTCCTCCAGACTGCTCTCGTCAGCAATGACATTTGCTATGTGTACTAGAGTTCTGAGTACACTCATCATCTTTGAAGGATGGTGGCAGCTATTTGCGCATAAATATAAATCCATATGGGATAGTTTTTTATATACTGCATGTCTCAAAGTGCCATCATCTTTGGGCCCTACCTACACATTCAAAAATGGAAGGCATCCATCTTTTTTGATTTCCATCATGAACTGAATTTGTCTTTGTATGGAAATCAGATGATCTAAAAAGATTCTTCACCATGGGCCCACACTACAAACATGTCATTAACATACTTCCAAAACACTGTGAGCTTAAGATAGCAGATTCCAGCATCTTCTCCTCGAAGTCCTCCATAAAAAAGTTTGCCATCATAGGCGACAAAGGACTACCCATGGCAACACCATCAGTCCGTTCATAAAATTCATTATTGAACAAAAAATATGTTGAGGTCAAAACATGTTCAAAGAAAGCTGAAATCTTTTTATCAAAAGTTTTTCCAATAAGAAACAATGATTATGAAAGAGGAAACTTGTGAACAATGACACTACATCGAAACTGACTAACATATCAGAATTGCTCAGTTTGAGTGATTTCAGTTTGCCAATGAGGTCCACAGAGTTATGTATATGATGAGCGCATTTTCCCACCAGAGACCTTAATAACGATGCTAAATGTCTGGCAAAATCATAGGTTATAGAGTCGATGTTACTCACTATTGGACTCAGAGGAACACCATTCTTGTGGATGTTTGGAAGTTGACAAAGCCTTGGAGGCCCCACACCACTTGGTTTCAATCTCCGCACAACTTCTGGTGGAAGGGGGCAGGCATTCAGAAGTGAAGCAGTCTTCGTTACCACCTGGTTGTTGGGGTCTTTACTGATCTGCCGGAATGTGCTGTCACTCAGTAAACTGTTCATTTTATCATGATAATCGTCACAAGACATTAAAACAGTGGCACTACCTTTATCAGCTGTAAGAATGCGCTGGGAAAAAGGAACACCTAAATCTTTATGTTCAAGCTCTGATTTCTCTTATTTTATTGTGATGATCATTTCTCCCTATGTAGGTGGGTGTCAACAAAATATTTATGCATTCGGAAGAGAAAGTTGGTGATTGAAATTTCGTAAATAGATCTTGCTGCAAAGAAAACCACCTTTGTTTCAGTGACTGCCACCCCAACTAGCGTATCATATCAGTGACACTCTCATCCCTATTGCGCGATAACATGAAACGGGCTGCCCTTCTTTGCACTTTTTCGATGTCCTCCGTCCATCCTACTGGTAAGGATCCCATACCACTCAGCAATATTCCAGCAGAGGATGGACAAGTGTAATGTAGGCTCTCTCTTTAGTGGGTTTGCCACATCTTCTAAGTGTTCTGTCAACACAGCACAGTCTTTGTTTCACCTTCCCCACAATGTTATCTATGTGGTCTTTCCAATTTAAGTTGCTCGTAATTGTAATTCGTAGGTATTTAGTCGAATTGACAGCTGTCAGATTTGTGTGATTTATCATATACCCAAAATTTTGTCAGATTTCTTTTAGTACCCATGTGAATGACCTCGCACTTTTCTTTGTATAATGATAATTGCCACTTTTCGCACCATGCAGAAATACTCTCTAGATAATTTTGTAATTGGAATTGATCATCTGATGATTTTACTAGATGGTATATTACAGCATCATCTGCAAACAATCTATGGGGGCTGCTTGGATTATCACCTAGATCATTTATATAAATCAAGAACAGCAGAGGGCCTATGACACTACCTAGCAGAACATCAGGTATCACTTCTGTTTTACTCGGTGATTTACCATCTATCACTATGAACTGTGACCTCTCTGAGAGGAAATCATGAATCCAGTCACACAACTGATACAATATTCCATATGCATGCAACTTGATTAATAGTCATTTGTGAGGAGCGGTATCAAAAGCCTTCTGGAAATCTAGGAATATGGAATCGATCTGAGATCCCTTGTCGACAGCACTCATTACTTCATGCGAATAAAGAGCTAGCTGTGTTGCACAAGAATGATATTTTCTGAATCTGCATTGGTTATGAATCAATAAGTCATTTTCTTCAAGGTGATTCATAATGTTTGAGTACAGTATATGCTCCAAAATCCTACTGCAAATTGAGGTCAGTGATATGGGTCTGTAATTCAATGGGTTACTCCTACTTCATTTCTTGAATATTGGTGTGACCTGTGCTACTTTCCAGTCTTTAGGAAGAGACCTTTCATCACGTGAGCGGTTGTATACGATTGCTAAGAAAGGCGCTATTGCGTCTGCATACTCTGAGAGGAACCTGACTGGTATACCATCTGGACCAGAAGACTTGCCTTTCTTAAGTGATTTGAGTTGTTTCGCAACACCTAAGATATCTACTTTTATGTCACTCATGCTAACAGCTGTTCTGGTTTCGAATTCTGGAATATTTACTTCGTCTTCTTTCATGAAGGAATTATGGAAAACTGTATTTAGTAACTCCACTTTAGTGGCATCAACATCGGTAACATTTCCATCGCTATAGCACAGTGACGGTATTGACAGTTTTTTTGCCACTGGTGTACTTTACATATGACAAAAATCTCTTTGGGTTTTCTACCATATGTTGAGACAATGTTTCATTGTGCAAACTATTAAAAGCATCTTGCATTGATGTCTGCACTAAATTTAGAGCTTCCATGAAACTTAGCCAGTTTTAGGAATTTTGCATTCTTCTGAATTTGGCATGCTTTTTTTGTTGCTTTTGCAACAGTGTTCTGACATGTTTTGTGTACCATGGTGGATCAATCCCATCTCTTATTAAGTTATGTGGTATGAATCTATCTATTGCTGTCGATACCGTATCTTTGAATTTGAGCCATATCTGGTCTATACTTACATAATTAGCTTGGAAGGAATGGAGAATCTCTCTTAGGAAGGCATCAAGCAAATTTTTATCTGCTGTTTTAAATAGATATATTTTGCATTTATTTTTAGAGGTTTTGGTTGATGTGATTTTGAGCCTCACTACAATGACCTTATGTTCACTAATCCCTGTATCCGTTGTGCCACTCTCTATTAGATCAGAATTATTTGTGGCTAAGAGGTCAAGAGTATTTTCGCAACTATTTACAATTCGTGTGGGCTCATGAACTAACTGTTCAAAGTAATTCTCAGAGAAAGAATTTAGTACAATTTTGGAAGATGTTTTCTGTCTACCACCGGCTTTGAACATGTATTTTCACCAACAAATTGAGTGTACATTGAAGTCTCCACCAATTATAACTGTATGAGTGGGGTACTTATTTGTAATGAGATTCAAGTTTTCTTTGAAGCGTTCAGCTATTATATCATCTGAGTCGGGGGGTCGGTAGAAGGAGCCAATTATTGTTTTGGTATGGTTGTTGAGTATAACCTCTATCCAAAGTAATTCGCAGGAACTATCTATTTCAACTTCACTACAAGATAAACTACTGCCAACAAACACGGAGAGTTGAATAACAGTTTCTTGCTGCGAAGACATCTCAAGATGCAAAACTTTGCCATCTGCCTCGATGTGGCTAGCTCACGAACACAGTCTAACTTGGCCAATGTTACGCCATAGATCCAGTTCCATGAATTATAGGGTAACTCCACAGATATCCTTAGATGCAGCCAATAGAGTTGTTCCGAAGACAGGTCCAATTTTTGGGGGTAAAACAGATCCTCTCCTTAACAATAGCAGCACCAGCTTTCCTTAAAATCTTATTCATGGCAGTCAACTTTATAAAATGTTCTAACCTGGCAAACTTTGGAACAATGCCATGGTCATGGCATCCTAATAAAAAACTAAAGATCTCAGTAACCTCACTCTCAAGTGTCTTAAATTATCCAATCGGTGAACACTTATAAGCACCTCCTTCCCGAAGAGGTATTTGATGTGCATCTTCATATTTTCACGGCGAAAACAGTGATGCATAAAATTTCGGGGGTGCAGCTGCATAAATTCGGCTTCTTCCTCTAATATTTCAGCTGAATACTGTCCAGCCATCTTCAGAGTTAGCCAAGGTGACTGATGCTCCAGCACTTGCTCCATCCTTTTAAACCCATGGACTGCACTCCTGCGCATGCGGCCACAGATACACAAGGCGCCAAAGACATTAATCGGTGGCATACAAGTATGGCATATGCGTGGAAATGGATCTATGGCTGCACAGCCAATCCACACGGTGATGTCGATGTATCACTGTGAGCTGCACCATCGCAACATCTTTGTGATTTCATTACAGAAATTGCCAGATTCCACGATTTGTCCAAGCTGAAACCACTATCTCTATTAATTAAATTTGTCACCAACCAAATTTCAATTGCTTCCTTCACTACCGAGTCCCAAAAAGATGAAGTCGAGGCTAAAATTTGTCGATGTATCACTGTGAGCTGCACCGTCGCCACGTCTTTGTGATTTCATTACAGAAATTGCCAGATTCCACGATTTGTCCAAGCTGAAACCACTATCTCTATTAATTAAATTTGTCACCAACCAAATTTCAATTGCTTCCTTCACTACCGAGTCCCAAAAAGATGAAGTCGAGGCTAAAATTTTGATGTTATCATACACCATAGAGTGCCCGGTGTCAATACAGTGCTCTGCCTCCGCAGATTTATTAGGTTGTAAGAGCCAGGTGTACCTGTTGTGCTCTGTTCATCTCTCCTGGACAGTATGTGTTGTCTGTCCAATGTATGAATGGCTGCATTCACAGGGAATCTTGCAAACACCAGGCTTCCGAAGCATCAAATCATCTTTAATGGAACCCAGAATGGCTGCTGTCTTTGGTGGATGCCAAAAAATCACTTTCACATTCTGCTTACTGAGGATCCATCCTATTTTTGACAATAGGCTTCCCATGTATGGCAGAAAAGCCATCAATTTAAAACTTTCCTTGTCTTCTTCTGCTTTTCTTATACCCACATTTGATTTCATTTGTAGCGCCTTGCATATTTCTAATGGAGAGTAACCGTTGACTTCAAAAACTCTTCTGAGGTGTAGAAGCTCGTCCTTCAGACTGCTCTCATCAGCAATGATATGTACTCCGTGTACTAGAGTTCTGAGTACACTTATGATCTATGAAGGATGGTGGCAGCTATTTGCATGTAAATATAAATCCATACAGGTCTGTTTTCTATATACTGCCTGTCCCAAAGTGCCATCATCTTAGTGCCGAAGCAGCACATTCAAAAATGGAAGGCATCCATCTTTTTCGGTTTCCATCGTGAACTGAATTTGTGTGCCGATGGAATTCAAATGATCTAAAAATTCTTGGGAAATGGTGGCAAAAGTCGCTCATCATATAAATCTGTGGACTTCATTGACAAACTGAAATCATTCAAACTGAGCAATTCTGATATGTTAGTCAGTTTCGATGTAGTGTCATTGTTCACAAGGTTCCTCTTTCAGAATCGTTGTTTCTCATTGGAAAAACTTTTGATAAAGAGATTTCAATTTTTTTGAACATGTTTTGACCTCAACATATTTTTTAGTCAATAATGAATTTTATGAACAGACTGACAGTGTCGCCATGGGTGGTAATCCTTTGCCGCCTATGGTGGCAATTTTTTTATGGAGGACTTCGAGGAGAAGGAGCTGGAATCTGCTAGCTTAAGCCCACAGTGTTTTGGAGGTATGTTAATGACACGTTTGGAGTGTGGCCCCATGGTGAAAACAAGTTAAAAGTCTTTTTAGATCATCTGAATTCCATACACAGACAAATTCAGTTCACGATGGAAATAAAAAAAGATGGATGCCTTCTATTTTTGAATGAGTAGGTAGGGCGCAAAGATGATGGCACTTTGAGACACACAGTATATCAAAAACTGACCCATTCGGATTTATATTTACACGCAAATAGCTGCCACCATCCTTCACAGACGACAAGTGTACTCAGAACTCTAGTACACATAGCACATCATTGCTGATGAGAGTCTGGAGGATGAACTTCTACAGCTCAGAACACTTTTCAAAGCCAACGGATATTCTCCACAACAGATATGCAAGGCGCTAGAAATGCAACCAACTGTGGGTATAAGAAAAGTACAAGAATACAAGGAAAAGTTTTAAATCGATGGCTTTTCTGCTATATGTGGGATGCCAATTGTCAAAAATAGGACGGATCCTCAGTAAGCATAAAGTGAAAGTGATTTTTCACCGTCCATCAAAGACAGCAGCACTCTTGGGTGCCGTTGAAGATGATTTGGTGCTTCAAAAGCCTGGGGTTTACAAGATTTCCTCTGAATTCAACCTTTCATACATCGGACAGATGACACGTACTGTCCAGGAGAGATGCACAGGGCACTGTATGAACACCCGGCACTTACAACCTATTAAATCTGTGGCGGCAGAGCACTGTATTGGCACTGGGCACTCGACGGTGTACGATAACATCGAAATTTTAGCCTCTACTTCATCTTTCTGAGACTCAGTAGTGAAGGCAGCAATTGAAATTTGGTTGGTGACAAATTTAATTAAGAGAGATGGTGGATTTAGCTTGGACAAATTGTGGAATCAAGCAATTTTTGTAAAAAGATGTCACGACAGTGCAGCTCGCAGTGATACATCGATATCTCCATGTGGATTGACTGCAAAGCCATAGATCAATTTCCATGCATATGTCATACCTCTATGCTGCCGATTAACATCTTTGGCACCTTGTGTATCTGTGGCCACATGTGCAGTCCACAGGTTTAAATGGATGGAGCAAGTGCTGGAGCGACAGTCACTTTGACTCACTCTGAAGGTGGCTGGACGGTATTCAGCCGAAATATTAGAAGTCGAATTTACGTGGCTGCGGTCACGAAATTTTATGGATCACTCTTTGCGCCTTGAAAATATGAAGATGTACATTAAGTACCTCTTTAGGGAAGAAATGGTTTTAAGTGTTTGCCAATTGTATAAGTTAAGACACTTGAGAGCAAGGTTACTGAGCTCTTTAAGTTTTTTATTAAGATGCCATGACCATGGCATGGTTCCAAATTTGCCAGGTTAGTACATTTTACAAAGTCGACTGCCATGAATAAAATTTTAAGGGATGCAGATGCTGCTATTGTTAAGGAGGGGAACCGTTTTACCTGCCAAAAATTGAGCCTGGTTTCAGAACAACTTTATCGCCTACATCTACTAAGGATATCTGTGGAGTTACCCAATACTTCATGGAACCGAATCCATGGTATAACATGGGCCAAGTCAGACTGGGTTCATGAGGTAACCACATCGAGACAGATGGCAACGTTTAGCTGTCTTGAGACATCTTCACAGCAAAAAACTGTTATTCGCTAATCCGTCATTAAAGTGCCGGATAAAGATTTGGACAACACTGCAATGATGGTTTTAGCTAAAGGACTGAACTTTGCACACACACTGAAGGTTTTACCAATAGCAGCTTTCATCAGTGCTGTTGAAGAAGCTGTTCGTCCTTGTTCTACAGAATCAGGAGAAGAAATAAGATGTAAAACTTGTCGAGCAGTTATGAAGGCTTGCCCACAAAGGAGTAACATATGTGTGGCAGAGAGGGCTGCACTATGTAAACTTTGCCAGGATACGGAGACAATGGTTCTTCCAGCTGATAAAGGTAATGCCACTGTTTTAATGTGTCATGACGATTATCATAATAAAATGAACAGTTTACTGAGTGACAGCACATTCTGAAAGATCAGTAAAGATCCCACCAACCACGTGGTAAGGAAGACTGCTTCGCTTCTGAACACCTCTCCCCTTCCACCAGAAGTTGTGCAAAGATTGAACCAAGTGCTGTGGTGCATGCAAAGCTTTATGGACTTTCAAACATCCACAAGCATGATGCTCCTCTGCGTCCGATAGTGAGTAACATCAGCTCTCCAACCTATGATTGTGCCAAACATTAGCATCATTATTGTATGTGAGGGAAAGACTAAAGGAGGAACCAGTACAGGACAGGATAGAAAAATCAAGACTGCAGTGGTATGGACACATGAAGAGAATGGATGAGGGAAGAATTCCAAAGAGGATGTTTGATCTGGAACTGGAGGGGAAGAGGCCCAGAGGAAGACCAAGAGATAGATGGGTGAAGGGAGTGAAGGAATGTGTGACGAGAAGAGGAGAGAACTGGACGAAGGTGGAAGAGGGGGAATGGTGGAAAGACAGAACACGATGGAGAGGCTTGTGTTCCCGACAGACCCAGCCAGTTGCTGGAAACTGTCCAAGATGATGATGATGATTAAGGCATCTGTTCAGAAAATGTGCTCATCATATACGGAACTCTGTGGACTTTATTGACAAACTGAAATTAGTCAAACTGAACAATTCTGATATGTTAGTCAGTTTCAATGTACTGTTGTTGTTCACAAAGGCTCCTCTTTCAAAATCATTGTTTCTCATTGGAAAAAGTTTTGATAAAGAGATTTCAACTTTCTTTGAATATGTTTTGACGGTGTCGCCATGTGTAATCCTTTGTCACCTTTGGTGGCAAACTTTTTTACAGAGGACTTCAAGGAGAAGGCGCTGGAATCTGTTAGCTTGCAGCCACAGTGTTTTGGAGGTATGTTGATGACGCGTTTGTAGTGTGGCCACATCGTGAAGACAAGTTAAAAAGAGTTTTTAGATCATCTGAATTCCATCCACAGACAAATTCAGTTCACAATGGAAATTGAAAAAGATGGATGCCTTCCATTTTTAGACTTGCTGGTATGGTGCAAAGATGGCACTTTGGGACATGCAGTATATTGAAAACTGTCCCATACGGATTTATATTTACACGCAAATAGCTGCCACCATCCTTCACAGACGATGAGTGTACTCAGAACTTTAGAACACAGAGTACATATCATTGCTGACAAGAGCAGTCTGGAGGACGAACTTCTACACCTGAGAAGATTTTTTGAATCCAATGGTTACTCTTCACAACAGATACACAAGGCGCTACAAATGAAACCAACTGTGGGTATAAGAAAAGCAGAAGTTTTAAATCGATGACTTTTCTGCCACACATGGGAAGCCTAATGGCAAAAATAGGACGGATCCTCAGTAAGCAGAAAGTTAAAGTGATTTTTCATCCTCCACCAAAGACAGCAGCAGTCCTGGGTTCCGTTAAAGATGGTTTGTTGCTTCGGAAGCCTGGTGTTTACAAGATCCCCTCTGAATGCGGCCGTTGATACATTGGACAGATGACACGTACTGTCCGGGAGAGATGCACAGAGCACCGCAGGTACACCCGGCTCTTACAACCTAATAAAGCTGCAGTGGCAGAGCACTGTATTGACACTGGGCACTCTATGGTGTACGATAACGTCGAAATTTTAGCCTCGACTTCAACTGTCTGGGACTCAGCAGTGAATGAAACAACTGAAATTTGGTTGGCGATGAATTTGATTAATAGAGATAGTTGTTTCAGCTTGGACAAATTGTGTAATCCGGCAATTTCTGTAATAAAATCACAAAGACATGACAACGGTGCAGCTCGCAGTGATACATCAATATCACCATGTCGATCGATTGCACAGCCGTAGATTCATTTCCATGCCTATACCATACCTCTATGCCACCGATTAACGTCTTTGGCATCTTGTATATCTGTGGCTGCATGCGCAGTAGTGCAGTCCATGGGCTTAAAAGGATGGAGCAAGTGTTGGAGCGTCAGTCGCCCTGGTTCACTCTGAAGATGGCTGGACGGTATTCAGTCGAAATATTAGAAGAAATTTTATGGATCACTCTTTGCGCTGCGAAATTATGAAGTTTCACAAAGTGATGTTGTTCAGACATGGAGGAGATACAGTGAGACAAGAACTGTTGATGACATGCCTCACTCGGGCCACCCAAGGGCTACCTACTGCAGTGACCCCTATCTACAGATTATGGCTTGGAGGGAATCTGGCAGCTACACCATCATGTTGAATAATGCTTTTCGTCCACCCACAGGACATCATGTTATGACTCAAACTGTGTGCAATAGGTTGCATGACGCGCAACTTCACTCCCAATGTCCACGGCGACGTGCATCTTTGCAACCACAACACCATTGAGCGCGGTGCAGATGTGCCCAACAACATGCCAAATGGACCACTTAGGATTGGCACCACATTCTCTTCACCGGAGAGTGTCACATATGCCTTCAACCAGACATCATCAGAGATGTTTTTAGAGGCAACTGGGTCAGGTTGAATGCCTTAGACACACTGTCCAGCGAGTGCAGCAAGGTGGAGGTTCCCTGTTGTTTTAGGGTGGCATTATGTGAGGCTGATGTATACTGCTGGTGGTCATGGAAGGTACCGTATTGGCTCAATAACATGTGAATGCCGTCCTCCGACCAACAGTGCATCCATAGCCGTCCTCCGACCAATAGTGCATCCATATTAGCAGCATATAAGGCTTTCATCTTCATGGATTACAATTCGCACCCCATCGTGCACATCTTATGAATGACTTCCTTCAGGATAGTGACATTGCTTAACTAGAGTGGCAAGCATGTTCTCCAGACATGAACCCTATCAAACATGCCTGGGATGGATTAAAAAGGGCTATTTATGGACAATGTGACCCACCAACCACTCTGAGGGATTCACACCAAAGCACCATTGAGGAATGGGATAATCTGGACCAACAGTGCCTTTCCAGTCAATTGGCATTATTAACACTTCATGGTAGTTGGTAACTGTAATGTGTCATCAAACAATGATCATTTAATAATAACTAAAACTGCTGAACTTTCACACACCTTCACCTCTCTTCTTTCCTTGTTTTTGAGTAAGGGAAGCTCTCTTCTCTCCACTAATTTTGTATTAATATTTTGGTTAGATGCTGTATGGCAGTTTTTGCTCCCACAAAATTAAGCTGTTTCAGTGATGTGTTAAATATTTGTGTGTGACACTTTAAGAATATATCATGCAATAAATAATAATGAAAAGAATTTCCTCGTTTGTTTCACAATGAATACCCGTGATAGCAGTTGTCCCACACACTTGGAGGCGTTGGTGGGCACATGGCCAATGAAGGCATCCTCCTGCAGGTCCAATGATCTAAGTGCTCCTTGTGACTGGCCAAGAGTAAACTCTCCATTATCCAATCGCAGCATGCCATCTCTTTGGTACCTCTTAGCGCTCACTTTATGAAAGTGGTTGAGTTTCACACGTTCTGTTGACTTGATGACAACTGGACCATTACCCAAGTTGTACCTGAATTCCACATACCTGCCAGAACAAAAATGATTTCTTAAACCATTATGTTAATGAGATGCACACTGCATTTATATTAACAGAAGATTATATGAAAATTTAAAAAAACATATTATGCAATAAAATTGCATAAATGTTCATAGAGGTATTGTGTAACATTTTCGAGTGTTTAATCGAGTAAAATCTGTGTAAAACATCCACTTGTGGAAATGAACTGGGGTGTGACAGCTTTCAACAATATTATCTTACTGCTCAATTTCCTATAGAAAAATGACTCAAGTAAGTATCTGAAATTACAGTTACACTATTACAAAATTGTTGCGGTTTTCATGGCCACTTGTTGACATATTGCCTGTTGGCTTCTGCCTAGGGATCTTCAGCCAATGTTTGTTTAACAGTTTTCCTGATATTTTGCCAGCATGAGTGGTTGGTACTGTCACAGGCTCACCCTACAATCTCCCACCAGCAATTGAGGGTGAACGTCTGACAATGCCAGCCACTCATGCTGAAGAAATATCACAAAAACTGATAAATAAACATTGGCCTGTCAGCTGAAAATCCCAAGATGTAAGCCAATGGGCAATGTGTCACTTATCTATTGACTAGTTGAAATAATTAGTAACCAGATCTGCAAGAGATGAGAAGGTTTTACTTCCAGTATGATTCGTAGGTGCATTTCACACTAACCCCCCCCCCCCCCCTTTCTCTCTCTCTCTCTCTCTCTCTCTCTCTCTCTCTCTCTCTCACACACACAATTACCATAATTGAGAACAATTTCTGTTATTAGTTTTTTAAGTATCACAGATTTATTTTGAAGTCTGTGCAGTGCTAATTACTTGCAGTTTTGGATGTTGTAACATATTCCCTTCTCAGTTATCAGTAACCCACACAAACATCAGAAGATTAAACAACTGCATAGCAATAATAACAAATATGGACTATGAATATGAGATTCTCTCTTTCCTAGCCATTATCCTATCATTCGCTGCCACTTGTTGACATACTGTCCGCTGGCTTCTGCCTTTGTATCTTCAGCCAATGTTTTTATTTTCATCTTTCTGGTCAGATGCCAGTTATCAGTTAATCTAAGTGAATGAAGTCAAGTGTACAATCTGCTTATTGCCCAAACTTTGCTCTATGCATTATCATATTTTAACAGTTTGTGTTCTATATTTTTGGGAACAAGTCTGATATACGTCTAAATGAACATAGAAAACTACCTAAAACCCAAACTCAGGCTGACTTGTGTACCAAACCAACTGTCATCAATCTAGTGCCAGTTTGATCTCTTAAGGCTACACAGAATTTATATCACGAATGGCCCTGTCCCCCTCTAAACTCCTAATCTTCAGAAGTTGAATAATGCTCATTCTGTGCCTGCAGACAAACACCCCAAATTACTAACACAAACCATTAACCTATGGAAGTTTAATAGAGAATATTGAGATAAAAAATTATTTCTATCATTCATCCAGCATTATTTTTTCGGAACAGTATATGAACAGTAGCTGGAGTGGTCTGGAAATTTTCATCCAAAAAACTAACATCTGAAAAAATTACAAAACAGTATCAACTAATCACCTCTTCATCAGTAAAGTTAACCTCCATTGTGCAGCTCGCATGGAAAATGAGCACAAAACTTTTGTAAATACATCTGAGATCAATTTTAAATGCTATCATATTGTACAAACATTATGTAATACTAAAGTATCTTACCCATTAACAACAGCAAGTGACACAAAATCTCCAGTACCATCTGCCATCTGCTGGTTATAAAGTATAATTCCATTATTGTTATATGTGCTGAATTCTACATCCACACTTAGTCTGTGATAAGCCTTTAGACGTCTTATTTGCACATATGAATGTCCATCAAAAGCAGGCACCAGGTAATCTGTTAATGAAGTTAGTTATTAATTTATGTTTTTGGGTACAAAAGATTTTTAATTTTCTCCCTGTGTGTATTATTAAAACTTACCTACACAATCTTGCCTGTCAGGAGTTTCCACATATTCATCCTTACACATGCATGTTCCATGCACACACCAGCTGTTTCTCACTCTGCATTCTGAGTCTGAGGTACATAAGTCACCCAAAAGACTTATTATATGAACAGTAGCTGGAGTGGGCTGGAAATTTTCATCCAAAAAACTAACATCTGAAAAAATTACAAAACAGTATCAAACAGACTGAAGGATCTGACCATCAGCCTAAAACTACAATGTATATATTCTTCTCAAATGACTCGCAGCTAATTTTTCAGTATTCTCAGAACTCCTTTCTGTTATACAATATTCATTTTCCAATACAGAGCCAATGGCTCAGTAGTGCACTTGACCACCTGTCTAAAATTGAAAGATATACATTCTCCTCAAATCATTATCAGCTAATTTTCAATATCCACAGAGTATGCTGATGAAATAGCTCCATTTTTATCAGTAATATACAACTGCTCACTTGATAAAAAATGAAAGAATGAAAAGCTGCATAAGTTACACCAATACACAGGAAAGAAAATAGAAGTAATCCACTGAATTACAGACTAATATCACTGGCATCAATCTGTAGTATGATTTTGGGACATTTACTGTACTTCAACATTATGAAATACTTTTAAGGTGATGATCTATTGACACATAACCTGCACAGACAGAAAATAATGTTCATGTGAAACATAGTTGGCCCTTTATTAATGGACGATATTGACATGGTATCTCAAGATGATTACATATTTCTAAAAACACAGATGATGTGACTTACCGAACAAAAGTACTGGCAGGTCGATAGGCACACAAACAAACACAAACATACACATGAAATTCAAGCTTTCGCAACAAACTGTTGCCTCATCAGGAAAGAGGGAAGGAGAGGGAAAGACAAAAGGATGTGGGTTTTAAGGGAGAGGGTAAGGAGTCATTCCAATCCCGGGAGCGGAAAGACTTACCTTAGGGGGAAAAAAGGACAGGTATACACTCGCACACACACACACATCCATCCGCACATACACAGACACAAGCAGACATGACAAATGTCTGCTTGTGTCTGTGTATGTGCGGATGGATATGTGTGTGTGTGCGAGTGTATACCTGTCCTTTTTTCCCCCTAAGGTAAGTCTTTCCGCTCCCGGGATTGGAATGACTGCTTACCCTCTCCCTTAAAACCCACATCCTTTCGTCTTTCCCTCTCCTTCCCTCTTTCCTGATGAGGCAACAGTTTGTTGCGAAAGCTTGAATTTCGTGTGTATGTTTGTGTTTGTTTGTGTGTCTATCGACCTGCCAGCACTTTCGTTCGGTAAGTCACATCATCTGTGTTTTTAGATATATTTTTCCCACGTGGAATGTTTCCCTCTATTATATTCATATGATTACATATTTCTAGATTTTCACAAGACTTTTGACACTATTCATCTCAAGTGTCTCCTAATCAAGTTGTGGGGCTATAGACTACAGCCAAAGATATGTGATTGGATATGTGATTTTCTGCCAGAAACATCACACTTGTAGTAATTACTGGAAAGTCATCTAGTGAAACTGAATCTGTATCTAGGGTTTGAAAGTATGCTTTATAGCCCTCTGCTGATCTTCACCTACATGCCCTAAAAACGAAAGCAAAGCACCCAGAAGGGGAGGAGGGCCTGAAATGAATCTTCACAGTCTAGGAGGGTATGTGATATTATTTCAGTGATTACAAAATCCAGTCAAATTCACAAGGAACTTGGCAGCATATGCCCACTTATCAGTATGACATTGCCCGCATTCTGACCTGAATGCTCACACTGACTCAGTCAGGAAGCATATTGTAAAGCCCTTGTATCCCCTCCTGAGGTAATCTGGCTAATGACTGCTGCAACTGGTGCACGAGATCCTAGATACAGGCACTTGGATGGAGATGACGCCTGAACTGGTCCCATGCTTGTTCCTGCTGGCCATGCGAGTACCTCAGCATCATGCAGATATTTTATAGAGACATGTGTCATATGTGAATCAGCGTTGTCCTGTTGAAAAATAGCACCACAAAACTGTCACACCATATGTAACCCATGAGGACACAGGGTGACCTCAATGTACTGATGTGTCTGAGTTCTCTCAGTCACTACCAGCCATGACCTGAAGCCATACCCAATGGTCCTCTACACCATGACACCAGGAGTAACATTACTGTACCTCTCCAAATCTTTGCAAGTGTGGAACCATTCCCCAGATCACTGACACACTCGATGACAATGGCCACCCAGGGTGGGGCAGAAGCACAAACATAGTTCATCGCTGAACACAACGCGATGCCATTCATCTGCTGATCATAATCATGCCAGTCACAACACCTCTCCAAATGCAGCCTTTTTTGTTGTGATGTTAATTCCAGTCATTGCATGGACAGTGATTCCCCAGTCTGCCTGGTGGTAGCCTCTGACCAGTGGTGCGAGATGACAAAGAATGTGTGCACAGATGGCAGGCACAGGTGAAAGGGTTACAATGTGCTTGGTTCACAATAGGTCGATCCTCCCTTGTGATGGTCAGATGTGGTCGACTGGGACCTTGATGACGAGTATGTCTGCTGTCAGTTTCCCATGCAGTACAAGACTGGGCCACTGTCACATCCAAATGCATCACAAATAAGGACATTGCACAATTCAACCAGCCGAGCGAATGGAGACCAATGATGATGCCCCTTTCAAACTGTGTCAGGCACTCATAATGCTCTCTCATACAGGTACATAGCTTGTGTCCTTCACAGTGATGACTCAACATCTGATCCCGTTCCTGTACATACCTGCTAATGGTGCATACATGTACAAAGTTATATTGACATCTGACTATGTCTTCTGTGTGCTTCACTTCTTTCTCATGCATTGTATATAAATGTTTTAGTAAACAACAGGACCAGTCCTATTACACTGTTTGCAGATGACATTGTCGTTTACTCTCTAGTGAAGTCATCAAAGAATCAAAACAAATTACAATTATTTCAGCTTCATTTAATGATGGCAGCTAATTTTTCTGAATTTTCTTGGGATTGGGCGAACGGTGCCTCTTGGTCGCAGTCTGACTGGGAATTTCAATCTGTAACTGCTCATCATTCGGCGAACTTTGAACGTTTCCTTGGCTCAGTGTCTAATTCTAATTTTAATTCTCGACTTTCTGTGATCAATCTCACAGAGAAAAAGTTTGACGTCGCAGCTTTGTCTGTGCTGGGGAAAGGTTTGAACTTTGCACCGACACCTAAGAGTTTGCCAATTGTTGATTTTATTAGGTCTATCGAACAGGCTATTTATAAACTACCTTCCGAGGTTGCGGAAGAGGTTAGGAGGGAAGCTTGTCGTGTGTTGACTGGGGCCCGTCCACCCAAGTGTAACATTACAGCAGCTGAGGAGGCTGCTTTACGTTCACTCAGAATGGATCCTGATATTGTTATTTTACCTGCTGACAAGGGAAACACCACCGTTTTGTTGAACAAGCATGATTACATTCAAAAGATGCAGTGTCTACTTTCTGATTCGGCGTATCGCAAAATCGGTGCTGACCCTACTAAAAGTGTTGAGAGAAAGACAAATAACCTTCTGAAGAAAAGTTCTTTGTCACAGGAGACTGTCAAGAGTCTTAATTCTTACTGTGCTGTACCACCTAGATTATATGGCCTCCCTAAGGTCCATAAAGAGGCTGTCCCATGGAGGCCTATTGTTTCCAATAATGGTACTCTGACACATTGTGTAGCTAAACATCTTGCTAGTTTGGTGAGCCCACTAATAGGTAGGTGTGAATGCCACATTAAGAACTCTGCAGATTTCTTACGTCGATTGCAGGGTTTGCGTTTGAATGACTCTGATATTTTAGTCAGTTTTGATGTGGTTTCTCATTTCACTCGCGTTCCTCTCTCTGATTCATTGCAGCTAATTGAGGTTAAGTTTGGTGTCGAGTTAACAAATTGGCTTCGACATGTGCTGACTTCCACTTACTTTTTATTCAATGGTCCGTACTATGAACAGACTGTTGGAGTAGCAATGGGAAGTCCGTTGTCACCTATTGTGGCCTATTTGTTTATGGAGGACTTTGAGGAACGTGCATTGGAGTCGGCGACCTTGAAACCTGCACGATTTTTCAGATATGTAGGCGATACTTTTGTTGTTTGGCCTCATGGTAGTGAGAATTTAAACTGGTTTTTGGAACACCTGAATTCAATCCACCCGAATATTCAGTTCACAATAGAGGTGGAAAAGAATGGATGCCTTCCATTCCTTGATGTGTTGGTCAAAAGGGAAACTGATAGTGCGTTGGGACATTCTGTTTATAGGAAGCCTACTCACACTGACTTGTATCTGCGAGCTGATAGTTGTCACCATCCAGCTCAGCGTGAAGGAGTACTTCGTACCTTGGTTCACAGAGCCCACGTTATCTCAGACCCTTAAAGTTTGACAGCTGAGCTATCACATCTCGAAGTCACCTTTCGTCAGAATGGTTATAGTGAGAGGCAGATAAATGTGTGTTGTGCTATCAGCCTTCTGTGCAATGCGTGAGTGACGATAGCAACGAAGTGGCATCTAAGTCTACGGCCTTTTTGCCTTATGCAGGAAGCATTTCCAACAGGATTGGCTGTATTTTGTGGAAATATGACGTGAAATCTTCTAAGATTAAGGTCCTGTTGGCGTTCGTAAAAGATGATCTTGTTTTGTGTAAGGCTGGAGTCTGTCATATTCCTTGCAGTTGTGGCATGTCATATATTGGTCAGACAATCAGGACTGTGGAAGACCAGTGTATTGAACATAAGCATCACACATGCTTACAACAGCCAAGCAAATCCGCTATTGCAGAACATTGCATTGACACTGGTCATCTTACGGAATTCAACAACACGGA
Organism: Schistocerca serialis cubense; assembly: GCF_023864345.2. Lineage (NCBI taxonomy): Eukaryota > Metazoa > Arthropoda > Insecta > Orthoptera > Acrididae > Schistocerca > Schistocerca serialis. The sequence goes on along the minus strand of NC_064639.1, from coordinate 784,751,907 downwards.
GATTCTGGCTTGCACGTCCAGCTATTGGGATAGTGTTATTAAGGAAGCTGTTGAAATCAAACTATCAAGCAACCTTATTAACAGAGATGGTGGATTTTGTTTAAATACTGCTTGGAATCCAGCTCTGTCTCTCATCAAAACACAGAGGGACAGAATTAGTGCTACTTCACCTGCTGATTAATAGTCACTATCGATATTTCTGGTGTTGGTTATCTTTGTTTGTGTTGACACTTGTTCTGTGTGTGGTATCTTCCTTGTTTCTCCTCAGTGAACTGAGGTATTAAATTTCCTTGCACATTTCTCCCTCCTTGCATTTGTGCGTTGAGAAGGGCTGGGTGTGCTCCTGTCGAAATGTAAGTGTGAGACAAGTCACTGCAAAAAAGAAATGCTGGTGCATTAATGATCAGTGTAACTGCCAGTATGTTGAATGAAAGCATGCAACATTCATTCATTGTGTTACACGGGAGCTGGATGTCAGTTTGTGGGATGGAGTTCCGTGCTTGTTCCATTTTGTTGGTCAATACAGGGAAGGTTAATGCTGTTTATGGATGACATTGGAGGTGTTGTCTGATGATGTCCTACATATGCTTGGCTGGAGACAGATCTGATGATTAAGCAGGCCAAGGCAACATGTTGCTGCCATGTAGAACATGCTGGTTTACAAGAGAGGTATGCTCACAAGCCTTGTCCTGTTGGAAATCAACCCCTGGAATGCTGTTCATGAACAGTAAATCAGTGGGTAAAATCATCAGACTGACATACAAATTTGCAGTCAGGATGTATGGGATAACCACAAGAGAGCTTCTGTTGCCATATGAAATTGCACCCCAGATCATAACTCCACATGTAGGTCCAGTGTAACTAGCATGCAAACAGGTTGGTTACATGCCCTTAGCTGGCCTCCTTCTAATCAATACACAACTATCATTAGCACTGGGGCAGAACCACTTTTGGTCAGAAAACACAACAGACCTCCTACATGTCTTCCAACGAGCTCTCTTTTGACACCACTGAAGTCACAAATGGCAATGGTTTGGGATCATTGGAATGCATGCTTAAGGATGCCTGGCCTGGAGCTGCCCTTGAAGTAAGTGATTTGTAACAGTTTGTTGTGTCACTGTGTTGCCAACTGCTGCTCAAATTGCTGCTGCAGATGCAGTACATCATGCCAGAGCCGTATGCTGGTAATGCCATGTGACCATCTGGATCCATTTGACTGTACTTTGTCCCAACCACCAATGCCAGCAATCATGTACAGTGGCTACATTCCTGTCAAGTCTTCCTGCAAAATCTCAGAAAGAACATCCAGCTTCTCATAGCCTTATTACATGACCTTGTTCATGCTCAGTGAGGTGCTGATAACTGTATCTTTGTCACATTAAAGGCATTCTTGCTAACATCAACACACCACATCCAGTCTCAAAGATAAGCAATACCACAACTATTACAGCATAATTTAGCAAACCTGATGTTCATCCTTATAGCAGCACTACTAGTGCCACTCTAATGCAACTGGTGTGAAATTGGAACACATACCATCTTTCAGATGTAGGAACAAGACTACCAGTTCTAATTTACTCCTTCTTGATGTGGCAATTTTTTCCCCATCAGTTACATTTGTTCAAAAAGGCACCTAAAACATTCTTGATAACTAATGTCCTTAGTGTGTGCAGCAACAAAGAGCAAAACTATGTTTTTATATCATTATTTATCAGAAGATATTTGTGCATTAATCAAAGAACATTGTGTAATATGGGTCAACTGAACGAGGCAGAACAACTGTTAAGGCATTGACCTCGCATTCAGGAGGATGGGGTTTGCTCTGTATGGCCATTCTGATTTGGGTTTTCTGTGGTTTTCCTAGACCACTTCAGGCAAATGTCAAAATAGTTCCATCACCAAACCATGGCCAACCACTTGTTCTATCCTTTTAAAGAATAGTTTAGTATTCTGTGTGTGTATATACATATTTTGAGCTACTGATTTTTATTGTAATACTGTGACAACTCGTATGTCATTGTGAGATGATTCACAGATGAAATAAATAAATAAACAAATAAAATAAATAAATCACCCATCCACCATTTAATCCAGGCTTGACACCCAGTGACTACCATCTGTTTTATAAGTTGAAAAAACATTTATCCAGAAGACAATTCAGCTCTAACAGGGTGAAGCAGGAATTTCTGCACTTCCTCAAGGACTTGGCAGTAAGTTGGTACAACATGAGTATACAAAAACTGTCACTGCACCTACAAAAACGCATTGACCAAAATGGTGACTATGTAGAAAAAATGGTGTAAATATTATAGAAAATAAAGGGCTTTTTTATCACCAAAAAATAAGACACAGACAATGGAAACTCCAAGTAGGAATATCAACAATGTAGGAAAAGACAGATTGCTACTTCCTGTAAAGAAGACACATCACGTTGCAGACAAGCAAGATTAAAAGACACTCAGATATAGCTTTCAGCCAAAGTCTTCTTTACTGAGAAAGGCTATGGCCGCAAGCTATATGTGAGTGTCTTTTGATCATATCTGTCTGCAACTTTATGTGTCTTTTTTACAGTATGCAGCAACCTATCTTTTTCTACATTGTTAAAGAATAAGATACCTTGCTTCTGGGATAACCCTTGTTTATTTAATACTCCAAGTATTATTACCATCCAAAAATCATGGCTATTATGATAGGTTTTTGGCATTTGAGTATGATGGAATCTGTAGAAATATGTTTGGCTTGAAGTACTTATTAATGGGGATGGCTGGATCAGGCACAGAACATAGTCACTCCTTTAATGTGTTCACAAAGACAAAAGTATATGCCTAGTACCACACATAGCAGCAATTAATAAAATTAATTGGATTATCATGTTTTAAATGAAATAACACAACTTCAGAGACTTTACTAGTCTCATACAGATACAATTTTATGTATACAGACTGCAGCTGTGAGTGAAAATTTGTACCAAGGCTGGGCATCAAACCCGGGTCTCTTGCTTAATAGTTGGGTGCATTGGCCACTATGCCACGTTGGCACAACAATTTACACAACTGTATGGGTTACCCTGGCATGCCTCCCTCCTCAATCCAAATTCTCACTGCCACCACAGTCTGCTTTAAATTCCCCCCTACACACAAACAAAATTGCTGAGACTCTCTATGTTCTGGAAAAGCACCTCAGCAGCAAATGTAAATGATAGTTCTACCTGGATATCAGGCTGGATCAACCATTTACTTTCAATGCTGAGTTGCTATTCCAGAATATGGAGAATCTCAACAATTCTGCTCATGTGTAAGGGGGAATTTAAATTAAACTGAGGTGGCAGTGAGAATTTGGTTTGAGGAGGGAGGCATACCAGGGTAATCCATGGAGTTATGTGAACTGCTGTGCCAAGGTGGCTTAGTGGCTAATGCAACTGCCTAGTAAGCAGGAGACCTGGGTTCGATTCCCGGTCTTCTTACAAATTTTCACTCACCACTTCAGCCTATATACATAAAATAATACTGTGATTTAACTCCACTGGCAAGCAGCCTGACAGAGGATGTGCATGCCATAACACCATTATCCATTTGCTGGTGCAACTCATATGTAGTAAAATTCAAAAGAGGTTTCTAAATTTGAAAGGTGGTGACCATGCTACCAAGATTTATGCAGATGCATCATTGCTGATTTTTTTTGTATAAACCCCCCCCCCCCCCCCCCTTACAACAAGTCAGCAGGTGCATTTTTTCTGTTGTTTTGACAAATATTTCCAATCCCATTTCTGCAATGTGTCGATATAGTCAGCCTCACGAAATAATACTCATTACTGGTTTCATGCAACACCCAATGTCAGCAGGAGATGTTTGTTTGTTTCTCACAACAAACTTTTTTTTTTTTATACTGAAATTTATTTTGCTCATTTGATAGAGCAGATCCAGTGTAGTCTTGAGTGATACTTGGTTTAACGATACATGCAAACAGGGAAAGTAGTAGGTGAAGAACAACAAGGAACCAGCAATGAATGAGTAATACTGGTGCATGGCACACAGTGTGGTGCAGACCGGCACACAAGATGGGGCAAGGACGATGTAATAAACAAATGTTTACTGACCTTTCAGACTCTTGTTGTTACTAACTGCATTAGGGACTGGGTGAAAACAAGGCATGTAGTCACAATACAAACATTATGTAGTACAGCATAACTTTCAAGACATTTTCCTGGAATGGTTAGTGTTTCAGTTTCCTACCGTAACATGACAACATCTACAGTATTCCACTACGAATTGTAATTAGAAAAAACAGACAGTTCTAATATCTTCTAGCACTCATCACTTTGGTAACCATTCTTCTGCATGTCCTCCTCACCTGACGTGCAATAACAACAACAACAGAACCATAAGGGAAAATGTAGGTAAGACCCATGTAATTTAACTCTGGTGTTATAGCAGAAATGTAATGCACATAAGAGAAATATAATATCTTTGAAGGATGACTGTAATACTCCCAGCAACTACTATTATCTCAGTTCTGTGAGCTGAACTAACATAAAAAAAAACACTTTTCTTCTGGAACCAATGCATGAAGAAACACTGATTACATCTTTGATTTGACCTTGATAGAGTTGGCAGAGATAACATAAATTTTTAGATGTTTAATAAGAACATGGGTAAACATATTGTTTTATCAGGTAACATATAGTCTGGAAGTGGAAAATACAGAAAGCTACCCAGTTACATTAGATCTATAGAAGAACTAACAGAAATGAGGGTAGAAAATAGTATTAATAACTACAGTTATCAGAATAGGTGAAGTTTGTCAGGAATTTAGAAATGTGTATAGAAAAATAACAACTGTAATTTTTGCAAAAATGAGAAATCTGGAGATGGAGAAAATGTATGTAGAATGGACTACATGAGACAGTTGCTCAGAGAAACTGTATTAACTATATGATGTTCAAATCCTTATATTTATTAATGACAAATGGAGTCACTGTAGAAGGATAACTTGATAAACAGTATGATGAGGAAAATAACAATGTGTGCAAATAATAACCACGTTTTAAAATTCCTGTGCATTTAGATGCAGTGTTAAAGCCTGGGTGGTATTTTATATTAAACGCAGAGAAATATAATATAACGAAATAATTTACCCATCACTGTCATTAAAAACATGACAAATACAACTAAATACAATAGTGTTACACAGTGAATCAGGCTTGGGTAGCTGAGTCAGTAGAGCGCATGCCCATGAAAGTAACACCCACTGTTCATCTGCAAAGGACTTTCACCAAGCAACAAATTTAGGCTTCTGTCTATGACTGAAAATTTATTTTTACATCCTATATCAAGTACATAAATAGTATAGTCTTACTGTAAGTATAAATGAGCCTCTCACAAAATTTCATCATCAGTAACAATCTTGAATGAAATTTTCACCCTGCAGCAGAGTGTGTATTGATATAGAACTTTTTGGCAGATTAAAACTGTCAGGAAGTTTCATACCAGTGCACGCTCTGTTTCAGAGCGAAAATTTGATTCTGAAAGGCTACCCCAGGCTGTGGCTAAGCCATTTCTCTGCAATATCCTTTCTTCCAGGAGTGCTAGTCTTGCAAGATTCACAGGAGAGCTTCTAAACGCTTGGAAGGTAGGAGACAAGGTAATGGTGGAAGTAAAGCTGAGAGGATAGGTTGTGAGTCATGCTTGGGTAGCTGAGGCAGTAGAGCGCATGCCCATGAAAGGCATAGGTCCCAAGTGTAAGTCTCGATCTTGCACACATTTTTAATCTGCAAGGAAGCTTAGTAAAAATCCTACTGACATTGAGATCCAAAGCTTAAACAACATACAAAAACTGGAAGAAGGAAACTGGAAGCAATTACAGGATGAAGTTAATAATCAGGTATTTGTGCAAAATATGAGAAAAATTTTACCAGAAGGGAAGACAAACTGATTAGACATATGCATTGCTGCAAATGAATAAGTTTTTATGTATTTGTTGTGCTTATTATTAGGTTCAACTGAATTGAGACTATCTATTCTTATTTGTCCATGTTGGCATGAACTAAATGTTATTTAGCTATTTCTTTTTTCCAACAATTAAATTTGAAACTTCAAAGAGTCCATATGCAATACAAACTTTGCCTGGCCAGCCAGGTGTTGGTGCTCACTCACTGTTGGTGGCCTCGCCCTGATGCAGGGAGGCTGGTGCAAGTTCAGGTGGCTTGCCCATTGAGTCAGTATGCTCATAATAATAACTGTGGCCACTCCTATGTGATGACAGGTCACGAGTTGATTTAAACAAAGGTGAGCTCACTCCTTCAGCCTCTGGCTGAGTAAATCTCAGTACTGTTGAATGATGTATGGGTCGTTCTGTACCAGCACTTGCTAGATCATCTCCTGTAGAATTAAAATAGGCTGTTGAAATAATATGAATGCTGTGTATGACTAAAAGAGCCAAGTATCTTTTATTCAGTAGAATGAAGTAAAATAATGATAATGGTCTAAAATAAAATATGTACCTGGAGCACATCCTGATGGGGTAAGTTTAAAACTGACTATAGTACAAACTGTACACTTCTGACCCAAAACTCCAGGCTTGCACATGCAACGTCCTGTCATTTGTTCACAATCATCCCTCACTGAGCCATGTGGGTGGCAATCACAAGCTGAAAGATGGAGAATATGCAGATCAATTAAGTATCATGATTTATTTTGTTGGTACATAATTTTTCATATTTTAGTCTACATAAAACTAGAAAACTAGAGAAACAGACAAAACATTTAAGCCTATACCATTTTTTAAACATTAGCTCACTGTTTCATAGTAAGTTTCAGCTAAATGAAGATCAGACAGATGGGAAAAAGTAAGCAAATCGTTTATTATTTCAAAAGTAATCCCAATAACTGTCAATACATTTATCCCACTGTGAGAAAAAAATAGTCAAATATACCGATAAATGTTTGTGGTTGTCTTCAGATACATAACTACACCCTGGTATGCACCTCCTGGGCTCCAAACAACTTCTGTAGTTTAGTTGAAACAACTTTGGCATCATAAAAGGTTGGGCATCATCCAGCAACAGAATGATGCCATCTGAAACATCCTGGGTGTTTGCAGTTGATGGCTTGCTTCACTTTTTGCAAAGACTCTGTGTGTCACTATGCATTAATTGTGGTGCCATGTTCCAGAAAGGCAATGAGGATTGGGTCATTCAATCAAAGAAAAAGGCAAAGGCCCCAAGTTCGAGTCTCCGTCCGGCACACAGTTTTAATCTGCCAGAAAGTTTCATATTTGTGCACACTCCACTGCAGAGTGAAAATCTCATTCTGGAAACATCCCCCAGGCTGTGGCTAAGCCATGTCTCCATAATGTCCTTTCTTTCAGGAGTGCTAGTTCTGCAAGTTTCACAGGAGAGCTTCTGTTAAGTTTGGAAGGTGGGAACGAGGTACTGGCAGAAGTAAAGCTGTGAGGACGGGTCATGAGCCATGCTTGGGTAGCTCAGATGGTAGAGCAGTTGCCGATGAAAGACAGTGGTCCCAAGTTCGAGTCTTGGTCCAGCACACAGTTTTAATCTGCCAGGAAGTTTCAGCTGCTAAATGCTTTATTTCTTATGAACATGTATCTGTTGCTGTATTTATTAGATGATGTGCGCCACCACGTGCAAGTTTTATTTTTTATTTTTTTAATGAGAATCTTAAACTATGAATCATGCTGCAGGTTTCAGGAATAATTTTAGTTAACAATTGTGTGGATACAGCAGCACTGAACCTCTTCACCTCTGCCAGTCACTAGGAATCATCAGGTAGCTAACAGCCTCTCCTCACAGCTCACATCCTCTCTCATATCTGTATACTTTTTCATTATGGATGGTCTGATGATGTTCTGGAGCACAGAAATTGATGATTCATCCATTCTTAGACAGTTATGGAAATCATCAAGATTCCAGCTGCTTTAGGTAACAGAATGTGAGCAGATTTCTTTCCTTGCATTAGCCACTTCTTTGTCCAAAGCTTTCTATTGCTTTTTTGGCCTTGTTACCCCTAAAACACCAGGATTTCATACAAAATAAACACACCTAGATTAAAAAATCACAATAACAGGATGGTGATGTAATTGCTGAGTGCAACTGGTCAGACGTGTGCAGGCTGCCACAAAAGTGGTTGGTCGGTCTTGCCTGTGTAGGAGCATTTCTAAATGTAAATAGTTGTGATGTCACATTCACTGAAAGCAGTTTGCTGTTATGAAGTATAGTGTAGTCATCGTGCTAAAGCCTTTGACACATTTTGCTGTCAGCAGATGTTTGTGTGTGCACTGTGTTTTGCTGCTTTAAATGGCTCATTTTATTTGCAACTACAGCTTTAATTTTTACCAGTCAAAATTACAAAAACAATGAAACTAAAACTTCTAAAAAATCTCAGGTTTTTACCAGATGAAAAAAATCCTGCATTTTTTTCAGGATTCCCCAGCTGTCCCAGGCATATACACCATGGCTCTGATGCTTGCTCTCCAGCTCAATATGATCACACCATGTTTCATCTCCTGTGGCAATATGAGATGGGGAATGATGTTCATCATTGTGGTGCCACTTCAGGTGCTGCAGCAATCTCAACATTCTGATCAACTTCTGTTCCTACATCAGGTTGTGAGGAATCCCCCCGCACAATGATTTCTGGAACTTCAGATGCTCTGTCATGAGGGTGTAAGAGGTACAGTGTCTGAGGTGCAACATGATCCAAATATCTTCCAGTGTCTGCCTTGGTCATTTCTGATTACAGCATCCACTGCAGCCGTGGCAGAATGGGTAATGACACAATTATCCAGTCACAGACAGATCCTGTTTTTCAATGGTACCACAGCTTCTCAAAATTGTTTATTACCCACAAACATATGCACTCATGACATACTGTGTTCACCATACACAGTAGGTTTTTAACAGATGAAGAAGATCCTGCATTTTTTCAGGATTTCCCAGTTGTCCCAGGACATATACACACTGGCTCTGATCTTGCACGAGTTTCACTTTCTGTCACTCCTTCCAAACTCAGAAACTGCACTACAAATCACTGTACCTCTTTCCCTGACTCCATAGTGAACTATGATGCACACACGTCTCTCTGACAACATGTTGATAATGTCTAACAGAAAAATGTCATAGTGGTGAACATTCACACTGTTCCTTCCAGATTCCCAATAGAGTGCACTCACCTATCTGAATTACCAGTATCCACACCATGCTTTTTATGTAGTCTGTCTCATTTTCATTTGATTGCCCCATATACTCATAGAAATATTTCAAAGTAAGAATGACTGGACAAATTATTCTGCTCAAATTACTGAGCTCTCGTGGATATAATCTCCCCCTCCCCCTCCCCCCCCCCCCCCAAACCCCTGGCTCATGCACCCTTTATTTAAGTCCGAGGAATGGTTGCTACCTTTAATCTGAGTAATTTTACAATTTGTGTAACATTATCCAATTTAACTGTGACTGTTCCGTAGTAAACTGCTCTTTCCTGATTCAGTTTTTACATTTACAGTTGTCTGAATGTCTACCTTCCATTATCTTTCCACTGTCACATTTAAGGCAATACAACACTCTCCCCTTCTTCCAAAAACATACATAATATTTTACTAAAAGAACATCAGATTATGTTTACACTCTCATATGAATATGAAAATGATGATGGAAATTTGTCTTGTACCTGTTGTGCGACTGAAAAAAAGGAATTAGTAAAAATAAACTGCACATCATTCCAAGTCTTGCCTGATTAGTCCAGCCATTAGCTATATCATGCTCACATAATAACATCATACTTCTCTGTTATTTTGTTATTAGTGGATGGTAGCCTGTATTAGCTGCATAGCCACATCAACAGCTGGAGTGTACCATGAACATACTTTACGACAGGTACTTTTAGCAGCAATATTTTAATCAAAGTGAAATAAAATATGTTATAAGAGAGACAATAGCACCCATATCCTGTTAGGTTTTTCTCTCAATGTTTTAAAAGTCCATACAAGATTTAAATGTGCAAAATGTATAAGACTGTTTGTGGATTCAGATAGCTCAGTAAATGCATAATTTAAAAAGTTCAGTATGGAGCTTGCAGTCAACAACACAAGTTTAGGTCTTATGTGCTTCTAATTATAGTTCACTAATGAAAATTTCTTCAAAGCATGTGGCTTATTAACATATGACCAGAGGGGTATATTGAATGTCCATGTACCATCTATAGAAAAGAAAATTGTGAAAATTACAGGTATTTTTGTTCAAGAGAGTACTTGTAAGTCCATCATTAAGGCATAAAGTCATATCTCATGAACTTAAGTATACCAGAAGACATTTGGCAAACTTTGAGAAACTGTGCTCTAACAAGGCACACAGAAATATATCTAGTGAAGTCCAGAACACTTACGTAAACATCCCTGGTGACCTTCTGAGATCTTTGGTAATCCCCAGAATCCTGGCTCGCAGCGGTCACACTTCAATCCACCAACTCCTGGTTTGCAGACACACTGTTTTGTGAGGGGATCACATGTATCAGATAGTGAACCTGAAAATTGGCATTTGTGTAGAACAACACATTGATAAAGCTGTGCGCAGTTTTGTGTAAATGGTGAACTGTTTTACCAAATACAGGTATATTACTGTAATACTTTGACCTTTTCCATATTATCTATAACCAAATTCAGAACATTTTCAAAATAACACACAAAAATTCTGAACAAATGAGTAAAAATCAGGACACAAGCTTAATAATAAGTGGTGATAAAAAGTTTCCTTTCACATTATACCAATCATTATACCAATCAAATGAAATTGCCATGAGCATAGAGGCACTGCTCTGGATTGAAGACACCTGTTTGGTGAAACACTGTGTCCTGGAGCACAAAGAAGTCCATAACTCCCTGCTGCACATCCTTTTCCAACAAGAGCTGTCAAACCTTCATGGCTTTTTTAAGGGACCAAAGGTGTGATAATTACATAGAGAGACATCAGATCTCAAGTGTCTCCTTCTTGAGATAGCATAAATTCTGCGTTAAAACATTTGTGACATGGGGACATGCATTACCATGAAGCAGCAGCATCCTTTGTTGCAGTTTATGTGGAAGTTTTGCCTTGACGGCATGCCATAATTTCTCCAGTGTTGCAGAGTACAATTCCCCAGTAATGGAGACACCAGTTTCCTTGAAATCAATAATCAATAGGCCCTGGTAATCAAATAATACGACCAACATCGCATATCCAGCAGACGGCTGCCTCTTCAACTTCTTGGGATAGGGGGGGGGGGGGTATGATGGATGGCACCATCATCGATACTTTCGACTCTGGTTCCCAGTGGTGGCAGCAGCTTTCTTCACCTGTGACAATGTGCTCAAGGAATGTGTTGCTTTCCACATTGAAATGCATCAGGTGCTTCATGCAAATAGCCACCTAGTTTGCTTTTTGTTCAGCATACAATGTCTGGGATATCTACTGGCTGCAGAGCTGATGGTAGCTTAACTCCTGCATGCTACCAAAGCTGTTGTTGATATCCTTGGATAGTGCATGAATGATTATGCAGTGGAGTGCCCTAATTGCATCATCAACTACCCACTTGTTGTGTGCAGTGGATGAGGCTGGCCTTCCAGGTTGACTGGCATCTTGTGTCAAATCATGACCAGCACGGAACTTGACACACCATAACACAATAATGGTTTTCAACAGACATGTTTCCCCATACACATTCTTCATTCTACTGGTGTTTGTCTTTCATCAGCCAAGAAAAGAATAACAGCACATTGCTCCGGTTTGGACACATTTGGTAATAACACTGCCATAGTTCACATTTCAGAATATACCACATTCAATTTTTCCCGAGGGCATGCAGCTTTACTGTATGATTAAATGATGATGGCGTCCTCTTGGGTAAAATATTCCGGAGGTAAAATAGTCCCCCATTCGGATCTCCGGGCGGGGACTACTCAGGAGGATGTCGTTATCAGGAGAAAGAAAACTGGCGTTCTACGGATCGGAGCGTGGAATGTCAGATCCCTTAATCGGGCAGGTAGGTTAGAAAATTTAAAAAGGGAAATGGATAGGTTGAAGTTAGATATAGTGGGAATTAGTGAAGTTCGGTGGCAGGAGAAACAAGACTTCTGGTCAGGTGACTACAGGGTTATAAACACAAAATCAAATAGGGGTAATGCAGGAGTAGGTTTAATAATGAATAGGAAAATAGGAATGCGGGTAAGCTACTACAAACAGCATAGTGAACGCATTATTGTGGCCAAGATAGATACAAAGCCCACACCTACTACAGTAGTACAAGTTTATATGCCAACTAGCTCTGCAGATGACGAAGAAATTGAAGAAATGTATGATGAAATAAAAGAAATTATTCAGATAGTGAAGGGAGACGAGTCATGGGTGACTGGAATTCAAGTGTAGGAAAAGGGAGAGAAGGAAACATAGTCGGTGAATATGGATTGGGGCTAAGAAATGAAAGAGGAAGCCGCCTGGTAGAATTTTGCACAGAGCACAACATAATCATAGCTAACACTTGGTTTAAGAATCATGAAAGAAGGTTGTATACATGGAAGAACCCTGCAGATACTATAAGGTATCAGATAGATTATATAATGGTAAGACAGAGATTTATGAACCAGGTTTTAAATTGTAAGACATTTCCAGGGGCAGATGTGGACTCTGACAACAATCTATTGGTTATGACCTGTAGATTAAAACTGAAGTAACTGCAAAAAAGTGGGAATTTAAGGAGATGGGACCTGGATAAACTGAAAGAACCAGAGGTTGTACAGAGTTTCAGGGAGAGCATAAGGGAGCAATTGACAGGAATGGGGGAAAGAAATACAGTAGAAGAAGAATGGGTAGCTTTGAGGGATGAAGTAGTGAAGGCAGCAGAGGATCAAGTAGGTAAAAAGACGAGGGCTAGTAGAAATCCTTGGATAACAGAAGAAATATTGAATTTAATTGATGAAAGGAGAAAATATAAAAATGCAGTACATGAAGCAGGCAAAAAGGAATACAAACGTCTCAAAAATGAGATCGACAGGAAGTGCAAAATGGCTAAGCAGGGATGGCTAGAGGACAAATGTAAGGATGTAGAGGCTTATCTCACTTGGGGTAAGATAGATACTGTCTACAGGAAAATTAAAGAGACCTTTGGAGATAAGAGAACGACTTGTAGGAATATCAAGAGCTCAGATGGAAACCCAGTTCTAAGCAAAGAAGGGAAAGCAGAAAGGTGGAAGGAGTATAGAGAGGGTCTATACAAGGGAGATGTGCTTGAGGACAATATTATGGAAATGGAAGAGGATGTAGATGAAGATGAAATGGGAGATATGATACTGTGTGAAGAGTTTGACAGAGCACTGAAAGACCTGAGTCGAAACAAGGCCCCCGAAGTAGACAACATTCCATTGGAACTACTGACGGCCTTGGGAGAGCCAGTCCTGACAAAACTCTACCATCTGGTGAGCAAGACGTATGAAACAGGCGAAATACCCTCAGACTTCAAGAAGAATATAATAATTCCAATCCCAAAGAAAGCAGGTGTTGACAGATGTGAAAATTACCGAACTATCAGTTTAATAAGTCACAGCTGCAAAATACTAACACGAATTCTTTACAGACGAATGGAAAAACTAGTAGAAGCCAACCTCAGGGAAGATCAGTTTAGATTCCATAGAAACACTGGAACACGTGAGGCAATACTGACCTTACGACTTATCTTAGAAGAAAGATTAAGGAAAGGCAAACCTACGATTCTAGCATTTGTAGACTTAGAGAAAGCTTTTGACAATGTTGACTGGAATACTCTCTTTCAAGTTCTAAAGATGGCAGGGGTAAAATACAGGGAGCGAAAGGCTATTTACAATTTGTACAGAAACCAGATGGCAGTTATAAGAGTTGAGGGACATGAAAGGGAAGCAGTGGTTGGGAAGGGAGTAAGACAGGGTTGTAGCCTCTCCCCGATGTTGTTCAATCTGTATATTGAGCAAGCAGTAAAGGAAACAAAAGAAAAATTCGGAGTAGGTATTAAAATCCATGGAGAAGAAATAAAAACTTTGAGGTTCGCTGATGACATTGTAATTCTGTCAGAGACAGCAAAGGACTTGGAAGAGCAGTTGAATGGAATGGACAGTGTCTTGAAAGGAGGATATAAGATGAACATCAACAAAAGCAAAACGAGGATAATGGAATGTAGTCGAATTAAGTCGGGTGATGTTGAGGGAATTAGATTAGGAAATGAGACACTTAAAGTAGTAAAGGAGTTTTGCTATTTGGGGAGCAAAATAACTGATGATGGTCGAAGTAGAGAGGATATAAAATGTAGACTGGCAATGGCAAGGAAAGCTTTTCTGAAGAAGAGAAATTTGTTAACATCGAGTATAGATTTAAGTGTCAGGAAGTCATTTCTGAAAGTATTTGTATGGAGTGTAGCCATGTATGGAAGTGAAACATGGACAACAAATAGTTTGGACAAGAAGAGAATAGAAGCATTCGAAATGTGGTGCTACAGAAGAATGCTGAAGATTAGATGGGTAGATCACATAACTAATGAGGAAGTATTGAACAGGATTGGGGAGAAGAGAAGTTTGTGGCACAACTTGACCAGAAGACGGGATCGGTTGGTAGAAGATGTTCTGAGGCATCAAGGGTTCACCAATTAAGTATTGAAGGGCAGCGTGGAGGGTAAAAATCGTAGAGGGAGACCAAGAGATGAATACACTAAGCAGATTCAGAAGGATGTAGATTGCAGTAGGTACTGGGAGATGAAGAAGCTTGCACAGGATAGAGTAGCATGGAGAGCTGCATCAAACCAGTCTCAGGACTGAAGACCACAACAACAACAACAACAACAATGTTGGAAAGACATAAATGCAATGCTAACTTCCTGGTTATGTGTTGGGAGCATATGTATTGCATCAGCACCCTCAAACAGAAACTTTTTGATCACCTATTATAAATTATTTTCACATATTATACCACGCCACTGTGTGAGGTTAAGAACTGTACTGATTTTGTGAATACAATTTGGATGTAAATATAAACACATATTTATCACACTTTCGATTGAAGTAACAGTATGGACTCACTGTTACTTGAGCAGTTCTTTTTAGTGGTGGGGGGGGGGGTGTATTTGCTGTATTAGTTTATTTTCATTAAGCATCAAGTTGTAGAAGTCCATACAAGGGAGGCTAACAAATGTGGTTGTTATCATTGTCAATGTTTTTACTGTTTCTAATTTGAATCTGTTTTTTCATCTCTCATTATAAGTTTAATTACTGAAAGTATTCTTTAGGGAGATGTATTAGAACTTGGAATAGGTGATGAAAATTGAACCAAGATTTTAACATGTTTTAGACACACTAGCTCCTCATGAAAATGAGTAAAAACTTCCTCTATTTTTCACTGACACTGATATTTGATTTCATATTACGGTCCAGTGGTTTAGCTTCACAGAATTTTCTTATATAACAGTACTCATCAAATAATTCTCACTAGTCGACAGTAAAATTCATGATACTAGATTTTACAAAACAATACAATTCTTGAATACTAATCCAGCTGATGGTTTTTGTTAAGGCTATCCACTTTATTGGTAGAATAGGCTCCAGAAATGGTTGACATCATTCTCGAATGTACCCAATGTAGGTATATATAAAGCTGCAGTATTATCATTAAACTGATAAAGTGTCACTAGCTTATCTCTTCCCGATTCATGTAACTGCTTTTTTTTTAAAAGGAGATGGCAAAAATCTTTCAGATTTTCTGATTTCTTATTTGTCAAGGAACATATTTATTTTGTCTGCAACTTCAGTTATAGATACAGTGCACAGAGTGCTGTTGGACAAAATACGTAACTGGCTTGATTTTAAGTATAGGGTGACTTTAAAAAAAATCTGAGTGATAGATCAGTCATCAGTGGACGACAGTAAGTAGGATTTTAACACTTGGAATATATCAACAACTTTTTCAATAGTTGGTAGAAGAGATAAACATCTAGTTTCATTATGACTTAAAAGTTTTGTATGTTCAGCAAACTTCCAGAATCATTTTAGTTTTTCAACACATACTGCATAAGTAAGGAACTGTTGAAGGATTTTACCAAGTTTGAGCTGTAATCAATGGATAAGTTGCCTGTGCCTGTTTGGACAGAATTGTGCATAAAATAAGCAGGGCATTATAAACTTATTAAATTATTTTAACTTTCTTTCTTTTTTTTTAAAAAAAAAACTTGAAATAAAGATGATATTGACCTCCATAGTTTGTACTCTGTTGTTAGCCAAAATTATTACAGCCTTTTAATTAAGACTGAACTTTTGAAACACCTGTAAGACATACAGGCACAAAGTCAAACAGTCTGCACTTTCAACACCAGAGTTCACCAACTCCCAACACTCTCAGTACAACGCCTTTATCTGGTTGGTAAAAACCAATCACTAAAGAAAAGGGCTTGAAGCCCACATAGGTGGAAGAATTGGTCATCACTGAAA
Source organism: Schistocerca serialis cubense (assembly GCF_023864345.2). Taxonomy (NCBI): domain Eukaryota; kingdom Metazoa; phylum Arthropoda; class Insecta; order Orthoptera; family Acrididae; genus Schistocerca; species Schistocerca serialis. Next base: position 784,735,425 of record NC_064639.1, on the reverse strand, counting down.
TAAATTGCGTTTCTTTAAATTCCTTCATTACTTATTCCACAGCAAATGGTGCAACTATGTTAGTGGTAACTGTTTTGGTTCTTGCCTGTGAGCATGGAAACCACTTGTTAAACAGTGATTTCATTAGAACAACGGTGCAGTCTATAGACCTGAAACTTGAGTTGTACATCTCTGAGTGGTATGCAAATGTGGCTTCATGTGCCAAAAGCTGTTTATCTATATCTGAAACTACCTTACTGATTAGTAGTTATCAATTTTTGATCCAGAAGAGTTAATCTGAAGTGTAGCTTCATGTTTGTTGGACTTCATGTGAGTTATTATATCGTGTGTCCTCCATGCCCAATGCTAAATTTCACAACATACACTGTACACTCAGCATCGTCACCATGTCCTTTAATAAACAGGAATTCTTTCAGTGTCTTACTCTTTTGTATGCACTTTTGTTTTCCGACCATTTACTCATGTAATGTTAAGACAAAACTAGAGCCTTGGCTGGTTATTAATGATGAGTATGATACCAAACGTTTAAAGCAATTCCCATGTGGCAGCTTGACAGCTTGCCCTACTTGCACTTGCTCATGAAAGACAAAGGTCCCGAGTTCGAGTCTCTATCCGGCACACAGGTTTAATCTGCCAGGAAGTTTCAAATCAGTGCGCATTCCACTGCAGAGAGAAAATATCATTCTGAAATTCTTATCTGTTTGCTATGGTTAAGAATATTAATCAAGAACAAATAAAACAATAGTACTGCAGGCATACTATGTACAGTTCCACTCACTGCTTCGATATGGGATCATTTTCTGGAGACACTTAAGTTCCGGTGGAAAGGTTTTTAGAATGCAGAAAAGAGCTCTAAGAATAATTTGTGACCTTAAAAAGATGGAGTCCTGTAAATCTCATTTTACTGAGCTTAGTGTTCTGAAAGTTCCAAGTTTATTCACTTGTGAAACTATCTTGTTCATTTGAGACTACCTCTTGAAAATAGGCAAACTAGTACAGAATGAAAATGTACACAACTGTTGTTCCAGAGGGAAATAAAATGTAGATAAAAAACACCACAGAACAACAGCCTATTAGCAGAATATACACTCCTGGAAATGGAAAAAAGAACACATTGACACCGGTGTGTCAGACCCACCATACTTGCTCCGGACACTGCGAGAGGGCTGTACAAGCAATGATCACACGCACGGCACAGCGGACACACCAGGAACCGCGGTGTTGGCCGTCGAATGGCGCTAGCTGCGCAGCATTTGTGCACCGCCGCCGTCAGTGTCAGCCAGTTTGCCGTGGCATACGGAGCTCCATCGCAGTCTTTAACACTGGTAGCATGCTGCGACAGCGTGGACGTGAACCGTATGTGCAGTTGACGGACTTTGAGCGAGGGCGTATAGTGGGCATGCGGGAGGCCGGGTGGACGTACCGCCGAATTGCTCAACACGTGGGGTGTGAGGTCTCCACAGTACATCGATGTTGTCGCCAGTGGTCGGCGGAAGGTGCACGTGCCCATCGACCTGGGACCGGACCGCAGCGACGCACGCCAAGACCGTAGGATCCTACGCAGTGCCGTAGGGGACCACACCGCCACTTCCCAGCAAATTAGGGACACTGTTGCTCCTGGGGTATCGGCGAGGACCATTCGCAACCGTCTCCATGAAGCTGGGCTACGGTCCCGCACATCGTTAGGCCGTCTTCCGCTCACGCCCCAACATCATGCAGCCCGCCTCCAGTGGTGTCGCGACAGGCGTGAATGGAGGGACGAATGGAGATGTGTCGTCTTCAGCGATGAGAGTCGCTTCTGCCTTGGTGCCAGTGATGGTCGTATGCGTGTTTGGCGCCGTGCAGGTGAGCGCCACAATCAGGACTGCATACGATCGAGGCACACAGGGCCTGCCTGAAGTCTTCTTCAGAGGTTCTTACATCTATGGCAGTAACTTATTCGTGAATGACATGAATGCTTGCATTTCAACCTGCTCCAATACTGTCTCAATATGGAGTACATCTGCAGTCTACACTTCCACAAGGTACATCATTTCTGTCACCATTTATGAAAATCAGAAAATTTAGCATAATGTTAGTGCCAAATTCATTTTGCTCTTTTCTTGTTAATCAAGACAGTTTAAACCATTATTTCATTTAAGCTGAAGCTGGACCATAGTATCAAGAAACAATAACTGGTTGACATTCATTTTAAAAAACTGTAACTCTTGTTCTGATGATATAATGGTGTACGGAAACAGGTAAATTTACCTAGATATTTCTGCAGTCCTAATAGTCTTTATGAAAAGATGTAATCAGTCATTAAAAGAAAGTTCTTAAAGACAAGAAAAATGCACACATAAGAAAAGGAAGTTTTATTAAGAGTGCAAAAGAGAGCTGACAGACAAAAACAATTTAAGTGACAGACTGTTTTTTATGAAAAGCGTATCTCAGAAAATGTGACGTCATCTCATATGACAGTGTACCACAACAGGAAACTAAACCCAAACAGCCACTTGCCATCAAGCAGATAATAAATTAGACAGCTCATCAAGACTGACTGATTGATTTTTTGTTGGTCCAGTCTTATCGGACAGCACAAATTGCACAGTTGATGTTGGACAGGGCAAAGAAAAGCTGCAGTAATACATAGCATTAGCAAATAGTAAGCAAATTAAAATTAAGTACCTATTCTTACGATTTAATTTTAAGTAACTATTTTGTTATATGTTCAGAAATTATTTTACGGATCAGAAACAGTACTTTATTAGAAGTGCCTTTAGTTTCATTTTAAATATTGGATACACAGCAATTTTTATTTCCTCTGTATTTATTGTGTGGTACTACACCAGCATTACATACACTCCTGGAAATTGAAATAAGAACACCGTGAATTCATTGTCCCAGGAAGGGGAAACTTTATTGACACATTCCTGGGGTCAGATACATCACATGATCACACTGACAGAACCACAGGCACATAGACACAGGCAACAGAGCATGCACAATGTCGGCACTAGTACAGTGTATATCCACCTTTCGCAGCAATGCAGGCTGCTATTCTCCCATGGAGACGATCGTAGAGATGCTGGATGTAGTCCTGTGGAACGGCTTGCCATGCCATTTCCACCTGGCGCCTCAGTTGGACCAGCGTTCGTGCTGGACGTGCAGACCGCGTGAGACGACGCTTCATCCAGTCCCAATCATGCTCAATGGGGGACAGATCCGGAGATCTTGCTGGCCAGGGTAGTTGACTTACACTTTCTAGAGCACGTTGGGTGGCACGGGATACATGCGGACGTGCATTGTCCTGTTGGAACAGCAAGTTCCCTTGCCGGTCTAGGAATGGTAGAACGATGGGTTCGATGACAGTTGGATGTACCGTGCACTATTCAGTGTCCCCTCGACGATCACCAGTGGTGTAAGGCCGGTGTAGGAGATCGCTCCCCACACCATGATGGCGGGTGTTGGCCCTGTGTGCCTCGGTCGTATGCAGTCCTGATTGTGGCGCTCACCTGCACGGCGCCAAACACGCATACGACCATCATTGGCACCAAGGCAGAAGCGACTCTCATCGCTGAAGACGACACGTCTCCATTCGTCCCTCCATTCACGCCTGTCGCGACACCACTGGAGGCGGGCTGCACGATGTTGGGGCGTGAGCGGAAGACGGCCTAACGGTGTGCGGGACCGTAGCCCAGCTTCATGGAGACGGTTGCGAATGGTCCTCGCCGATACCCCAGGAGCAACAGTGTCCCTAATTTGCTGGGAAGTGGCGGTGCGGTCCCCTACGGCACTGCGTAGGATCCTACGGTCTTGGCGTGCATCCTTGCGTCGCTGCGGTCCGGTCCCAGGTCGACGGGCACGTGCACCTTCCGCCGACCACTGGCGACAACATCGATGTACTGTGGAGACCTCACGCCCCACGTGTTGAGCAATTCGGCGGTACGTCCACCCGGACTCCTGCATGCCCACTATACGCCCTCGCTCAAAGTCCGTCAACTGCACATACGGTTCACGTCCACGCTGTCGCGGCATGCTACCAGTGTTAAAGACTGCGATGGAGCTCCGTATGCCACGGCAAACTGGCTGACACTGACGGCGGCGGTGCACAAATGCTGCGCAGCTAGCGCCATTCGACGGCCAACACCGCGGTTCCTGGTGTGTCCGCTGTGCCGTGCGTGTGATCATTGCTTGTACAGCCCTCTCGCAGTGTCCGGAGCAAGTATGGTGGGTCTGACACACCGGTGTCAAAGTGTTCTTTTTTCCATTTCCAGGAGTGTATTACAAAGTTACTTGTCTGCAGCAGAAAATTTTCCACATTTTCCACTATAGGTTAGTGAAAACAGCACATCAGTATAATTACTGAATTTAGGTATATCTCATCAGTCCAAAAAGTTTCAAGTCTGAATGAATAAAAAATTTGGAAAGTTCAGATGGGGGTATTAATGCTTCAGGTATCCTACATAGCCCTCCCCTCTCACTCCTCCGCCCTCTAATTCCCACCACCCACTAGAGTACAACACACAGAATGTTCATATAACAACGTGAAACCATCAGAAAAGCCCTTCTTTGGGAAGTTGTTCAACTCACACAACACATTCGAGCTTCCTTCAGTCTTGGTGAACCATCAGAGACCCAGTCTGCACTTTCTTGTTTTGTGGTAGGTTCATATCAATATGAACCTTGCTCTACTTGCACTTGCTCATGAAAGACAAAGGTCCCGAGTTCGAGTCTCTATCCGGCACACAGTTTCAATCTGCCAGGAAGTTTCATATCAGTGTGCATTCCACTGCAGAGAGAAAATATCATTCTGAAATTCTTATCTGTTTGCTATGGTTAAGAATATTAATCAAGAACAAATAAAACAATAGTACTGCAGGCATACTATGCACAGTTCCACTCACTGCTTCGATATGGGATCATTTTCTGGAGACACTTAAGTTCCGGTGCAAAGGTTTTTAGAATGCAGAAGAATAATTTGTGACCTTAAAAAGATGGAGTCCTGTAAATCTCATTTTACTGAGCTTAGTGTTCTGAATGTTCCAAGTTTATTCACTTGTGAAACTATCTTGTTCATTTGAGACTACCTCTTGAAAATAGGCAAACTAGTACAGAATGAAAATGTACACAACTGTTGTTCCAGAGGGAAATAAAATGTAGATAAAAAAACCACAGAACAACAGCCTATTAGCAGAATATATGTAATGCTGGTGTAGTACCACACAATAAATACAGAGGAAATAAAAATTGCTGTGTATCCAATATTTAAAATGAAACTAAAGGCATTTCTAATAAAGTACTGTTTCTGATCACCAATTCTTATCACTAGTGATAATTTTTTCAAGAAAAGAAATGTTGATTTTCATTTCAATGCAGCTGTGACAAGCCTCCTTGGGTCATTGTTTTTGCTTGGGAGTCAATATGTACAGGACAAGCTTTAAGCGTGGAAAATGTCCGGAACAATTGATTTAGAGTAGTTCAGTTTGTTGCTCCACTGCAATTTGTAACACAGACATGTTGGCACACTACTGTCTACTCACAACTGGCAGGTCAAATGCACATCTGTTGTTTATAGTTGTTAGTTCAAGCTGCCACCACAGTAGCTATGGTGATATTACTTACACACCAGGAATAAAACCAGTCTCATAACTTTTTGGATGGGTGGCATGTTTATGATGGCCTGTCTTATCTGCCTCACTGTGTATATCGTTAAAAGAGAATCTTCTGGAAGAGAAATTCTAGTGAATTGGTATCAAACAGAATAATTTTACCTAATTTATTGCAACCACATTGTGATGGACAGCCAGCATTCAGTGGTCCGGGAGCAGGTGTCTTCCCATCAGGACAACAACCGTAGAAAGCACCTGAACACATGTCTTGCTTGTTGTCTGCATCTGCTGTGAACATCATCTCAAAAGATCATTACGACGAAGAGCTTCTAGAGGAAAGAAAGTTGTTACAATGTACAGACACTTCGAGCATTTTTAACAATATAATGAAAAGGGTAGTTGCTACTCACCATATAGTGGAGATGCTGAGTTGCAGAAAGGGACAACAAAAAGCCTGTTGGAAAGTTAGCATTCAGACAACAAGGCCTTTGTCAAAAATAGACAACATATACAAATGCATACACTCATGAAAACTCATATGACCACAGTCTCTGGCTGCTGGAGCCAGTCTGTGTAGGTTTATTTTTGATAAAGGCATGGTTGGTCAAAAGTTAAGCTAACTTTCTGACAGCCTTTTAGTTGTGCCTTTCTGCGATTCAGCACCTGCACTGTATGGTGAGTAGCAACTATCCTTTTCATTATATTGTTGCATTCCATCCTGGATTTTCTGGAGCATTCTTAATTTTCATACACTCCTCTCTCTGCCTTTTTACAAAAATAAAAGTATTAAATGTGGTAGTGTGTTTTCTTATCCTCGCTTTTGTAGCATTGTAACATACTGTTGTTTGTGGACTACAGTAAAATGCTAAAGACAGCCTTTTAGTAATGAAATCACTAGCAGGTGAACCTACTTATAAAAATGTGCACTGGTCAGAGAGAGGAAATTCAACAACTAAAATCTGGAATGAAAATTTTCTTACAAGTACAGTTAAACAAGTTATTCTGGTTCAGTCATAAACAATTTAGTAGTACATTGGTGCATTTATGATGATGATGGAGCTATTGGAAATGGATAAAAGAGCAACCTAAGCAATAGTATGGAACAGCATCAGATTTCCATATTCAGACAAGAAATAACTGAAAGATGTCGTGAAAACAAAGACGGGGAAAATAAATGTGGCTTGCTACAAAAATGTGAAATGTGACAGGGACAAATGAATCATTCATAAAATGTCTTTTCAATACTAGCCAGATCTCACTGTAAAAAGTCTATGAAGGGGAAACAAAGGTCTGTGTGACCTACCATTCCCCAACCAACCCCTCACTCCTCCAGGGGAAAGAACTTTAGTGACATGAGCCTAGGCAGATGATCTCAGTGACACAAAGTGGGCCACGTAAGGCAATTTGTTGACCCAGTATCACATCAAAGTGCTCACTACACTCACTGTCCACTTGCTGATCAGTGTCTGGATGGTTACCATAACCAGGGACACTTTGGTATGTGGCATACATGGCTTCTGCATCCACAATACCACAAGAAGCCCGTTTCACTGAGAATAAATACTAGCCATCAGACCAGGCCAGATAGGTGTTGAAGCAGTGAGTCATTGTCTAGTCAACTGTCATAAAGTTAGGTGCCACCATGAGATTGCCACTGCTCTGCAGTTGTCCTGACAGGACAGCCTTCTCAGGAGATCCAGCTGCTTCCTGATGGGCCAAGGGTTGAACTGAGGCCCTCCCAAACACCGAGTCACTGGGGTGCTCACAACAGCCAGTCACCACACACGGCAGCCAGTCTGGTGTATGCTGCCTCAGTGTCTGTATCTGTCGCTTACCACGGTTCGGTGGTCCTCAGCATCCAGAGGTCAGCAGGTCATGAAAGTGACTACACCTGTGCCGGGCTAAGTGTAGCACTGGCTGGAATCCAAATTTAGTACCTTCCAAAGTCTGTGGGTCAAGGCCTACATTCCAGCGCTGCATTATGTGAAGCTGAGTTGGACTACGAACTGCTGGATGTGTATTAAAGAGAGTATACAGTTTCCAAACATCTGATGCACCCTGATCCGGCATACTCCATCACATCATAGCCACACACACTATAAATGGCATCAGAAATTTTGATGGAGACTGAATTGGTGCTTCAATGTTTGCAACGGCAAATAGCAACACAAGTAGCAGCAGCATGTGCATTATATAGCTGCTCGTGAAGTCCTTATGTATGTTGTTACTGCACTTCTCCTCTTCCCACAGTCCTATTTCTCATGATACCGGGTATAGATTCACTTGTGGGACATGGGAAGAGCTCAAGGGATGAACCAATGCCACAGACTGGATGCACACAGTGTAACCTACCCAATTACTTGGCCCAAAGCGCCAAATCACACAATGTGATATGCTAGGTAGGCCATTAAAGAGGAAATCACATCAGACAGTGTAGGAAGAATGCATGTCTGAAATGTGGATGACTGTGGATGAGAAACAGAAAAATGTGAAACACAAATTAGTTTGTGTGTTTGTCATATACTGGAATGTAAACCATTTTAACGTATACACTAGCAGTCGCTCATAAGATTACAATGTGCATAAGTCTTGACTGCATATGATGGTGTTGTTTATCATCTCTGGAGTAACTGAAGTTCGTTTCATATTGTTGTTTCTAAGAGCTAAAAAAGCTTTTCGTTTTAACTGATATTACTTGTACAAATTTCCTTCATGGTAGCAATGTGCCAGTTACAGTTATTGACAATACTATCAAAAGAGTAGACTGCTACTCACTATATGGCAATGATGCTGAATCGCAGGCAGGCACAATGAAAAGACTGTCAAACAAATAACCTTTCGACCAGAAAGGCCTTCATTGGAATTAGACAAAACAGACACACACACACACACACACACACACACACACACACACACACAAAATGAAACTCACACACATACGTGACCACAGTTTCTGGCTGCCTCCTGTTTGCATGAGTGTGTGTGTCTGTTGTCTAATTCTGACGAAGGCCCTTCTGAACAATAGCTTGCTTGTTTGACAGTCTTCTTGTTGTGCCTATCTGCAAGTCAGCATCTGTGCTATATGGTAAGTAGCAATCTATCCTTTTCATAATGTTGTAAATATTCCATCCTGTGTTTCCCATTGCTTGGTTAAATGATTACTAGTTGCTTTAGGAAACTAAAGGCTTGGTGAAAACTCTTCAGTGTTTTGTCTTTTGACTTAATGGTGAAAATTTGAAATTGGTGATTGTGAGCTTGAACTGTTACACACTGTACCTTCCTATATTTAACAGAAGATGATGTAGTTTTTCAACAAAAATCAAATCCATGTTGAAGACCTCACCAAATGCAATAATTATGCAAGTTGGAATTTTGCAATACAAGCATATTCAGAACATGATGAACTCTAGGACTGTGCGTACCATCAACAGTAATCAAAAGAAAGAAAGTAAGGGTAAGATCTAATTTTATAATTAGATACAATCAATTATGTACACATACAAGTTACAACCTTAGCTAAAGAGATCTGGTAGAAATTAGAGTTAGCTTTCTATGACATTACTGGTAGTTTAAACAGACAAGTGGACTTATTGGAGGAGTTAATTCCCATTACGGAATTTTGGAATAGTCTAAAAGTATTTAAGACATGTGAACAAATTCATGTCAACCAATTATAATTTGAGAAACACTAAATTTGCTGTTTATAACTGTTTGTCAGTTCGACAGAAACATACAAAGCAATGATAACAGGAGTAAAAAGTGTGGGAATAAGATAAATCCAGATACCGTACTAAAAAGAAAACTATTACATGAAATTCTTCACAGGGACATGAGCTGTATAAAGAAAACTGGAGCATGGTCAAAACACCGTGAAAGGCAATAAGTGACCACTGTGGTTCAGTTGCAGTAGATACGGGAATACTCTTAGATAATGATGTGCAGGAAGGAGAAAGACATCAAATAAATTTGAAGAAAATGAAAGTTTCACTTCAAATTTTATAGCTTCTTCACATTCAATGAATATTACTGATCTGTAATCTCAGCTGCCTTTATGTAGTGACAAATCGACATGACCCAGAACTGCTGTTGCCCACAAGCCACCTTCTCTGATATAAAGTATGTGAAATATCAAACTGACACTAAATATACTTCTACATCTACGCTACGTAAACCACCAACGTGCATGGCACTCCATCACTGGTGTGAAAACAGAAAAACTCAGGTTAGAGATGTAGTATATACACCGAAAGTTGCTTCCAATCTTCTGTCAGTGAATGGAAAGATTTAAAACAAATCCAAAATAAATTTTAGGCTTGGCTTCACGGCTGTGCTACATACAACAGAGATGCAACATCTGCATTTCCAGTAGCATTGATAAATACTCTGAACCTATTTCTCATACACACAGAGAGAAGTGATAGCTAATATGTCTGCTTATAATTTAAATATCCTATGACACTGGTGCGCAGGGCTTTTGAATTTTGCAGATGCAAATAAGCTACCCAGTGCATCTGCCTGATAATAGTCGGGTAGAGGATGGGCAACGTGAAACAAAGCATGTGGCTGCGGCTGCTGAAGAAATTGTTGACAATAATAGACAATCCAATACCATGTCTGAAAATCCACCGATAGACCAGAAAACTGCAGAAGCATCCTGTGCAGTACGCACCAAAGGATGTCATCATGTCTAGCGCTGCAAGGAGTAAAGTAGCTGTCACATGCACGACATGTCTCTAAACAAAGCAAACCACAATGCTCTTTAACGATTTTGATTCAAGAACTTCACAACCATTACATCTATTACATATCCACAAGTGGTTCTATGGTAACTGCATCACTGTGAAGTATGAAAAACACTAATACCAACACTTCCATTAATGACCATTCCAGAAATGTGCATCAATATTTTCTAAAAGAAAAACTCTGTATACTGGGAGCTTTCAGGCCTTACGGAAGCCTAACTGATAATCAGCTGGAAAAGAAAATACAAATTTGATTAACAACCGAGTACTGTAACAAATTATTCCATAACTTCTTGATTGAGAATGATATTAAGAATTGTATACCACTCACTCTCCTCACACGTCTAGGAGACACGATCAATTGACTGACAACCAGTATCATCAGTTACATTTGCGATGAAAATATCATCGTCACTTGAATACTTACAAATTGGCTGTATTTATTTCGTAATTAAGATCGTAGAACTGCCATAGGTTTCATATAAAAATTAAATTCGAGCGTTTGATAAAGCCAGAAGCTCCCATTATATGTAACAACACTCTTAATACAATCCACTTAAGTGATTTGTCTGAATACCAGTAATAAAAACTTCGTGGAGCTAATAGCAGTGCGTTGTTTTCTTCCCCCCTTTTCATTTTCCACTGCAATGAGTTGGGTGGATTGTTTAAGATTCGGCTAGCTCTTTTCAGCCAGTTTACCATACCAACCGATAGTGGGCAGAGATTCCCAATATAGAATTACGGTACTATTAGTTCACAATGTCCTGAATGAGAGGGATCCCTAGTTCTGGATCATCAGAAGCCGGTCGACTTTGGCCCTCAAATGTTATGCCTAAAGCGGCTACGAACAATGGAGTGTTAACAATACAGTACCCTCGTGCACCATAGACATTAAGAAATAATAATGGTGTCATGCTACGTCAAACCAGTAAACACAAGTATAGTGCCAGCAACACAGAACATAAAACCGAGAACGGCATTAGCGTCTTCGAATGTGTGGGCATTATCAAGTGGAAATAATTCCGCTTTATCGCATGTAAATTTCTAAAGAGCGTCTCACATCGAATGACTCAGAAGCTGGTTTTATCACATTGTTTACCTTATAACGACTCTTTTTTTCTATATGCTTTGATTAATACCTCTTGTGTGTAGTGCGCTCTTTGAATTGCACTGTAAATATGTTGCTCACATGCGGCCTGATTTGTGATCGCATCCATAATACCAGATGGGATAAATTATCCCATATTTGTTTTTGTTTCATATAAAATGGAAGCTGGGTTTGTCGCTTGGTGTTCTGTGTACTCATGCACACGTATCCGTGTGTGAACTGCTCGATTTAAACGCGTTGTAAGCATATTGCTTGAATTCCATTTTATTTTTGTTCACAGCTGTTGCTTGCATTTTCTCGCATTTAATGGAGAACTCCCAGCATGTTGATTTCTGTTAAATACATTGCCTGTAGTGCCTGTTAATAACGTGTGGAGCCATCTGCGTAACTACCGTTGTATTTTTAGCGTTTGCTCTGGTCACTAAAACAACAAAGCATTCCCATCTACATGTACGTCTGCAAACCACTGTGTTGTGTGTGACATTCAGTGACAATAAGCAATACCATTCAACGGAGAATTAGTTACTCATTCTTTGACAAGTGGTAATAAAGTCGAACAACATTTCTTTCAAAGTTGCTAATGGAGATATCCATTAAATGCGAAAAAGAATAAAAATGGATGCTAACAAAAATAAAAAAGAATACGAACAATACAGGCTACTCACAACACACTGAAATCAAGCATTCAAAAATTGATTCGTTGGCAGGAACAAATGTCCACAGAACACTATGCGATGAAACCAGCTCCTGTTTTATACAAAAAAAAGTAATCATTTAGACCACCCAATATTACGGATACGAGCAAAAATCAAGCAGAATATGAGCAACACGGCCCCGGATCTTCAACATTTCTGGACCAGGGCAAAAACTTGGTAGTGTTCCCACCCTTGGGTGTTTGAGATAGGATTGCCGCGAATGAATTAAGTATCACCAACCATGTCAGCTGTATGACACACTGAGTTTCAGTGGTTTCACTTAATGTGAGATAAACGACTGACACAAATCTGTGACGGTAACATGTTATATGAATGCTTTCACCAACTTGTTTCCCACTCAATCCCTCGAAAGGAATGTTTTCGCTTACATACTTGTGCAGCCCTTTTGGTTGTAGCCTACATGAATAATGGCCAGGGTTATTAACATTTCAGTAGAAAAGGAAACTCATCCTATTTCAAGGAAAGAAAACAAAAAACACGTTTCATCATTCTTCTGTAGCACCACATTTCAAAAGCTTTTATTCTCTTCTTGTCTAAACTGTTTATTGTCCATGGTTCATTTTTGGCTACACTTCATACAAATACTTTCGGAAAAGACTTCCTGACACGTAAATTTATACTCGATGTCAACAAATCTCTCCTCTTCACAAACGCTTTCCTTGCCATTGCCAGTGTACATTTTGTATCCTCCCTACTTCGGCCATCATCAGATATTTTGCTGCCCAAATAGCAAATACTCATCTACCACTTTAAGTGTTTCATTTCCTAATCTAATTCTTTCAGCATTGCCTGATTTAGTTCGACTACATTCCATATACTCGTTTTGCTTTTGTTGACGTTCATCTAATATCCTCCTTTCAAGACACTGCCTATTCCGTTCTAATGTTCTTCCAAGTCCTTTGCCATCTCCTACAGAATTACAATGTCATCGGCAAACCTCAAGGTCTTTATTTCTTTTCTCTGGGTTTTAATTCCTACTCCAGATTTTTCTTCTGTTTCCTTTACTGTTTGCTCCATATACAGCTTGAATAACACTGCGGACAGGCTACAACGCTGCCTCACTCCCTTCCCAACCACTGCTTCGCTTTCGTGCCCGTCGACTCTTACAACTGCTATCTGGTTTCTATTCAAATTGTAAATAGCCTTTCGCTCCCTGTATTTTAGCCCTGCCATATTTAGAACGTGAAAGAGAGCATTCCAGTCAACATTGTCCAAAGCTTTCACTAAGTCTACAAATGCTTAAACGTAGGTTTGCCTTTCCTTTACCTATCTTCTAAGATAAGTTCCTACATTTTCGAATCCAAATTGATATTCCCCGAGGTCGGCTTCTACCAGTTTTTCCATTCGTCTATAAGGAATTCGTTTTAGTATTTTGCAGTTGTGACTTATTAAACTGATAGTTCGATAATTTTCACACCTGGCAGCATCTGATTTCTTTGAAACTAGAATTATTGTACTCTTCTTGAAGTCTGAGGATATTTCGCCTGTCTCATACATTTTGCTCACCAGATGGAAGAATTTTGTCATGGCCGGCTCTCCCCAGGCTATCAGTATTTCTAACGGATGTTGCCTACAATTTCTGCTGAGAATAAAAAGTGATAACTATGTGTTTCATAAAACTGAGCTTCTACTGTTCGTTGCAAAAAGAGAAATATGTGTGATAGCATATCTTCATTTGTTGTAGAACAAATCATTTTGTCATAAAAAATAATTTTAGGGGTTGCCTTACAGATCTAAAACTAAAGACGTAACAAAACAATGAACTGAATAATCGGTTATTATGACACAATTAACCGATATATTTAATCGATTTATTTACATAACCAAAAAGGCCTATTAATCTACCCTTACTCATAATGGCCTACCGTAAATACATGGTCGTAACCGTATAGTTGGCAATACTGCACACAAGGTTACTAACAGAATGCAAGTAAAATAAATCTAGTCTATCTTATTCATGCAAACGTGCTATGAAAATTGCGCTTTGTTGCTATGTAGTATCCTATCGTTATGATTTAGTACGTCATGCACGAAATCTGTACTGCACATAACCGTATCAGAAATATGCACTGATGAGCCAAAACATTATGACCACCTGCTTAATAGACTGTTTTCCGTCTTTGTTGCGAAGTACATAACTGATTCCACATATAAGGGATCCGATAGTCTGTTGGTAGGTTTGTGGAGGTATGTGGCAAGAGATGTCTATCTACAGTTCACGTAATTCGCATAAGTAACGGGCCGCTGATTTGCGTACGCGGTGATGACGCCCAATAGCGACCCAGATGGGTTCCATAGGATTTACATCAGGCGAATTTGCTCTCCGATACATTAACGGTCAGTTATACCGCTGAAAGATGATGTCACCGTGGGAAAGATGTCAAGCAGAAGGGATGCAGGTGTTTCGCAGTTGCCAGCGTGTCTTCGATTACTACCACAGGTGCCATGCAAGTGCAGAAGAATGTCTCCTATAGTATCCCACCAGCCTACGTTCGTGGCGCGCTGCATGTTTCAAGTCGCCGTTCACCTCGATGACGACGTTTGCGGAGACGACCATCGACCTAGTGTAGCAAAAATATGATTCAGCCGAAGGGCCGAGACGTTACAATTGATCGACTGTCGAATCCCATTGGTTCCATACCCACTGAAATCGTAACTGATGATGTCGTTGGGTCAACATGTGAACACGCAGGGGTGGCCTGCCGCGGAGCTCCATGTTCGACAACGTTCGATGAACGGTGTGCTCTAAAATCTTGTACGTGCACCAGCATTGTGCTCTTTCAGCAATGCCACAGATCATCATCTACCCTAATTACACAGCAGACAAGCCTTCGAACCCCACGTTCTGTGAAAAGCCGTGGACTTCCAACCATGGGTTTCACTGTCCCTCTGCCTCTTTCCGTAGATGTTCACGAGAGTAGCACGTAAATATTCGACCAGCTTCGTTGCTTTCGAGATACTCGTTCACCGGATCTGCGTAATAATAATCTGCCCCTTTGTCAAAGTCGTTTATCTCAATCGATTTCCCCCTTTGCAGCCTAAATCTTCGCTAGGGTGATTCCCCGTCCGTGTCTGCTCCGCTTACATACTTTTGCTACCGCGTAATGTGCCTGAAACGTCGCCAGGCGGCATCCAACGTCGCGGTGGGCAGTGCTCATAATGTTTTGGCTTATAATTGTATATTCGTTTGCCCAAAAACCCCTATCTTCTTTCCATTTCAATTCACTCAGTTCTATTATATCTAGCGTGACCTTTCGCGTTTCCCCTTGAAGATTACCTTGCTTTGCTACACATTTTATACTTATGATATCCACACTCCGACTAGCAGAATGTTACCCTTTCGTTGGTTTTCAACATTTTCTGATGATCATCCTTCCCTTGGCAACCTGCTCTCGGGGATGCGATGGGGGCAGTAAACCATA
Organism: Schistocerca serialis cubense; assembly: GCF_023864345.2. NCBI lineage: Eukaryota > Metazoa > Arthropoda > Insecta > Orthoptera > Acrididae > Schistocerca > Schistocerca serialis. The sequence goes on along the minus strand of NC_064639.1, from coordinate 784,719,846 downwards.
ATATTTTGCCAGTTGTGAGATCATCATTTCCTGTGGATATTCATGATGTGTCGTTAATGCAGGATTTACTTAGTCTTCATTTCTACATGCTCGTGCAGCTATTCTTCCGCCCTTTAGGGGCAGTTCCTTAGCCCAGGGGCAAGAGGGTCCCAAACGTCCACTCCTTTGTCCTCTTTGACAAGGTCGTAGCCCGAAAGATGTTGACTACTTAAACCAGAATTTGCTGATTGCTTTTATTCAGATCCTAAGCAGTGATTGGGATCCAAACACGTGAAACTGGATCATTTGATTACCAGTCAAAGACCACCGTGATCATCTGTACTACTCTTTAATGGGACATTTGAAACGCTCGTTGATGCCTGAGGCGGCAATAGAATACGAGACTTCCATTTTAGAGGCAGAGATGCTATCTCGAGACCACTGTGGCCTTCGGTGCAAATGGACATGGTCCCCTTTGTTTTCAAGTGTGCGCGTTTGTTACAAGTAACTGCTAGGTACTGAAAACTAGAGCGGCACTTTTATGTCTCCTACGATATCTCTAAGTCAGTGGTCGGCAAACCGCGGCCTGCAAACCTCATACTGATCTTTGATCTCTTGAGTATGTGATATTGCTCACTTTGAAATTCAGTTGCTGGATTTAAGCGACAAATAATCGACGAGCTTGAAATTTGTATGTCTTTGTGTTGATACATAAATATTAGAAAAATATTAGAAAAAAAGGGGACTAAGTTCGCAGCACAAGTGATCTGCTTTGAAAGACCTGGAGAAGCACGATATGTTGATTTTTAACTCCTGGAATAGTATTCCTGTATCGTGTAATCAGATGACCGAACTAGTGTTTGCTGCTCTATCCTTATTCGGGTCTACAAATTCGTACAAACAATCATCTTCAAAGACTAACCTTATCAAGAGCAAATTGACAAGTCCCTCCTATCGATGATATCTTGGAATCGTGCCTAAAATTAAAAACACCACACAAATTTTACTTGCCCAAACTTTGCAAGGTGATGCAAGACCAATCTTCACATTGGTTGTAGTCAGCCTTTGTCATGATTTAATTTTATTGATACAAACAAATACAATTGTTAAGTTGATATCAAGTTTCGTTCAAAGTACCTGTAATTTAACCACGAATTAAAACTTTAACTACAGTATAAGTTAATTTTAGGGAGCACTGTGGAGTGAAAGAAGATGTAGTTTCAAGCAACGAGAAAGGTATGTTGAGATGGTTTGGACACATAGAGAGAATGAACGAAAGGGGACAGACGAAACAAGCAAACAAAACAAGTGTGGACGAGAGAGAACCTCAATCAGATTGACGGGGCTCCTTGAGAAGCTTTATATTAGGTTGGTGCATAATATCGTAGCGTTTTTGATTTGCATGTTGGTATTCCGTTTGCCATGGGTTTATTTATCGACTACCGTTTTTTATTTGTAGTTCATTGTTGCTATTTAAGTTCACTTACTGTCATTTGGAATTAACATATTGTCATTTGGAGATAGTAGTGACTGGAGCTTTGGACACTAGAAAATGGAGTGCCAAATAGAGAATTTGGAACATTTCCGACGTATTATCTGTTTGAGTTTCACAGAGGGGTGACAGCAAGGGAGGCAGCCAGAAACGTTTGCTTCGTGTATGGGGACAATGCCATTGGACAGAGTACGGAAAGAAAATGATTTTCTCGTTTTAAGGAGGATCGTTCTGACGTTAGTGACTTTCCACGTTCGAGAAGACCTTCGGGGTTGATGCAGATCGTTTAAACACACTAATTCATAATAATCCACATCATTGTAGCCGAGAACTGGCAAATGTGATGAACTGCGATCATTCCACCATCATGCGACATTTGCAGGCAATGGGAAAGGGTCAGAAACCGGGCGTATGGGTACCGCATGCTCTAGCATACAAACCTCCAGATATAAGACACTCAGATCGGTACGAAATGATTTGTGTCGATAGAGTACGAACCAAAACACCGATATAGTTCGTGCTGTATGCTATCGTCGAGTGGGGCATGCGTAAGCGGTAATTAAAAGTATCGCCATAGCTACGGAGCACAGGAAAAGCGTATCTATAAGTTATCTTTCTGTATATCTTGCGTGGGTGAGAAGGTAGAGCGTTTGGTCATCGTACCAAAGATCCGGCATTCTAGCCCCACTGATGGCATTTTTTTTACCTGTTTAAGCGTGAAACTGTAGTGTGAGAGAGCACTTTCCTGACATGTAAAAGTACTTTTCGGAGTTTGGAGCAATGTTGTTTTGGCAGTCTGCCATCGCTACTTTATTCGAACGTTACGTGCTTATTATTGATCTTATTATTTTGTATATTATTAATTATTATTATTACTGTTACTTCCGCATGTGTGATGCAATGGTTTCTTTATTTTTCTGCTCTGATAGTATATTCCGTCCAACTACAAATGTTCTCCGTAGGTTTACTACTGTCGAAGAAACGGAGTGAAAGCGGACTGCCAAGAGAACATTACTGTAAATTCCAAACAGCCCTTTTACATGTCATAAACACTTTGTTTCGCGTAACACTTTCACGCATAGTACATTAAAAAAATTTTGTCAGTGAGATTTGAATCACGGTCCGCTTGTATGAGGATCTACCGCTCTACCAACTTCCCCACGGATGCAACACTTATTAGACGCTCACAGTGATGCTTTTGGTGTGCTCCGTAGTTCTAGTGTTACTTTTAATGAACGTTTACGTCCGTTCTGCTTAACGACAGCGCATATTACGAACTAAATCGGAATTTTTGATGACGCTCTTATCGACGTATAACTTTTGATATAGATCTGAGTGTCTGACATCTGGAGCTTTGGGTGTAAGCCAAAATCACAAAAATGAGAGGATGGCCCTACGTGTCTCTCTGCTTGCTCGTCATCGATTGGTTCGTGAACAACTCCGACCATTCCTATCCTGTATCGTTGTAGTTGACAAGAAATGGCGTCTTTGTGCCAACATAAGGAAAAGAAAGGAATGGTTGAGCCCAAGCAAAGGAGTAACTCACTGTACAAAGAACTGCCCGCATCCAAAAAAGAAATTGTTATATATATGACGGAACAGCGACGGTGTGATGTTCTACGAATTGCTTCCCCGAGGTGTAACCTTCACTGCTGACATTTATTGTCAACAACTGAGACGACTTGCGGACGCAATCCAAGAACAGTGACCAGGAAGAATTCGTAAAGAGACGCTACTCCACTATAACGCCCATCTGCATTCTGCACACTCTCTGTCCAACAACCTTCAAAGAACTTACTGTCCGGATGAAAATGTGCTCCGAACATGGGTCGACGGGTTCTTCGCCTCAAAACCACGTGATTTGTGCAGTCGTGAAATGGAAAATTTACTCCAGTGTTGGCAGATGGTTGTAAATAGTGAGGCAGAATACATAGTAGATGACTAAGGTTTCTGTTACGTGTAGCTCTCGAACTTACGGAAAAACGCTACGAACATATGCACCAACCCAATAGCATTCGAGGGAAACCTTAAAGTAGGACGCGTGCTCATTTGATCTCAGACACGAAGTTCCGTCAGCCAGTCTGTGTAGTGGGGTCTGTGGCATTGTAACAGGTGCTCGGGCTCAGCAAGCTACTGGCGCAGCGGCTCAGGCGCTTACCCTTGCGGCAGCAGCGAGCGAAGAAGGCGGTCTGGTGGCAGTAGCTGCCCGAGGGGCAGTCCTGGCGCGCGGGCCCGCTGCCGCAGTCGTACTCCCTGCCCGTCTCCTCGTCCACCAGCGGCGGCTCCCCGTTGCACGGCTTCACCTCCATCCCTGCAAGCAGGCCGCCGTCACACGGCTGGCGAACAAGCCTCTGCACCAGCCACTTCTTCCCCTACAGTCTCCTGACAAGGGACACTCCCCATCGCACCCCCGCAGATTTAGTGGTAAAATGGCCCAATGGATAGACCGTCGAAAACTGAACACAAATGGCTCTGAGCACTATGGGACTCAACTGCTATGGTCATCAGTCCCCCAGAACTTAGAACTACTTAAACCTAACTAACCTAAGGACATCACACACATCCATGCCCGAGCCAGGATTCGAACCTGCGACCGTAGCAGTCGCGCGGTTCCGAACTGCGCGCTTAGAACCGCGAGACCACCGCGGCCGGCAAAACTGAACACAGATCAAGCTTGAAAACAGGAAGAAGGCGTGCTGAACTGTGGAAAAAAAAGCAAAATAGGTACAGTGAACGGTCCAAGGACAGGAAGTGCAATATACAGGGTGAAAAGTATTTAAGCCGACAAACTCTGGGAGGTTGTAGGGGACATCAAAACAAATATTTTTCCCTAATGTCATTTTTTCCTATGAGGAGTATTTAAACCGGTAGAGGAAGATTTCTCTGGCGGCAAATTAATTAAACCAAGAAACACTTTTCTATTTTTTTTTTATGACCAAGAGACAACACATTAACACAACGCAATTTCAATTACAGTAGATTTTCAAAAATGCCTCCATTGACACGTAAACAAAGGTTACATCGTCGAATCATGTTCTGTCTCACACGGGCAAAAACCCCAGGAGTATACTGAATTGTTCCTGCTGCTGCTACTATCCGGGCAACCAGATCCTCTTCTGATGCAACAAGAGTTGCGTAAACAAGGTTGCGCATCTCTCCCTGCACAAAAAAGTCCTGACGGGACATATCTGCGGATCGAGCAGGCCATGGAACAGGACCACCTCTGCCAATCCAAGTTGCTGGGAACCGTCGGTCCAGGAATCGACGCACACGACGACTGAAATGTGCCGGCGCCCTGTCATGTTGGAACCACGTGCTTTGTCTTGTAGGGAACGGGACGTCTTCCAGCAATTCTGGAAATGCTCTGAGTGGATAATCAACTGGTTCCAGGTTGTGGACACGCTGTAAGTGAAATGGACGTAACAATTGCTCTCGAAAGACTGTTCTTACATTCGTCTGATTCGTCCCCATGTTATGTGCAATTGCACGAGTGCTGATTGAAGGATCCCGCTCCACATGCTGCAAGACAGCTTCCTGAAATTGCAGCGTTCTTACCGTGTGACGGCGTCCCTGTCCAGGTAAACTGCTAAATGACCCGGTCTCACGCGCTCCATTAGTAAACAGAGACAATGCACTGCTACACTGGTGGACAGCAGTTGCCTACAACTGAAGAGCGTAATACGCCCTCTAACAACTGAAGATCTTAATACGGCCTTCAACAACTGAAGAGCGTAATACAGCCTCCACCGGTTTAAATAATCCTCACAGGTAAAAATGACATTAGGGAAAAATATTTGTTTTGATGTCCCCCTACAACCTCCCAGAGTTTGTCGGTTTAAATACTTTTCACGCTGTAGAGCAGCCTCAAAGAGGAGTGGCGTAGCGGCTAAGTGGTTACGGTGTAGGACTGCCAAGTGGGCGAGCTGCGTTAAACCTACCTTGAGCCAATTTTTATTTTGTTTCTGACTCTGGCAACTACTCTGTTAGCAGCCGAAAGGAGGTGGCTTTCGAAAGGGAACAGGACACGTTTGATGACAAGGCGACAAGTCATCCGAATCCTCCACCGGGAAACGCGTCTGGTGTGTCATATGCGGCATTAGTAACAGTACGTGTGTCATATGATAGGAATCTCTTATCGACGTACCTAATTTATACACTTGGTAGGTGAGTGAGATATGCCTCCTTGCCCGATGTAGGTGTTCGTATGAATTTGAATGTGATCACTCCCAAGGAAATGATGAAAACATAAGAGTTTGTCACATAAGCTGCAACAAAAGAACGCAACAGTTTCACACACAGTTTCTCTGTGCTCTGTCACAACACCTGTTTTAACGTTTTTGAAGTTGCGTTCCGTTTTGGATGTTTTGACACTTGAATTCCTTTGTTGTAACATAGTTCACACCCGTTTATTTGTTGTTTCCATTTCTGTGAGATGCTTTTGTGGTATCTCGCCTGCTCTCACTATTCATCACATTTACTTGCGACGGTAACGTATTCTTACCACGTGACTCATACTCTATAACCAATGTACTAAATGACAACTGCTAAGACTACACAAAGAGAACAAACATTTCAGTGACAGTATTTACACGTTCCACGGATCGCAGCTACGATTTCGCGCTGTGATGAGGAATGAGTCAGTTGTACAATTCTAGGACTCTTTCTCAGTGTAGAATATGGCAATATTGTGACCATTTACATGATTACCCTCTACGTTAATCTTAAGCTACTTTTATTTTTTCGAGTAGTGTAATTACAGTTTTCTTGCGTACTTTGTTTATTCATACGGACTACATCATAAAATATATATGGTTCACATGGCTCTGAGCACTATGGGACTTAACATCTGTGGTCATCAGTCCCCTAGAACTTAGAACTACTTAAACCTAACTAACCCAAGGACATCACACACATCCATGCCCGAGGCAGGATTCGAACCTGCGACCGTAGCGGTCACGCAGTTCCGGACTGAAGCGCCTAGAGCCGCACGGCCACACCGGCCGGCCATATAAAATATATAGCAACTGGAAAAAAGCCAAGGACACAATTTAAAATGCACGATAGGTATGTTTGTATAAAATATACTAGTCAAATACAGAAATAAATAGTAAAAATATACGATATACCATATTTCGCTCATCCAGCATTCGATGTAAGCTGCAGCCGTCCCGGTATGATTCAGGAGACCCTGTTGAGTACACTCCATTCCATCTTTTTTTTTTTTGGTCATCAGTCTACTGCCTGGTTTGATGCGTCCCGCCACGAATTCCTTTCCTGTGCTAACCTCTTCATCTCAGAGTAGCACTTGCAACCTACGTCCTCAATTATTTGCTTGACGTATTCCAATCTCTGTCTTCCTCTACAGTTTTTGCCCTCTACAGCTCCCTCTAGTACCATAGAAGTCATTCCCTCATGTCTTAGCAGATGTCCTATCATCCTGTCCCTTCTTCTAATCAGTGTTTTCCACATATTCCTTTCCTCTCCGATTCTGCACAGAACCTCCTCATTCCTTACCTTATCAGTCCACCTAATTTTCAACATTCGTCTATAGCACCACATCTCAAATGCTTCGATTCTCTTCTGTTCCGGTTTTCCAACAGTCCATGTTTCACTACCATACAATGCTGTACTCCAGACGTATATCCTCAGAAATTTCTTCCTCAAATTAAGGCCGGTATTTGATATTAGTAGACTTCTCTTGGCCAGAAACAACTTTTTTGCCATAGCGAGTCTGCTTTTGATGTCCTCCTTGCTCCGTCCGTCATTGCCTAGGTAGCAGAATTCCTTAACTTCATTGACTTCGTGACCAGCAATCCTGGTGTTACGTTTATCGCTGTTCTCATTTCTACTACTTCTCATTACCTTCGTCTTTCTTCGATTTACTCTCAAACCATACTGTGTACTCATTAGACTGTTCATTCCGTTCAGCAGATCATTTAATTCTTCTTCACTTTCACTCAGGATAGCAATGTCATCAGCGAATCGTATCATTGATATCCTTTCACCTTGTATTTTAATTCCACTCCTGAACCTTTCTTTTATTTCCATCATTGCTTCCTCGATGTACAGATTGAAGAGTAGGGGCGAAAGGCTACAGCCTTGTCTTACACCCTTCTTAATACGAGCACTTCGTTCTTGATCGTCCACTCTTATTATTCCCTCTTGGTTGTTGTACATATTGTATATGACCTGTCTCTCCCTATAGCTCACCCTACTTTTTTCAGACTCTCGAACAGCTTGCACCATTTTATATTGTCGAACGCTTTTTCCAGTTCGACAAATCCTATGAAAGTGTCTTGATTTTTCTTTAGCCTTGCTTCCATTATTAGCCGTAACGTCAGAATTGCCTCTCTCGTCCCTTTACTTTTCATAAAGCCAAACTGATCGTCACCTAGCGCATTCTCAATTTTCTTTTCGATTCTTCTGTATAACATTCTTGTAAGCAGCTTCGATGCATGAGCTGTTAAGCTGATTGTGCGATAATTCTCGCACTTGTCAGCTCTTGCTGTCTTCGGAATTGTGTGGATGATGCTTTTCCGAAAGTCAGATGGTATGTCGCCAGACTCATATATTCTACACACCAACGTGAATAGTCGTTTAGTTGCCACTTCCCCCAATGATTTTAGAAATTCTGATGGAATGTTATCTATCCCTTCTGCCTTATTTGACCGTAAGTCCTCCAAAGCTCTTTTAAAATCCCATTCTAATACTGGATCCCCTATCTCTTCTAAATCGACTCCTGTTTCTTCTTCTATCACATCAGACAAATCGTCACCATCATAGAGGCTTTCAATGTATTCTTTCCACCTATCTGCTCTCTCCTCTGCATTTAACAGTGGAATTCCCGTTGCACTCTTAATGTTACCACCGTTGCTTTCAATGTCACCAAAGGTTGTTTTGACTTTCCTGTATGCTGAGTCTGTCCTTCCGACAATCATATCTTTTTCGATGTCTTCACATTTTTCCTGCAGCCATTTCGTCTTAGCTTCCCTGCACTTCCTATTTATTTCATTCCTCAGCGACTTGTGTTTCTGTATCCCTGATTTTCCCGGAACATGTTTGTACTTCCTCCTTTCATCAATCAACTGAAGTATTTCTTCTGTTACCCATGGTTTCTTCGCAGCTACCTTCTTTGTACCTATGTTTTCCTTCCCAACTTCTGTGATGGCCCTTTTTAGAGATGTCCATTCCTCTTCAACTGTACTGCCTACTGCGCTATTGCTTATTGCTGTATCTATAGCGTTAGAGAACTTCAAACGTATCTCGTCATTCCTGAGTACTTCCGTATCCCACTTCTTTGCGTATTGATTCTTCCTGACTAATGTCTTGAACTTCAGCCTACTCTTCATCACTACTATATTGTGATCTGAGTCTATATCTGCTCCTGGGCACGCCTTACAATCCAGTATCTGATTTCGGAATCTCTGTCTGACCATGACGTAATCTAATTGAAGTCTTCCTGTATCTCCCGGCCTTTTCCCAGTATACCTCCTCCTCTTGTGATTCTTGAACAGGGTATTCGCTTTTACTAGCTGAAACTTGTTACAGAACTCAATTAGTCTTTCTCCTCTTTCATTCCTTGTCCCAAGCCCATATTCTCGTGTAACCTTTTCTTCTACTCCTTCCCCTACAACTGCATTCCAGTCGCCCATGACTATTAGATTTTCGTCCCCCTTTACATACTGCATTACCCTTTCAATATCCTCATACACTTTCTCCATCTGTTCATCTTCAGCTTGCGACGTCGGCATGTATATCTGAACGATCGCTGTCGGTGTTGGTCTGCTGTCGATTCTGATTAGAACAACGCGGTCACTGAACTGTTCACAGTAGCACATCCTCAGCCCTACTTTCCTATTCATAACGAATCCTACACGTGTTATACCATTTTCTGCAGCTGTTGATATCACCCGATACTCATGTGACCAGAAATCCATGTCGTCCTTCCACTTCACTTCATTGACCCCTACTATATCTAGAATGAGCCTTTGCATTTCCCTTTTCAGATTTTCTAGTTTCCCTACCACGTTCAAGCTTCTGACATTCCACGCCCCGACTCGTAGAACGTTATCCTTTCGTTGATTATTCAACCTTTTTCTCAAGGTAACCTCCCCCTTGGCAGTCCCCTCCCGGAGATCCGAATGGGGGACTATGCCGGAATCTTTTGCCAATGGAGAGATCATCATGACACTTCTTCAATTACAGGCTACATGTCCTGTGGATACACGTTACGTGTCTTTAATGCAGTGGTTTCCATTGCCTTCTGCATCCTCATGTCGTTGATCATTGCTGATTCTTCCGCCTTTAGGGGCAATTTCCCACCCCTAGGACAAGAGAGTGCCCTGAACCTCTATCCGCTCCTCCGCCCTCTTTGACAAGGCCGTTGGCAGAATGAGGCTGACTTCTTATGCCGGAAGTCTTCGGCCGCCAATGTTGATTATTTATCAAAATTTAGGCAGTGGCGGGGATCGAACCCGGGACCGAAGCCGTTTTGATTGTGAACCAAAGGCGCTACCCCTAGACCACGGGTATATACTTGCATCTTCTAATGGACATTTTGGAAGGTGTTGCATTACTTCTTCATTATGTACTTAACCATGTTCATTTTCTCCCTCCCTCCCTTCTTCTCCCTCTCTTCTTCTCCCTTCTTCTCCTTCCCTCCCTCTCTCTTTCTCTTTCTCTCTCTCTCTCTCTCTCTCTCTCTCTCTGTCTCTGTCTCTCTCTCTCACTCTCTATATTCCGTAGAGACATCCATGCATTATCTTATAACATAGTCAAAAAGTCTAGTATGGAATAGGAGAAGTTGTCAACGAGGCATAACTTCAGTTTCTGTTTCAAGTTAATCTTATAATCTGTTCAAAAATGTTCAAATGTGTGTGAAATCTTATGGGACTTAACTGCTAAGGTCATCAGTCCCTAAGCTTACACACTACTTAACCTAAATTATCCTAAGGACAAACCCACACACCCATGCCCAAGGGAAGACTCAAACCTCCGCCGGGACCAGCCGCACAGTCCATGACTGCAGCGCCTCAGACCGCTCGGCTAATTCCGCGCGGCTATAATCTGTCACATTGGTGTGTAAGACATGGAACGAAAGTAACTTCTCCGTGATGTTTCCCTGTCAAGTAATATAGCTCAATAAAACTTGAACAATGCATAGAAAAAACTGCTGCAGTATAGTACAGAAGGTAAATCAAATGGTTCAAATGGCTCTGAGCACTATGGGACTGGTAAGGAGTTCTTGTAGTAGGGCGTTCCATTCCTAAGGTCATCAGTCCCCTAGAACTTAGAACTACTTAAACCTAACTAACCTAAGAACATCACACACATCCATGCCCGAGGCAGGATTCGAACCTTCTATCGTAGCAGTCGCGCGGTTCCAGACTGAAGCGCCTAGAACCGCTCGGCCACAGCGGCTGGCTACGGAATGTAAATGAAAGAAATATCCAATGAAACGAACAGAACCGACACTTTTATTCAAAGAAAATAATCACCCAGGTCCGCTGGATATTACAAAAGGCGGGCCATGGTTGTTACCAGGGTGCGTTATTACCATAGACGGCAGTGCATCCTCAGCAAGGTGCTCCCATCATCGCCACAAGATAGGTAAGGAGTTCTTGTGGTAGGGCGTTCCATTCCTCCACAAGCGCGGTAGATGGTCGTTGCTACACGTGCACATGCTGCAGCACGTCTCTCCAACGGTTTCCACATGTGCTCGACGCCATTTAAGCTCCTGATCGGGCAGGCCAGTCCATTTCCCGAATATCCTCTCGTTCCAAGAGGTCCTCCACATGCGCTATTTGGTGCAGTCGTGCAATGTCAGCCATAAACATGAAATCAGGGCCTAATGTACCCGCGAAGAGACGCACACGAGGAGGGAATACATGCCACAATAACGTTGACGATGAGTGTGCCGTGTTCAAAGATTCTGAGATCTGAGTGCTCAAGCCACACTTTGACACCTGGGCACCAGAACGATCATGTTCGACAATGTTCCTGAGAGCGTTACGCGTTTCCTACCTCTCGACATTTGATGATTCGTTGACCATTGTCGAACATGGTTCCTTTGGTGGCCATTACATTCAGAATCTTTGAACACGGAACCCACACCGGTGAACGTTACTTGGATACTGTGATACTGTACTCCTTCCCTTGTGCTGTGGTCCTGATTTCATATTTATGTGAAAGACAATGCGCGACCGCACAGAACTGCGCAGGTGGTGTTCAAATGTGTGTGAAATCTTATGGGACTTAGCTGCTAAGGTCATCAGTCACTAAGCTTACACACTACTTAACCTAAATTATCCTAAGGACAAACATACACACCCACGCCCGAGGGAGGACTCGAACCTTCACCGGGACCAGCCGCACAGTCCATGACTGCAGCGCCTCAGACCGCTCTGCTAATCCCGCGCGGACTGCGCAGGTGGGGGAACCTTTGGAACGAGAGGGTATTCGGCGAACGGACTGGCCTGTCCCTTCCCCCGACTTAAATCCATCGATCACGTGTGCGACGCGTTGGGGACACGTACTGCAGCACGTTCGCATGCACCAACGACCCTCTAACAGTTGTTGACGGTCCCTGCGACGGGAACTCCTTACCAGACCTACTGGGCAACATGGGAGTCCGATGCAGAACATGCACTGCCGTCCGTGAAAATCACACAGCTTGTTAAGATTCATATCCCGCCTTTTGTAATGTCTCGGGGACCAGTATGAACCGCGGTGGCTTCAGTGTAATTATTGTCTTTGAATAAAAGTGTCATTTCTGTTCGTTTTATTGCTGCCCTCTGTATTATAAAATAGTTGTTCTTTCTATGTATGGTCTATGTTTCATCGAGCTGCTATGACATTTCATGTGAAAGTTACTTTCCTCCTTTAGTTTTGCAAACGAGAGTTGATTCTTTGCATCATTGGGGAAGTTGCAAAAATTTTATGGCTATGTATTTCACTTCTTGTGTCACACTCAAACTGAGTGACCCTCATAGGCTGCCATTTCTCCTTATAATAATATGTCCGTGAGTGTTACTACTGTTTTCAAATTGCGATTGATCTTTGAAAGTAAATTAATAATGGCTAATTGTATTGTGAGGCTACTGCCAGTATGCTTAACTGATTAAATAACTGTCTATAAGAGGTTGTTGAGTCGGCACAACCTGTTATTCCTGTTATACGCTTCTGTACAACCTGCGCTTTCTTCCTCAATGAAGAGTTAGCCGACAAAATGTCATAATGTCATAAGATTTTAGTTAACGAAAAGATGAAAAGTAAATAAGCATTTTGACACTTTCGTTTGTTGAGTTTACAATGTCCAGTGCTGAAGTTTCTACAACAGGCTTAATCATAGTACTTGCATCGCCAGCAAAGAAACCTATTTCTGCTTCTACGGTGACAGTTGCCAATATGATGGCAACACATGGGATCTTACAGATTTAATTGTTGTCGTATGCGTGCGTCTCTCTCCGAAGCCGTACAGAGACTGCCCTGCGCTTTTTACAGCCACGATATTGACGATTAACACTGCCATTCTGCTCAAATGGTAAGTACCACAGTGCACTGATGTCCTCAACAGCATGTAGCTGACAAGGACTGTCGTCAGATAGCTCCTAGGGTCGTAGCTGGTGTACGGGCCACAGCGCCATCGCTTGCCAATGCAACGCTGGAGAATGACATGTGAGCAACCACACTATCCAAGAACACCTATATTCTGCTGAAAGCATGTCACAGAGCACGAAGGATGGCAACAGCTAGAGAACACTGCCAATTGACTCACAAAACACAGAGAAAGAGCGCCATAACTGCTGACTACCAACTCTCTTGCAGATGCTTGGAAGGCCTTTTACTCTGCTTTTGCGGTCTTCGGTCCGAAGACTCGTTTGAAGCAGCTCTCTACGAAGTCGATACTGCGCGAGCCTCTTCATCTCCACCTGAGTGCTACTATCTGCAGCTGCTGCTTACTTCAGTGAAGGCTTGGTCTACCTCTATAAGTTTACTCACTACCCCTGCGCCCAGCCTACCTTCCACACACACACACACACACACACACACACTTCACTCCATTAGCAAACTGACGATTGTTGGAAGCCACGAGAAGTGTCCTGTTAGGTGATCCTTCCCTTTAGTCAAGTTATGCCACAAATTTCTTTTTTTCTCCAATTAAATTCAGTTCCTCTTCATTGTGGTGGTGGTGGTCTAGTTGGTAGACCACTAGACTTCAGTCCAGGAGGTTCTTCTTAAATCCCGAGTAGGGGCGGAGATTCTTTCCTCGTTCCAGTTGCTTCAGAACTGCCATAGGTACACTCAGCATGCTATCAAGTTAGTACCGGGGATGTTTCCCGGGAAAAAACGCACCTGGGGTGATGGGCTTGCTACCCTCCCCCTCCTAGTGCAGCGATAAAGAACGGCTGATCTCTGCCTAAGGCCAATAGCCAGATAACAGAATTGCGCCACAGACTTTACTTCTACCTCTCTATTAGTTATTCGGTCTACTCATCTAATCTTCACCATTCTTATGTAGCATCACATTTCAAACGCTTCTATTGTCTTCCTGTCTAAACTTCGTATCGTCCACATATTACTTGCGTACAAAACTACACTCCATACAAATATCTTCACAAAAGACTTCCTGAAATTTAAATTTATATTAGACGTTAAAAAATTCCTTTTTTCAGAGATTGTTTTCTTTCTATTGCCAGTCTGCGTTTTATATCCTCTGTATTTCGGCCATCGTTAGTTATATTGCTGCTAATAGACCACAACTCGTCTATTACTGTTAATGTCTCATTTACTAGTATAATTTCCTTAACATCACCTGATTTACACTGTCCACTCATATTAATGTGACTACCTACCAAAATCCTGAATAAGCACCATTTGCAGCATGGACCGCTGCGAGACGTGACGGAAGGGAGTCCGTTAGGTTCTGGAAGGTACGGACAAGCATGTGGAGCCATGTTGACTCTAGTGCCGTGGCCAGCTGAGCTAGTTTCTCTGTTGAGGATCCACGGGGCGAACAACCTGTCTGAGGTAGTCCCACAGACTCTCGACTGGGTTTCTATCCGGAGAGTTTGGTGGCCAGGAGAGTACAGTGAACCCGTCCTGGTGCTCTTCGAACCACGCACGTTCTCTGCGAGCTGTGTGACACGTTCCACTGTCCTGATGATTGATGCCACCATGTTGTTGTTGTGGCCTTCAGTCCAGAGACTGGTTTGATGCAGCTCTTCATGCTACTCTATCCTGTGCAAGCTTCTTCATCTCCCAGTACCTACTGCAACCTACATCCTTCTTCTGTTTAGTGTATTCATCTCTTGGTCTCCCTCTACGGTTTTTTTTAGCCGGCCAGTGTGGCCGAGCGGTTCTAGGTGCGTCAGTTTGGAACCGCGAGACCGCTACGGTCGCAGGTTCGAATCCTGCCTCGGGCATGGATGTGTGTGATGTCCTTAGGTTAGTTAGGTTTAAGTAGTTCTAAGTTCTAGGGGACTGATGACCACAGATGTTAAGTCCCATAGTGCTCAGAGCCATTTGAACCATCTACGATTTTTACCCTCCACGCTGCCCTTCAATACTAAATTGGTGATCCCTTGATACCTCAGAACATGTCCTACCAACCGATCCCTTCTTCTAGTCAAATTGTTCCATATCTCCTCTTCTCTCCAATTCTATTCAATGCCTCCTCATTAGTTATGTGATCTACCCATCTAATCTTCAGCATTCTTCTGTAGCATACTGACGAAAACCAAACTGCATGTAGGAGTGGACATGGACATGCATGCTTGTGTTGATACATTGCGCCTTCCTGAATAGGGAGATCACCGAGGGAGTGCCAGTTAAACATTCCCCAGACCATGACCCTCCTTCCTCCAGCCCTGTCCTCGCCGACGGCTGTTGCAGGGTGTTTTCTTCAATACATTTCAAGTCGTACACGCTAACAGTCGTCTGTCCAATGTAGCACAAAACGTGATTCAACTGAAAAGACTAGCTGACGCCACTCAGTGGACGTCCAGTTGCGGTATTCCTGTGCAAATTTCAGCATTCGTCGCTGACAAACAGCAGCCAGCGTTGGTGCTTGGACCAGGCACCTGTTGCAGAGGCCCATACTAAGCAACGCTCACTGAACAGTCGTTGAGGAGACACCGTTGTTAGCCCTTGGTTCATGTGAGCGGTCAGTTGCTCAACAGTTCCTCGTCTATTCACCCGTACGCATCTCTACAGCCGTCGTTCACCTCTTTTGTCTACCGCTACTGTGCACCACAGTTGCCACCGCACCAGTTCTGGATAGTGCCGTTTTGCCATGCGCGGTATACTTTAACCAGGGTGACACTCGAACAGTTTACAAACTTAGCCATTTCGGAAAAGCTTCCACCCTTAGCTCGAAAGCCAATGATCATGCTCTTTTGGACATCAGGTAAATCGCTCTGTTTGCGCAGTATGACTACGACTGCATTGTTTTCTGCGTCAAACCGCCATCCCCCCCCTTCCCCCCCCCCCCCCCCCCCCCCCCCCCCCCCGCGACCACTGCTAGTGCTACCACTTGCCGTCTGTGAGTGGTTACAGCTCGTTGATGTCGAACATAGGTGATGCCCGCATTACTGTGACAGGACCGGTAATTTTCCCATACGCCTTTACCCATGTAATACTTGTGTTGACGTTCACCTTATACCTCTTGTCAAGAATTATCCATTCCGTTCGACTGACTAACAAAATTCTTTGCTGTTTCCTATAGAACTACAATGTCATCAGCAAACCTCAAAGTTTTAATTTCTTCTCCCTTTACTGCCAGCACAATGTACAGAGTGGGTAAGATCGATGATAGGGTGCAAACCTGTTTCACTACCTTATCATCTGTTCTTCTATTTTGTGTTCTTTGACTCTTATAACTGCTTCCTCAGTGGCTCGGGGTAATAAACGACGGCGAAAGATTATCGCACCGTTTTTGCGACGATGATCTCAGGTGGTGGACACGTACGGTTGCGGAAACTAGTAATCCCTGGAACGTTACTGTGTTTAGCACCGATGACGTATTTCTCTGGTTCAAATGGTTCAAATGGCTCTGAGCACTATGGGACTTAACATCTGTGGTCATCAGTCCCCTAGAACTTAGAACTACTTAAACCTAACTAACCTAAGGACATCACACACATCCATGCCCGAGGCAGGATTCGAACCTGCGACCGTAGCAGTCGCGCGGTTCCGGACTGAGCGCCTAGAACCGCTCGGCCACCGCGGCCGGCCGTATTTCTCTGGATTTGTGAGGATTCTGTAGTCAACAGACCTTTGAAAGATTATGCCATTTATGTGTGCAAAGCGAAAGTGCAGTCACCGCAATGTTTCTTCGACAAAGTGCAGAAAAGTCTTGCTACATATTTGATTACAGGCACTCGGTCCAATGTCGGCCCTCTATAGTCGCCACAGGGACGCCAGCCGTCTGGAATCTTTGGTAGCAAATGAAGGGGAGAAGCCTCGTTGCTTTCATACAAGTTGCATGCTACAGCGAGGAGCGACTGAGAAGACATGGAAGTACCATATAAATCAAGTTACAGCAGTTGTAATTAAAGGTGCGAAGTTAAGGCGTGTATCAAAGCACGCCAGCGTTGGGGCGAACTCAGTCATTTGACTGGCGATTGTCAGGGCAGGCACAAATTGTTCATCATCCGCAACAGACGCTCAGCCTTGCGTCTCGCTTGTATGAAGCCGGCTGATTAATTACATGCAATAAGTATAGTGGCATTATACGGTGATCTTTGAACTTGTTTGGATTCAACAACCAACCTTCAGTCAACAGATTCGGAAAAGTCTTCCAACTGTAGACAAGTTCAGACATTTAGGTGAGATTAATGAGCTGATTGGATAAGTCGGGGAGCTAGCAAAAAAAGAACTGCAAAACTACGAAGATTGTACAAATTGACTTGAACCAATTACAATAAAAAAAATCTCTATTACAGAATGCAAAATTACGACATTACAATAAGCTTGTTAAAACAAGAATTTTGCGCATATGAATCTGACAGCAGATCTCAAATCAAAAATATCAAAAGACAAGAAAGAATGAAATATTTTGAGTAAAATTCTAGGACCAAAATATGGGAATGGAATTCGAATGATCAATAACTCAAAAGAAACCCATCAAGTTACAGAAAAAGTGACAGATACAATCGGAAAATGAAGATTACAGTTTTTTTTTGATCATTTATGTAGAAAGCATGTTCAACAGGCTCACAAAAGATTTCAGTTTTAGATTGAGCTTACCAGTTGGCTAACAAAAATTCATGATCACAAAAAGAAATTGACATACAGGAAGAAATACTCTATTAAAAAAGACCAAAATTTCTAATAATGATGAACACTCAGAGATTTGCTGAGAAGCCATCTTGACAATTTTTAGAATGTCTAGAGGAACGGGAAAGGAAAAACACAGCGAATGGATGAAGAGGTATTCGGAGGAAAAAGAGAAAAAAGCGCTACATAGTTAAAACATGTTCTCCAGTGGGACACAAAATTAAAAGAATATGTACACTTCTCTGTGAACGACCAGCCATTATCCACTTTCTTTTATAGGAGCCACGTTTCGAATGCGTCAGCTGCAACAGGGAGAGCGCCAGATGTGACGTCATGCAGGTACGCTAACGAACGGTCTGTATCCCTTAATAACAGACCAATAACGCCATTCTTGACGTATCATGAAGTGCCCTGAACAGAAAGTCAAGTGTACGACAAGAACGCTGCGTTAGCCTCTATATCGCAGTTTAAAAAAAAAGTTGAGTGAATGACGTTTCAATACACGGTTTTATGGCGACCACTGGAAGTCCGATATTCACCTTTCCTATCATTTTTACTAATGCCTTTGATCACCAGACGGTAAACCTGGTAAAGACGAGGATGTCCTCGAAGCAAATTGTATTGACAGAAGTGGGAAATGTTACAACATGAAGTACCAGTGCCTTATTTATCATACTTTGTGGAGATGTTATTACCTAAGAGTACTAAACGATTAAACAATGGAGTCCTTGGATAAAAAGTTCTCCGTTACCGTGAAGTATCAAATGATTTAAGTTTCATTCCATTCGAAAATGGAGTCCATCAACAACATGACAGGCGTGACCCCTACAGACACAAAAATGCCCCAGTATTCGTCGTGGTATGTAACCAAACAGCCTCCAAATATCATTTTGAGAAATTTCTTCCCCTGCCTGAAATGCTTGCTGTGCCAGTACATGAAGTTTGCTGGTTGAAGGGTAGTGTGAAAGTATACAGCCTCCCATCGCATCCCAGACATTCTCTATGCTTGACAAATTAATGAACTGGGAAGGTCATTCAAAGCTCCGTACATTTCTAAAGGTGTTTGTGGTGTGAACTGTAGTGACGGTCTTTCATTATCCTACTGAAAAATACCACTTGCTACTGCGGTCATGCAGAGTGTGGCGACAGGGTTTATCATCCTTGCCAAATAAAAATACTGACGAGCATTCAACCTCCCTTCAGTAATTACCAAATCATTTCTGTTATGATACCCAATAGGTCTCACACTACGATTCCAGGAGTTGTAGAAGTACAGATCTCGAGAGTCGCTGCTTTCTGTGGCCTTTCAGCATGTCGTCTACAGACACGTCGATCTGACCGCAACAAACAGAAGCAAGAGTCATCACTGAACACCACTCAATGTGCCTGTTGACTCTAGCTCTGCACCCTGCAAGTCTGTTGTCCGTGGTATGATATCAGCGGTAAACGACGTATCGCAACTCTAGACCTCAGCCCACTTCCACTAATTTTTTTCCCCGGAGATAGGTATCGATATAAAGAGTGTAATGTCTGCCCGAATATGAGCTGTGGTCATCCCTCTGTTGGTTAGAGAGAGAGTCAAACAATCCTACGGTCTTCTCGTGGTGCAGTATTTTTGGAAAGATTCGTGCCAAGTCATCTTGCCACACTGTTGTCGTGCGTCCATCTGGTCGGCCCTCGTTCTGCAGTCATTTCCACTACTGCCTTTGTCGGTATGATGGCCCGGTGTTCGTCATGCAATGATTCGCCCTTGTCCAAGTCCGAAAGATGCTAATAAGCGATTTACACCTGAAATTTCCAGTAACTTTAGACACATTCAGTCGTCATCATGTAGTCACACTAATCTTTATGTGTAGAAAGGTCTTTAATCTGTTCTGAAAATAAGCTTTCTCAAGGATGAAATTTGATCAACGTATCGCACAAACTTGAAAACAGTACATTTTGATAGTGCTGGGTCCAGGTTCTCACGGTCTAACAATTTCCGTTAATGTACTAATCTATCACGCGACTGTACGTGATACGAACCCAGACGAAGACGTGTACGTTTTATGGTAGAGAGGGCTGGGTCTTACCCTGGCAGAGCTCCATGGGCCGGAGGCGCAGCTCCTTCTGGCTCTGACATGCCTCCATGCGCATGGCGCACTCTGACGGGTAGGTGCGCATATCGGAGGCGCACACGGGCCCGCCCCCGCTGCCGGCCGCCCCCGCCTCCGGCTCGGGGCCGCAGTCGAACTGGCAGGTGCAGTGCGGGTACTCGTCAGGCCCCAGCCGGCACGTCGCGTCGAAGTCGCACTCGATGTTGAGGCAGGCCTCGCGCTCCGCGTCCACCGTGTTCTCTAGCGACGTCTGCCACGAGTCCAGGTCCAACTCGAAGGCGCCGCCGGGCAGCGGCTGGAACACTACCTCTTCCGCCTCCGTCTGCAGCGTCGTCGGGACCGTAGTCAGGTCTTCTTCTTCTGCGAAAGCATTGCTCGTCAACAGCGTGGTAGCGTCTTCAGGAGACTAGTTGGCACTATGAGAGTAAAAGTGTCATTCTGCGTCTGTCGTCATTGTAGACTGCAGTGTTTGTGGAACATGCAAACCGCAGAAAAATAGACTGAAGGGAAGCAAATTGCAACACCAAGAAGGAGTTGTGGGACATAAACGAAAGTTAGTAGACGAGTTTCTGCATCTGAAAGATGGTGTCTACTCGGGTTTCGCGGGAGTCGCATATGGCGCTAGTAGCGCCACTATGAGGAGGAAAATCAGGTTCGCTTTAAATACACGTTGTAACGGTCTTGAGCATTATGTACCTTCGAAATTGGACGTGGTGAGTTGATGCTAGTCAAGAATGCCTTTAAGGTGACAAAGACTCCATTATCAACAGCTCACTGAGTTTGAACGAGGTCGTGTACTAGGGCTACGAGAAGCTGGAGGTTCCTTCTACGATATTGCAGAAAGACTTGGCAGGAATGAACGTAGTCGCTGTACATGATTGCTGGCAGTGGCGGTCACGTGACTGTAAGTCGCAGGAAGACCGGGCTGCAGACGGCCACGTGGCACTGCGGCGAGGGAAGGCCACTGCGTCCGGCGTATGGCTCTGGCGCATCGTACAGCATCTGCATGTGCAGTTTGAGCAGCATTTGGCACCACAGTGACGCAACGAACTGCTGCAAATCGGTTACTTCAAGGACAGCTCCGAGCCAGACGCCCCGTAGCGTGCATTCCACTGACCCCAAACCACCGCCATTTGCGACTTCATTGATATTAAATGGGACCTCATTGGAAGGCAGGTTTGAGATCTGTTGTGTTTTCTGATCAAAGTTGGTTCTGTCTTTGTGCCAGTGATGGATGTGTGTTGGTCAGAAAGAGGCCGGTTGAGGACCTGCAACCAATCTGTCTGTGTGCTTAATACATCGGAGCTACACCTGCAGTTATGGTCTGGGATATCCTACGCACCCTGAATGTAAATTTGTACGTGAATGTGGTGATTCGATCTCTTGTGTTTCCATTCGCGAACAGCATTCCAGGTGGTGTTGTCTAACAGGATAACACGTGTCCACTTACTGCTGTTGTAACCCAACATGCTGTACAGAGTGTCGACATGTTGTCTAACCATGCTTGATCACCAAAACTGCCTCCAATAAAGCACGTATGGGACAACATTGGACGACAACTCTGGCGTCACGCACAAACAGCATATGAATATCTTAGAAGAAATGGAGATATATGCTCATTTGAAAACCAAATCATCAATGCTGCTCAATGAACAATTAGATTTTCGCCAAAAATATTTTTACGACCTTTTTGACGAAATTTTATAATGAAGATGCACCTACTCTTTTGTTTTAAAATATAAGATTGGTTATAGCCATGGCAAAAGCTATGTATGAAAACTATGCTATACAATATATAAAATTTTTATTAAATTGAGATTGATTATTATAAAAACTATTAGATCGATGAGTTCTAAATATTTAATCAGCGGTCTCATCAGTTATTCAGACATACATAATACGGAATGTACTCTTGGCTGCTACCCTACTGCTATAAAGAATGTCACTATGAAAACTACAGTTAAAGTAAGACGATTCTGCAACATCCATCAAAGATGCAATTGTGATGTAGGCGACTCAGTATAATCGATATATACCACAACTCCAAGGACTTTTACATCTTTGATATAACTGACACTGTAATAGTATTAAGGTTGCCCATCGAGGGCACAACTACTACACATCGTAGTTTACGGCTTTTATCTAAAATATTTATGTTTTAGATACATACTAATTATCTGTTAATCAGATATTTTAAATGAATCAATTTTATGTTATTAGTGTATTTAGTACTTTTACACTACGACGACAACGTCATATTATGAACGCTGATTGGCAGTTGTGAAGTAGTGTGAGAGGAATTAGGCGGAGCCTCTGCGTATTTAACCCCATGCCCAGCACTCATAACCATCAGCTGACTTCGTAGCAGCTGAGGAGATCTCCGCCTACCATCCTTCAAGGAAGCCATGGGTATAATAAGTTTTATTTTATCTTATTAAAATTTTGTCATCATTAGACACTTTTCATTTTATTTTAAGATTGATCTCTAGTATTTTCTAAAATTAATTCACAGATCTGAAGACGGTTATATAAATATAACTGAAACCGGTCACCTATGTTATTGAGACAAAAGTGTTGTAATCAAGACTGAACTTTAGTTAAAATATGCAATGAATAGTCTTTGCAGAAGAAGTGCTAAGGTATGGAATGGAAGTTGTTGCACTGCAGGAAATCACATGGAAGGATTTATAAGCCGAAATTCTTCCTGTACTATTTATGAAAAGACGAAAGACAAGGGGAGTATGGAATTGGTTTTACAGTCTCCAAAGATATGCGTAGATCTGTTATTGCTTTCACACCACATAATGAAACAATATGTACTCTTCGTATGAAAGGCAAATTCCACAATGTGACCTTCGTGAGTGTATGTGCACCTACGGAAGAATCAGATGAAGATACTGTAGACGTCTTCCACGATCAACTACAGGAGGTTTGTGACAGAAAACCCAGATATGATTCCAAAATAGTTCTTAGCGTCTATAATGCAAAACTGGGAAAGGAACAGCTGGCCGGAGTGGCCGTGCGGTTCTAGGCGCTACAATCTGGAACCGAGCGACCGCTCTGGTCGCAGGATCGAATCCTGCCTCGGGCATGGATGTGTGTGATGTCCTTAGGTTAGTTAGGTTTAATTAGTTTTAAGTTCTAGGTGACTGATGATCTCAGAAGTTAAGTCACATAGTGCTCACAGCCATTTTTTTTGGGAAAGGAAGAGGCATTCAGAAGTGTGTTTGCTAAGGAAATTCGGATGAAACTAATAATAATGGTATGAGTGTTGCCCAGTTTGTTTCTGCAAACAAGTTGAAGGCAGTAAGTGCCTGTTTTCCAAGTAAAAATATCTACGAAGGGACATGGAAAATACCAGGAACAAATGAAGCAAACGAATTAGACCATATGCCATAATGAGACAGAAACTTGGCATGGCTGCCAAAGGAAGTAGTTACTGAATAAAGAAATGGAATACAGAACAACTGAAAGATAGGGCTGCTGTTCAAGAGTACCAGAACAAATTGAGACAGGAGTTATAAACAAAAGATGGTGGAGACAAAGAATGGAACTTTATTAAAGATGCCATTAGGACAACAGCACATGAAATACTGGGGGAAACAAGGAGACTTAGGAATGAAGACTCGTATGATGATGAATGTAGGCAGGCAGTGGGAGAGAAAAACGAAGCAAGGTTGAAGTGGTTCAAATGGTTCAAATGGCTCTGAGCACTATGGGACTTAACTTCTGAGGTCATCAGTCCCCTAGAACTTAGAACTACTTAAACTTAACTAACTTAAGGACATCACACACATCCATGCCCGAGGCAGGATTCGAACCTGCGACCGTAGCAGTCACGCGGTTCCAGACTGTAACGCCTAGAATCGCTCGGCCACTCCGGCCGGCAAGGCTGAAATGCTTGCAGCGGAACACTAGATCAGATCAGGCACTATACAGCGAAAAGAGAATAGAGGCAGCAGGGGTATGTAGCAGGAAAAAAAAAGAAGCCATGATGAGAAAGACAGAGGAGATGGAAGAGCACTACCATAGGAATGAATATAGAAAATTCTACAAGAAAATTAAAGAAGGAACTCAACAGTATAGGCCGAAAATAACAGCTTGTAGGACAAAGAAGGATATCTGCTGACAGATGAACAAGATGTTCTGGATAGATGGAGAGAATACTTCAAGGGAATTTTGGAGGGCAATCCTATCAGGAATGAGCAGCCACTCTATTATTATACCGCAGAACCAGAAGTAGAGGAACCAACGTTAGAGGAAGTACGGAAGATAGTGTATTGCCTAAAAAAATTACAAAGCACCAGGAACTGATGAAAAAACTGCAGAAGTGCTAAAAATGGAGGAACTGGTCTTCATAAGCGGATCCACAAACTTATCAAGTTGATATGCAATCAGGAATGAATCCCAGAAGAATGTACCTTAGGTGTAGTTCAACCAATTCACAAGAAAGGAGACAAGACCTGCTGCCAAATTAGCAACAACTTACCCAACTGACTGTAACCTATAAGATCTTCTATGGTATTATCTGCAACAAAATGGTTCTAATGGCTCTGAGCACTATGGGACTTAACTTCTGTGGTCATCAGTCCCCTAGAACTTAGAACTACTTAAACCTAACTAACCTAAAGACATCACAGACATCCATGCCCGAGGCAGGATTCGAACCTGCGACCGTAGCAGTCGCGCGGTTCCGGACTGCGCGGCTAGAACCGCTAGACCACCGCGGCCGGCTATCTGCAACAGGTTGGCACCATATGCAGAAGAGATTCTGGGGAGTATCAGTATGGATTTCGGCCTAATAAGTCAACAACAGTCCAGATATTTGTGCTGAAGCAAATACTGAAAAGGCAGATGAGTATAACGTTGAGCTTCATAGCTTGTATGTAGACTTCAAGCATGCCTTTGATAGTCTCAGTAGAGCACAAATGCTAAATGATTTGCAGCTGCTTGGTATATCATCGAAGTATGTCTCACTGATTCAAGCAGCACTGGCTGTTTCCAAGGCTGTAGTGCGAGTGGATGGAGAACTGAGCAAGTAGTTTAGCATTAGTAAAGGAGTCAGACAAGAGGACGCACTCTCTACACTGCTTTTCAATCTGACTCTTGTAGCAACCATGCGGAAGCTTCAGATTTCTGGCTACGTAGGATCAAATTCGACTCAGATACCCGCATATGCTGATGATGTAGCAATTATTACTAGAAGAAGGGTATCATTAGAGAGGACAAATGCGAGCCGAAAGAAGCCACAGAACCTAGAGGCCTTCCTAAAAATGAAACTAAGTACATGAATTTCGCCGAAAAGGATAATAATCACTTGGATAGACTTTCAGCAGGTGGTTTCAATTTTCAACATGAGCAGACCTTTGACTTTTTGGGCTCTAATATCAACAGCACAAATTCCATGTCAATTGAAACAAAACTGCGCATCCAAAGTGGTAATAGGTGCTTCCATACGTTTAAGAAATTGTTGGCCTCTAGATTATTAAATAGGCAGCTGAACCTGCAACTATATAAGATCATGATCAGGCCAGTTGTAAACTACGGATGCGAAACATGCACGCTAACGAGTGTTGATGAGCACCAGCTCAGGATATTTGAACGTAGACTGCTGTGCAAGATCTATGGGGCAGTTCAGGTTGACAAGGGTTTCTGGAGATCTAGGACGAATGCTGAGCTGGACCGCTTCATTCAAGGAGCTAACATAGTAACAATTATAAAAAGTAGAAGAATAGTCTGGCTTGGACATGTTCTCTCGATGGACACTGGAAGAACAACTAACAAGATTTTTGAATGGAGCTCAACAGGAAGAAGACAGAGAGGGAGGCAAAGAAAACGGTGGGTAGATGATGTGGAAGAAGATACAAAATCTCTCAAAGTCCGAGGATGCGGAGAACCGCGCTGGAGAGGGCAGAATGGAGGAATCTTGTTGATGAGGCTAAAACCCACACAGGGTTGTAGTGCCGTGAGAAGAAGAAGAAGAAGAAGAAGAAGAAGATCACAAGACATGGCTCAATGTAATATATATTATTTTGAGTCATTGTACGTCATAAAGAGGTTAATTATGTTTGTCCTTTTTTCCTTTTCGGCGTGTTTTGGGATCATTTACTTTTTTCGATAGGAACAGTTTTCTTTCAACTAATCCTGGCTATTCTCAGTTCGAACCATGATCAGGTTGCCTCTAGTACATATTTTCTCTAGTAAGCAGAACCATCTCTGAAAGTCGAGATTCCTTGCACCTACGAATGTGAAGATGTCTGTTAAACTGCAACGCCAACTAAAGTAAGGTTTTGGAAATCTATTGTCTGTAACTTTAGTGTATTTCAGCCAAATATGACCCCCGTTATACCAATTTTATTTACTTTTTACAGGATTTGTATGTGGTGTTTAAAGTCGACTGAGCCATGTTTTTGTTTCTTTTTTCAATCAATGTTTGCTCTAAATTTAGAAACGCTATATGCTGCTAAAAAGCCGAAAGTGCCTAGCACACATATTCACACCCTTGTCAGCCACTAAGTCTTTGTCTTCTATCAAAATATTTGTAGAGTGAGGAAATTGCTGGTGAAAGTTTCAAATATGTCGTAACATACTCGAGGTTCCCGAATGAGTGTTTTGCATTGCGAGACACCTTCCGATGTATTAGAAGCTGCCTCCTAAACACATGAAGATTTTTCCCCTGCTGGACTTGGGCTCTGTTTTGTGAATACTATACAGTCCCCAATTCTTAATTTCTCCTCAGCCTCCTTTATGTTTGGTTTGTTTATTTTGCTGTTCCCACCGCTATGATAACTGGGCTGCAATGAAACTACCTAAGGAAACATGTAGGTGGCTTGTTACGTTGGACTGATACCGCAACCTGTTGTCAAATGC
This sequence comes from Schistocerca serialis cubense, assembly GCF_023864345.2. Classification (NCBI taxonomy): domain Eukaryota; kingdom Metazoa; phylum Arthropoda; class Insecta; order Orthoptera; family Acrididae; genus Schistocerca; species Schistocerca serialis. Next base: position 784,693,131 of record NC_064639.1, on the reverse strand, counting down.
AACAGGCTGAACGGGTCCCACGAAGCTTTCCAGGCTTGCAGAAACTCAAGTTGACCTGGTTTAACCACTGTGGTTCAGTACGTATGTACTTTTTCGTCTCCGTTGCGGCGGGCTGAGCTGCTTTAGTGGTTGCGGTGGAGATAGGGGCAGCAGGTAGGCCGGAAGGAGAAGTTGTACACTTCCGTTGGTGGCCTCCAAATACAGTGAGTCGCCAAAAGTGGCGGGAAGGCACAGGATGTGATGTCGGTCGTCAGTAGCTGAAGCCTATGCGCTGCTCTTGTCTCCGTACAGTCCTGACAAAAAATGGTGTCCTGGAGCTACACATTCTAATCGGCGACCATATGACCGGGACTGGAGCGTCTGTCGCCCCGTATGGCTCTGTGGTAGCGACGCGACATCCGTTCGTGAGAAACCTGTGGTTGTCCTATGCTGCGCTTTAGACGCACATGGTCTTTGCTGTGTTGAAGATCTAACCCAGACACTGATGAATTCCGAGACGCGATTTCGTGTGTAATCTACAATGTGTTGTAACTGTTACGTCTTGCCATGGCTTATCATCCAAAGTGCAAACTCGGCTAACCCGCGATCTGCTGCCATGCCCGCTACCCACCTGCCAGTGACAGACTGTTCACACGTCGTGTCTACACCCCCGCCATACGACGCACGTGTCGGGGCGTCATCAATGGCGCATCTTCAAGTGACGCATTGCATCCCGTGATTTTTCCCGTGTCTTCATTTTGTATGAGCCCTGACAGCAGGAAGAGTATTATCGGACAGCACACCGGGTGTGCTACTCGGCCTTTCTAAGGGTAACTGCATCCGTCCTCAGCCAAAAGAGACGTTCTTTTGGAAGGTCATGATGCATATTGCCCCACACGACTGGCGTACAGCTTGATAATGCTCTTCCTACTGCCACAGCCCGTGTAATTACAGTTTCGAAGCCGATGCCATGCCATGTAGCTATAATTATCCACGATCTGGCGAGTAATAATTTGAACAACAATGACTCACAATTATGATGCCTGAAGATGGTGGATTAATCGTCGAAAACCGGTAGTTTTTAATGAAAGATATTGTGGCTGGGGCGAATTTTATTTACTGCAGTTACTAACTTCTGCGGACGGATCACTTACATCCATAGTCTAACAAGAGAAACAGTTTTAAGACTGAATATTCCAAAGTGAGAGGTGTCTGTTTTGGAGCTGTTCCTGTTTATAAAAGGATATTCCATGATAAGACTACCCAAAAAAATCAAGGCTATTTTATATCACAATTTTGGTAAACATTTTTGGAATACAGTGATCAATTGTTATATTTAGATTAAAGTTCAGTCTTGATCACGTTATGTCTGTTTTAATGGGTAACCGGTTTCGGTTTTTTCTATAAAACCATCATCAGACCCATTGGCTCCCTTGGGTTGGTAGGTGGAGCTCTCCTTGCTGCTGTGCAGTCAACTGCACAGCAGCAAGGAGAGCTCCACCTACCAACCCAAGGGAGCCAATGGGTCTGATGATGGTTTTATAGAAAAAACCGAAACCGGTTACCCATTAAAACAGACATAACGTGATCAAGACTGAACTTTAATCTAAATATTTTATATCAGATACATTTCAGAGTTTTGGGGCGCTGAAAAACTGACACCTTTTGCTTCCTATTCATCGTCGTAATCCATAGTGCCATTTGTCCCTCTTCCTAATCATATCTTTATTCCTTATCTCATTTCTAAATGGATCTTTTAACACACTGTTGAAAAGCGGTCATCACAAATTTTTACCATTTACCTTATACACGATACGTTACACACAATAAATGGAAATGCCGTGTGGCTAGGGCCTCCCATCGGGTAGACTGTTCGCCTGGTGCAAGTCTTTCGAGTTGACGCCACTTCGGCGACTTGCATGCCGATGGGGATGAAATGATGATGACAAGTACAACACCCAGTCCCTGAGCGGAGAAAATCTCCGACCCAGCCAGGAATCGAACCCGGGCCGTTAGGTGTGACATTCCGTCAAACTAACCACTCAGCTACCAGGACACTCAATGTTTGTAATCAAGAGCACCAATATACTCGTAAATGTAGACACCGCCACTCTCTGCATGATGGGTAATATTTTCCGTAGCCCGTACTATATCATTCTCGTATTTGCAACAAAAACGAAATTTGTTGAAACCTGTAGACTTCTAAGAGAAGCTCCTCGTCCGTCTATGTCAGCTAATCTTATAAAGAAAAGTATGTGTTTGATAAAAAACCAAAGCAGAGGCAGCGTTCGCTCTGAAAAATATGCTAGAATTAGACAGAAATATTGATTCATTTTGGTTTATTTTTTATTAGCGTATTTCATAAAAATCGTTATACACGGTATTTTAACGTAAACGCAACAGAGGAAGGTTTTAAAATATATGGGCGAATTTCAGCATCTGGTTTCTGTTTGTAAGAAGAATCAAAATCTCATCACAGCTAACACCATAAGATGCTTGTTTTTCCAAAGAAAATGGAAAAATTATTAAAAGAGTTTCTCCAAATAACACATACATCACTTTTAGCGTGTTGCATAAGGGGCGTTCAAAAAGAAACGAGCCGGAGGCATAATTACAGAAACCAGTACCTGTATGTTACCTATTTCTATGCCATCGGTGTTTGCTAAAGTTATCGAGAGGCTTGTATATACAAGGTTACTGCAGCATTTAAATTCACATAATTTGCTGTCAAATGTACAGTTTGGTTTTAGAAATGGCTTAACAACTGAAAATGCTATATTCTCTTTTCTCTGTGAGGTTTTGGACGGATTAAATAAAAGGTTGAGAGCGTTAGGTGTTTTCTTTGATTTAACGAAGGCTTTTGACTGTGTTGACCACAAAATATTACTGCAGAAGTTGGAACATTATGGAGTAAGGGGAGTAGCTTACAATTGGTTCGCCTCCTACTTTAAGAACAGAAAGCAGAAGGTAATCCTCCGCAATATTGAGAGTGGTAATGATGTTCAGTCCCAATGGGGCACTGTTAAATGGGGCGTTCCCCAAGGGTCGGTGCTGGGGCCACTGCTGTTCCTTATTTATGTAAATGATATGCCTTCTAGTATTACAGGTGATTCAAAAATATTTCTGTTTGCTGATGACACCACCTTGGTAGTGAAGGATCTTGTGTGTAATATTGAAACATTATCAAATAATGTAGTTCATGAAGTAAGTTCGTGGCTTGTGGAAAATAATTTGATGCTAAATCACAGTAAGACTCAGTTTTTACAGTTTCTAACCCACAATTCAACAAGAACTGACATTTTAATCAGACAGAATGGGCATGTTATAAGCGAGACGGAACAGTTCAAGTTCCTAGGCGTACGGATAGATAGTAAGCTGTTGTGGAAAGCCCATGTTCAGGATCTTGTTCAGAAACTAAATGCCGCTTTATTTACCATTAGAACAGTATCTGAAATAAGTGACATTTCAACACGAAAAGTAGTATACTTCGCATATTTTCATACGCTTATGTCATATGGTATTATTTTTTGGGGTAATTCTTCTGATTCAAAAAGGGTATTTTTGGCTCAAAAACGGGCTGTTCGAGCTATGTATGGTGTAAGTTCGAAAACCTCTTGTCGACCCCTATTCAATAGTCTGGGAATTTTGACATTGCCCTCACAGTATGTATTTTCTTTAATGTCGTTTGTTGTTAGCAATATTAGCTTATTCCCAAGAGTTAGCAGCTTTCACTCAGTTAATACTAGGCAGAAATCAAATCTGCATGTGGAATGCACTTCCTTGACTCTTGTGCAGAAAGGAGTGCAGTATTCTGCTGCATCCATTTTCAATAAGCTACCACAAGAACTCAAAAATCTTAGCAGTAGCCCAAACACTTTTAAGTCTAAACTGAAGAGTTTCCTCATGGCTCACTCCTTCTATTCTGTCGAGGAGCTCCTGGAAGAGATAAAAAATTAAGCAAATTCCAGTGTTACATTCTTGATTTTCTTTATTTAAACTAACGACTTGTTTCATTTTATGTGTTTCTACAATCGTGTTATAATTTCATGTATTGACTCGTTCCATGACCATGGAGACTTCTCCTAAATGTGGTCCCACGGAACAATAAATAAATAAAAAAAAAAAAAAAAAAGTATTGACCCTGGCTGTTGAGAAACTTGCCCCACTGTGACACAAGGCGGTGAATGGCTGGGTCATAAGATACCCGGGGCTGCGATGTTAACCACTTCCGCACGTACAGCTGTACGTCATCCTCCGAGGTGAATCGGTTGCCCCTCAGAGCCTTTTTAAGAGGACCAAAAAAGCGTAATGACAGTGAGAGATGTCTGTATGGAGGGTGGCCGAGAACCTCCCATTTGAATTCCTGCAGGAGTGCCGCGACTGTGTTGGCCGTATGAGACTTTGCATTGTCGTGGAGCAGGATGACCCCACGGGTGAGATTGTCTGGTCGTTTTGGTTTGATCGCTTGGCGAAGGGTGGTCAAGGTTGGCGAGTTAACATTGGGCATTCACTGTTGTCCCGTGCTGCAGGAAGTGGATCAGAAGGGGGCCATCTCGGTCAAAAAAGAACGTCAGCATAATCTTTCTGATTCACCTAGTAAGACGACGTCCAGCTGTACATGCGGAACTGGTTAACATCGCAGCCCCGGAAATTTTATGATACAGCCATTCACCGCCTTGTGTCACAGTGGGACAAGTGTCTCAACAGCCAAAGTCAATACTTCTATCATACAGGTACTGGTTTCTGTAATTATGCCTTCGGCTCGTTTCTTTTTGAACGCCCCTTATATTTCTGTCTCACGTTCCTTTTAAGAGCGCATCCATTGTCACGCGTGATTAAAATAGCCGCTAATCATATCAGGAGCAACTAGAAATTGTCAGATATGATCATTGGAGAGAAAATGATCTGATGTGTACATGTGATTTTTTACAAAACATCAAACCGATTATCAGTGAAAGTGAAGAGGGAGATGAGGACTGCATTTTCGTTAACTCCGGCAACCGAAAAACCCTGATACGTAACGTCGTTGCAGTGTTTGAGGATATGTTTCCAGGTAAACACAAGCAACCTGCCACGGTTTCCATTCGATTGAGGATACATGAATATCATATCTGCTTACCTCTGGATTGAATAATGGACCATTTTAACGGTAGGTACCAGCAAAGAGCGCAAGAGAAAATCAGCACTTGTTGTAGGTAGATACAATTCAAGTGGTATGAGGTTCAACTGATGTCAGAAAATACATTGTTGCTAATTATGGAGAATTTTATTTTCTTAAAAACAAGCGACGGTGCTCCCATTAGTAAAGAACTACCGGTGGTGGCATAAGAGTGAGATACTGTCTCCAGACACTGAATTGCATCACTGTGTTGTGGTAAGATTAACCAAAATGAACCAACTCAGTGGGAGTGAATGAGTAGTGTACTAAAAACATTTTCTTACACTGTGCCTGCAGGTAGAAACGGCAAAACTGCGAAGCCGGGCGGGAAACGACCCTTATAAATGTTTTGAACAGAGGATTTTAATGGGTTCCACTTTCGAGGAGACCATCACTAATTGTAATACTCTGGTAAGTACAGAAATCTGCAACATCAGTCTCTGTTCTTTTGTCTCAACCATCGAACACGACATCTCAGACTGACGACAAGAGGAACACGCCTACAGTGAAGGGTTGCTTCACTACCAATGACCCGATGCAGCTTGATGAAAATATCACGGCGGTTCATAGTCGAAAACCAGTCGCTTATTGATACACGATGGCAAGCAGCTCCTTAGTAGCGCGAGCAATCTCGATTATTTTGTCTGAGTTAGTATATAAGGCTACCATTTTATTTACTTTTTGCTCGTTATCATCTTTCGAACAGTGTCCCTAGTCAGCTCCATATTCCATAGATCACACGCACGAACACATTATGATATGCAACCTACCACTTGTGCACCACGTATATCATGAAACATAACCTTTCATCAGACGAGACATTACGACTACCCCGAAATAGCGCGTTTATCTTCGACTGGAACTTAAAAAATCGTGGGGTTCGTCGTGACATGTATTTCACAAGTTCGTGGAACGTGGCTGTAGGAAGAGGGTGCCAACCGTCGACGCATGCGTAAACTGTTCTCTTGGATTCAGAGAAACAGGTTTTCTGAGCCCCGGGATGGTACTCCATAGGACTGCTGTTCACCAAGTTTTGATCAACTGTAATTCCCCATCATTTTCCTGAAATGACAATAACACGAAAGAGGGATTACAGTGCCACAATTAACCTGGTGAAATAAATCATATCTGGCAGGTAAGGTACCAGTCTTGAAGAGATGAAAGTGACCAATAGTTATTTTCATACAATTAATAAAATTTTCCGGGCTATTACGCCGTGGTCGAATGGATTTCACTTTAAAATCCAACGTTTCGTCCCCATCTGCGGAGGACATTACCAAGCGGGATCGTAGCTTTGGTGAATGTCCGATTCACATCCTCGCTTGCTACCGAGTACAGCAAGATTTTCCCGGCTGGGTCGGGGATTTTCCTCGCTCAGGGACTGGGTGTTGTGCTGTCTTCATCATCATTTCATCCCCATCCGGCTCGCAGGTCGCCCAATTTGTCGTCGAATGTAATAAGACCTGCACCAAGTCGGCTGGACCTGCCCCGCAAGGGGCCTCCCGGCCAATGACGCCAAACGCTCATTTCCATTTCCGCAGTAAGATTTCGCTTCCGCGCAGTGGCGTGACGTCACATGTTTTGAATACGCGAGCCCAGTTGGCCATTGTCGACTGCCGTCGTCCGCTGTTGCTATCATCCCATGGTGGAAGACTGATACACTTCTTCTTCAGCACCAGAATCCAAATACCATTCAATTTCACGATCTCCTCCCTCCTATTGTAATTCATGGGGCGTTTTGCAATCTCTATGACCTCTCTGTGTAGCCTTTCAACGTGTCCGCTTGTGGCTGTCGGTGCTTGAGGCCTATCAAAATGAATGCGGTTGTCTCCCGGCTGTAAGGCATGTTCCGCAACAGCTGATCTGTCAATCTCCCCTCTGCTGCAATTTCCCTTGTGCTCTTCGAGTCGTTTTTTGACAGTTCTTTTTGTAGTACCCACTTACGCCTCCCCACAACTATATGTAATCCTATAAATTCCAGCTTTTTCCAGCGGTTGGCACGCATGCTTGGACGATTTTAGGTGATCTTGAATCTCCCGCGTAGGTGTGTAGATTACCGCGATGTTCCGCTTTTTTGGGATTTTTCCTCTGCGCTCAGTCTCGTCCTTACTGAATGGCAGGAAAAACTTTCCATTTCACCGGCGCTTGAGCGCCGCTATAATTTCTACGCGGTGGTCTTAACGCTCTTTTCACCTCAATGAACGAATAACCATTCTTGAGCAATGCATTGGTGAGATGTTTTAATTCTGCATCGAGCAACTCTGGTTCGCAGATTTTTCTTGCTCTATCCGCCAACGTTCTTATGATGCGCGAATCCCGATGTAGGTAGCGGTCTGTGTGCGTGGGTTTGCGATAAACCCGCCTGCCTCGTCCTCCTTGGTAAACTGAATCTGAATCGGACTGATCCAGTTCAGATGTTCGTGAAAACGATCTAGTTCCTGTATTTTCATAAAGTTCAGATCTTTCTTGGTTGCAACATTCATTGCTGCGAGAAGGTGTACCTGATTCCTGCACAATTACAACACTATCAGCAGCAGCCAGTGCACTTTTCGTGTGAGGACAGCACGTAGGTATTCTGAAACACAACTCTCAAATTTCCAAGAAATCAAATGACATTTGTTGGTATCAGTTAACCCAAGCGCATCACATTTATACAACACCACCATCAGCTAGCAAATGTCTCAGGATCTGCTCTGACGGCTCTCTAGCTACCAAACAGCTCTACAGTCATTAATACGGAACAATCACCGAGAAAAACAGAAAAGCGGCGAGGAGAATTCCCCGACCATGCCCAGGAGAGCACCTCGAATTATCTGTCTTCCGTTCTGCACGGTTCATCACGAAGGATCACCTACTCTCGACTTTTGATATACACAGTGAAAAGCGCCGTCTCCGTGCCGGAGGGCACACAACCCCGCCATACGAGGCCTGCAGGCCAACCGCTCCATTTGTGAGGTCCAAACCGCTCCACGATTTTGTTTCAGCCAGTCATAATGAGGAGCAGAATGTAAGCACTGCCCATTGTCCATTTACTGCACCTGTTTGCAGCGTTTCTGAAAGATGCTGCTTCCCGGAAGGAGATGAAGAATCTTTTCTGCAATGGATGTTAGAGACGCCATTTCTCATGGGGAAGGTACTCTCCCTGTAATCCCAGCATGTAGGATCCGGCCACAACCAATTTAGGAAGATGTGGGCAGGCGCAGCTCGTAGTTAAAGGCTTTGAAGCAGAGCCGCCCTAAAATACTTATCAATAATTTATTACATAATTTGTTTTACCCACGAATAATTAAGATCAACTCGAACAGTCGACGGATGTACTGCTGGCCCGTAGTGTCCAACGGGCACAATATTTCGGCGATCAGACGTGTCGCCATCGTCAGGTGCGTTGACGAACTGAGCTCCTGAGAGTGGGCGGCCGTTTTAAATCCCCTCCCCTCGCAAGGCGTTCTCTCCGCGGCCCGTGCCCGGATGTTCAGATTCACTATCGAGACCGAAGCAGAAAGAAGATTACCATTCCTGGACGTCCTGGTCAAAAGAAGAGCGGATGGCACCCTGGGCGCACCATCTCGGACGCAGAGAGTCTGTCCCAAGAGCTGGAACACCTCAAAACCGTATATCGAAAAAATAAAACAGGTACTCGGAATGGCAGATAAGACGCGCTCTCGGACACACCTCTACAGTACAGCGTGTGGAGACGGAAGAAGTCACGGAGAAAGAGATAGCCACTGCCTATACACCGTGTTATGGCGCACTATCGGGGAAAATAGTAGGAATATTGAGGAAACACCGAGTAGGAACTGTCTTTTGCCCGCAAAATAAAACGCGAGCATTATTGGGAAGTGTCAAAGACGATCTCGGTTTGCGGAAGGCCGGCATAAAACAGATTCCATGTCAATGTGGGAAGACTTATGTTGGACAGACAGTGCGCACCATCGAAGATCGTCACCGAGAACACCAGAGGCACACTCGACTTGGGTACCCCAACAAGTCGGCGGTCGCAGAGCACTGTTTGTCCGAAAATCACGAAATGGACCACCAACATACCAGAGCCTTGGCTCAGACATCTAAATACTGGGACAGCGTCTTTAGAGAGGCTACAGAAATTCGTACCAGGGACGAACTCATCAACCGAGATTGCGGCTACAGCCTCAGCAGGGCATGGGAACCAGCATTGAGTCTAATTAAAAAGGCGCTCAGCAAAGGAAACGAGCGGGTGACTAGGGCGGATGAGGCAATTACACCGACGCCACGACAGACGCCGACGCCAGCGTCTCGCCGACCGTTGACGCGGGGGCGTGGACCGCGGAGAGAACGCCTCGCGAGGGGAGGGGATTTAAGACGGCCGCCCGCCCTGAGGAGCTCAGTTCGTCAGCGCACCTGACGATGGCGACATGTCTGATCGCCGAAATATTGTGCCCGTTGGACACTACGGACCGGTAGTACACCCGTGGACTGTTCGAGCAAGAAATACGCTGAAGAAACTGAAGAATCACAATTACAGTCAACGTTTTTGGTGCCGTAGTTATCGACTGACATTTTTCGAACAGGTAGTAGCCAGTCTTAAGACTGCGTCTTGAAACGCCCTTTGGCTCAATGTAGTACAGGCTTGGGGGAGTGGCTTCTAGAGAGTACATCTCTCATGGGCTTCCTGAAGGTTCCACTAGCAGAGCGTACGGGTGTTCTATCAACTTCCAAAAAGCGAATGAACAGTGTGGCTTAAAACTTCGCGATTGAATCCCTGTTTCTGTATGTCTCTATTATGCTCTGGTGCGTCATTAATTGACGTTTAGTATTAGTGTTTTAATAGTGTTAGAGGTAGTTTTTTGTCTATGTTACTGGCTGTTCTATACGCTATAGGAATAAATTTGTAAACTGTCTCCCTGGAAGCACTAAAATACGATAACATTGTCGTTTTCTGTAGGAAGTTTCACGAATGAATACAGGAAATAATGACCTGTTACCTTTATTAGCAAGCTTCTTTTTGTGAATATATTGAACCTGAGGTCTAGTAAGTTTTGTTTCCTTGCAAATAACTGCAGCATGTGAGAAAACAGCTCAACGTGAATTCAGTATGAAATTAATTAGGCAAAAATTTGGAACATGAGCTTGAAAAACTGCTATTGAGTCGTCCGAATTTTAACGAATAAGTTATAAAACATTTTGCAGCGCAGAGGGGAGACGAGCTGATTTCATCTATAAACAAATGAATGAAGGTAAGCAGAACGTGCATAAGTAGGAGATAAGAAGTAGTTTATTTGTTGTAACTACCTAGTTAGCCTACTAAAAGGAGGGCTTAAAATTGGGCGGTAAGATGTTTCTACACTATCAGATTTCACAATGCTTTGGCACAAACAAATCGTGCTAAAAACGGAGCATTTTGGAGAGATCTTTAATGCAGTTTATTACTTAAACTACCTATTTTCGTATATCAAGTGTAAATTCGAATTCCAGCGAACACAGTATGCTAGCTTCGGAAACATATGAACATGGCGGCTGCTCGATTTGTTTCTATCAGCCAATGATAGCACAAGACCCGTGACGTCACGGAAATATCACTGTTTCGTCTCGAGAATTAACAAACGTCGCGGACTGAACAAACACAAAACATTAAATGTCTCAGGATTAGATTAGAATACACGAAAAACAGGAAGCATGCATCGAAGCGAACATACACTCAATAAAAATATCTCTCTTTCTTTTTTATTATGGTTTCTTGTGATGAAGTGTCAGGAAATGTGAAGTCATCAGATAAATGTGCTGCCCATAGGTCTTACTGTGGATTTAGCTTTTGGTGTTAATTAGTAGTCTGTTGTGAAAAGGAAGGAGGATACACTGTGCCAGCTTTTGCTAAAGTGTGATATTGGCCCCAATATCTAAAATCTTGGCTATGGTGACAGACTTACCTGTAGTATAACTCGGAGTCTAGGTTAGTTGAGATCGGTGAACGTCGCAGCCTCCCACACTACGGAAATCATGAGCCACGCCTGGATTTGGGGAAGCCAAGAACTGACATGTTATGATTGTGCCAGTTGTGACATGACGGACTGCGTCTATATACAGGGTGTTTCAAAAATGACCGGTATATTTGAAACGGCAATAATAACTAAACGAGCAGCGATAGAAATACACCGTTTGTTGCAATATGCTTGGGACAACAGTACATTTTCAGGCAGACAAACTTTCGAAATTACAGTAGTTACAATTTTCAACAACAGATGGCGCTGCGGTCTGGGAAACTCTATAGTACGATATTTTCCACATATCCACCATGCGTAGCAATAATATGGCGTAGTCTCTGAATGAAATTACCCAAAACCTTTGACAACGTGTCTGGCGGAATGGCTTCAGATGCAGATGAGTTGTATTGCTTCAGCTGTTCAATTGTTTCTGGATTCTGGCGGTACACCTGGTCTTTCAAGTGTCCCCACAGAAAGAAGTCACAAGGGTTCACGTCTGGCGAATAGGGAGGCCAATCCACGCCGCCTCCTGTATGTTTCGGATAGCCCAAAGCAATCACACGATCATCGAAATATTCATTCAGGAAATTAAAGACATCGGCAGTGCGATGTGGCCGGGCACCATCTTGCATAAACCACGAGGTGTTCGCAGTGTCGTCTAAGGCAGTTTGTACCGCCACAAATTCATGAAGAATGTCCAGATAGCGTGATGCAGTAATCGTTTCGGATCTGAAAAATGGGCCAATGATTCCTTTGGAAGAAATGGCGGCCCAGACCAGTACTTTTTGAGGATGCAGGGACGATGGGACTGCAACATGGGGCTTTTCGGTTCCCCATATGCGCCAGTTCTGTTTATTGACGAAGCCGTCCAGGTAAAAATAAGCTTCGTCAGTAAACCAAATGCTGCCCACATGCATATCGCTGTCATCAATCCTGTGCACTATATCGTTAGCGAATGTCTCTCGTGCAGCAATGGTAGCGGCGCTGAGGGGTTGCCGCGTTTGAGTTTTGTACGGATAGAGGTGTAAACTCTGGCGCATGAGACGATACGTGGACGTTGGCGTCATTTGGACCGCAGCTGCAACACGGCGAACGGAAACCAGAGGCCGCTGTGGGATCACCTGCTGCACTAGCTGCGCGTTGCCCTCTGTGGTTGCCGTACGCGGTCGCCCTACCTTTCCAGCACGTTCATCCGTCACGTTCCCAGTCCGTTGAAATTTTTCAAACAGATCCTTTATTGTATCGCTTTTCGGTTCTTTGGTTACATTAAACCTCCGTTGAAAACTTCGTCTTGTTGCAACAACGCTGTGTTCTAGGCAGTGGAATTCCAACACCAGAAAAATCCTTTGTTCTAAGGAATAAACCATGTTGTCCACAGCACACTTGCACGTTGTGAACAGCACACGCTTACAGCAGAAAGACGACGTACAGAATGGCGCACCCACAGACTGCGTTGTCTTCTATATCTTTCAAATCACTTGCAGCGCCATCTGTTGTTTAAAATTGTAACTACTGTAATTTCGAAAGTTTGTCTGCCTGAAAATGTACTGTTGTCCCAAGCATATTGCAACAAACGGTGTATTTCTATCGCTGCTCGTTTAGTTTTTATTGCCGTTTCAAATATACCGGTCATTTTTGAAACACCCTGTATGTGAAAGAGAGGGATAGGATGCAAGCGGCGTTTGAATGGCGCACGCACGATGACGTGGAGGCTGGACGAGATGTGTGTGTGTGTGTGTGTGTGTGTGTGTGTCTCGGCTGCTGGCTGGAGCTTGAGTCCATGCGCCAACTTGTGTCAGTCTCGTTTTAGGCGCTGACTGCTGCTGCCAGTCGGCTGCGCCATGCGCTTCAGTCAAAATTGAATCAGTCATATACGGACATGAGGACAGCTCAGCTGTTGAATGCGTAATGGTAGCTAATTATTGTTCGCGTTTGCGCTCATACAAAACAAACGATTAACCATACAATGAAGGACGATACATCATATGAAAGAGGGGAGCACTACAATTCTGTCAGTGTGCAGGTATTATTGGTAATCATTATACATAAAAAGATACAGCATCGAGAATTTTTCCTGTGAGCGCCAATCAGGAAAATAATAATAATTTCTTTACAAATTAATGAACAATGAATATCGGGAAATCAATTTGTAGCTCTTGGCGAGGCGCTTTGACTGGTACTGGTGCTCCCTGCCGCCGTTGGATAAGCAGCTGCAGCAGCAAGTCGTATACTCCTAGCTCACTCATTTGTTACATAGTTTAATTCTTAATTTCTTTGCGTGTTTTTGGTACTTGCATTGTTTAATTCATAAATTTCGAGCGTATTATAGTATTTGAGAGTTGTAGCATCGCGTTTTAGTACCTGAATAGTGTAAATTCGCGTAGTCGTTTGTCTACTGTTTTGTTTTGAACGGCCAGTGTCGGTTGGTCGCAGTCAGTGTGCTCCCTGCCGCCGTTGGATAAGCAGCTGACCAGCAAGTCGTATACTCCTAGCTCACTCATTTGTTACATAGTTTAATTCTTAATTTCTTTGCGTGTTTTTGGTACTTGCATTGTGTAATTCATAAATTTCGGGCGTATTATAGTATTTGAGAGTTGTAGCATCGCGTTTTAGTACCTGAATAGTGTAAATTCGCGTAGTCGTTTGTCTACTGTTTTGTTTTGAACGGCCAGTGTCGGTTGGTCGCAGTCAGTGTGCTCCCTGCCGCCGTTGGATAAGCAGCTGCAACAGCAAGTCGTATACTCCTAGCTCACTCATTTGTTACATAGTTTAATTCTTAATTTCTTTGCGTGTTTTTGGTACTTGCATTGTTTAATTCATAAATTTCGAGCGTATTATAGTATTTGAGAGTTGTAGCATCGCGTTTTAGTACCCGAATAGTGTAAATTCGCGTAGTCGTTTGTCTACTGTTTTGTTTTGAACGGCCAGTGTCGGTTGGTCGCAGTCAGTGTGCTCCCTGCCGCCGTTGGATAAGCAGCTGAGCAGCAAGTCGTATACTCCTAGCTCACTCATTTGTTACATAGTTTAATTCTTAATTTCTTTGCGTGTTTTTGGTTCTTGCATTGTTTAATTCATAAATTTCGGGCGTATTATAGTATTTGAGAGTGTAGCATCGTGTTTTAGTACCTGAAGAGTGTGATTTCGCTTAGTCTCCTTCCGCCGCCGAGCAGTGTCAGCAGTGCGCAAGTAGCAGCATTACTGCATTTACTAGGCAATCTTGTATTTTAATAACCGTTTAAATTTTGTCGATTTGTTTGCGCTCTCTGTAGATTAGTTCAGACGTTCTTAGCAAAACAGTTTTTAGCATGGATAGGGACTGCAACTGCTGTGTTCGGATGCAGGCTGAGTTGGCATCCCTTCGCTCCCAGCTTCAGGCAGTGTTGGCTTCGGTCACACAGCTTGAGGCTGTTGCCAATGGGCATCACTGTGGGGGTCGGGATGGGGGTTTGTCGGGGACGGCCAGCTCGTCCCACGCATCCCCTGATCGGACTACGACTGTGGTTGCCCGGGATACTGCCCGCATTGGGGCTGATCCCTCACCTGTGGTAGAGTGGGAGGTCGTTTCAAGGTGTGGCAGGGGGCGAAAGACATTCCGGAGGGCTGAACGGAAAGCCTCTGCAGTTTGTCTGACGAACCGGTTTCAGGCTCTGTCTCAGGCTGATACTGATCTTCGGCCTGACATGGCTGCTTGTCCTGTTCCAGAGGTTGCCCCTCAGTCTGCAAGATCCGGGCAGTCGCAGAGGGTGGGCTTACTGGTAGTTGGGAGCTCCAACGTCAGGCGCGTAATGGGGCCCCTTAGGGAAATGGCAGCAAGAGAGGGGAAGAAAACCAATGTGCACTCCGTGTGCATACCGGGGGGAGTCATTCCAGATGTGGAAAGGGTCCTTCCGGATGCCATGAAGGGTACAGGGTGCACCCATCTGCAGGTGGTCGCTCATGTCGGCACCAATGATGTGTGTCGCTATGGATCGGAGGAAATCCTCTCTGGCTTCCGGCGGCTATCTGATTTGGTGAAGACTGCCAGTCTCGCTAGCGGGATGAAAGCAGAGCTCACCATCTGCAGCATCGTCGACAGGACTGACTGCGGACCTTTGGTACAGAGCCGAGTGGAGGGTCTGAATCAGAGGCTGAGACGGTTCTGCGACCGTGTGGGCTGCAGATTCCTCGACTTGCGCCATAGGGTGGTGGGGTTTCGGGTTCCGCTGGATAGGTCAGGAGTCCACTACACGCAACAAGCGGCTACACGGGTAGCAGGGGTTGTGTGGCGTGGGCTGGGCGGTTTTTTAGGTTAGATGGCCTTGGGCAAGTACAGAAAGGGCAACAGCCTCAACGGGTGCGGGGCAAAGTCAGGACATGCGGGGACCAAGCAGCAATCGGTATTGTAATTGTCAACTGTCGAAGCTGCGTTGGTAAAGTACCGGAACTTCAAGCGCTGATAGAAAGCACCGAAGCTGAAATCGTTATAGGTACGGAAAGCTGGCTTAAGCCAGAGATAAATTCTGCCGAAATTTTTACAAAGGTACAGACGGTGTTTAGAAAGGATAGATTGCATGCAACCGGTGGTGGAGTGTTCATCGCTGTTAGTAGTAGTTTATCCTGTAGTGAAGTAGAAGTGGATAGTTCCCGTGAATTATTATGGGTGGAGGTTACACTAAACAACCGAACTAGGTTAATAATTGGCTCCTTTTACCGACCTCCCGACTCAGCAGCATTAGTGGCAGAACAACTGAGAGAAAATTTGGAATACATTTCACATAAATTTTCTCAGCATGTTATAGTCTTAGGTGGAGATTTCAATTTACCAGATATAGACTGGGACACTCAGATGTTTAGGACGGGTGGTAGGGACAGAGCATCGAGTGACATTATACTGAGTGCACTATCCGAAAATTACCTCGAGCAATTAAACAGAGAACCGACTCGTGGAGATAACATATTGGACCTACTGATAACAAACAGACCCGAACTTTTCGACTCTGTATGTACAGAACAGGGAATCAGTGATCATAAGGCCGTTGCAGCATCCCTGAATATGGAAGTTAATAGGAATATAAAAAAAGGGAGGAAGGTTTATCTGTTTAGCAAGAGTAATAGAAGGCAGATTTCAGACTACCTAACAGATCAAAACGAAAATTTCTGTTCCGACACTGACAATGTTGAGTGTTTATGGAAAAAGTTCAAGGCAATCGTAAAATGCGTTTTAGACAGGTACGTGCCGAGTAAAACTGTGAGGGACGGGGAAAACCCACCGTGGTACAACAACAAAGTTAGGAAACTACTGCGAAAGCAAAGAGAGCTCCACTCCAAGTTTAAACGCAGCCAAAACCTCTCAGACAAACAGAAGCTAAACGATGTCAAAGTTAGCGTAAGGAGGGCTATGCGTGAAGCGTTCATTGAATTCGAAAGTAAAATTCTATGTACCGACTTGACAGAAAATCCTAGGAAGTTCTGGTCTTACGTTAAATCAGTAAGTGGCTCGAAACAGCATATCCAGACACTACGGGATGATGATGGCATTGAAACAGAGGATGACACGCGTAAAGCTGAAATACTAAACACCTTTTTCCAAAGCTGTTTCACAGAGGAAGATCGCACTGCAGTTCCTTCTCTAAATCCCCGCACAAACGAAAAAATGGCTGACATCGAAATAAGTGTCCAAGGAATAGAAAAGCAACTGGAATCACTCAATAGAGGAAAGTCCACTGGACCTGACGGGATACCAATTCGATTCTACACAGAGTACGCGAAAGAACTTGCCCCCCTTCTAACAGCCGTGTACCGCAAGTCTCTAGAGGAACGGAGGGTTCCAAATGATTGGAAAAGAGCACAGATAGTCCCAGTCTTCAAGAAGGGTCGTCGAACAGATGCGCAAAACTATAGACCTATATCTCTTACGTCGATCTCTTGTAGAATTTTAGAACATGTTTTTTGCTCGCGTATCATGTCATTTCTGGAAACCCAGAATCTACTATGTAGGAATCAACATGGATTCCGGAAACAGCGATCGTGTGAGACCCAACTCGCGTTATTTGTTCATGAGACCCAGAAAATATTAGATACAGGCTCCCAGGTAGATGCTATTTTTCTTGACTTCCGGAAGGCGTTCGATACAGTTCCGCACTGTCGCCTGATAAACAAAGTAAGAGCTTACGGAATATCAGACCAGCTGTGTGGCTGGATTGAAGAGTTTTTAGCAAACAGAACACAGCATGTTGTTATCAATGGAGAGACGTCTACAGACATTAAAGTAACCTCTGGCGTGCCACAGGGGAGTGTAATGGGACCATTGCTTTTCACAATATATATAAATGACTTAGTAGATAGTGTCGGAAGTTCCATGCGGCTTTTCGCGGATGATGCTGTAGTATACAGAGAAGTTGCTGCATTAGAAAATTGTAGCGAAATACAGGAAGATCTGCAGCGGATAGGCACTTGGTGCAGGGAGTGGCAACTGACCCTTAACATAGACAAATGTAATGTATTGCGAATACATAGAAAGAAGGATCCCTTATTGTATGATTATATGATAGCGGAACAAACACTGGTAGCAGTTACTTCTGTAAACTATCTGGGAGTATGCGTACGGAACGATTTGAAGTGGAATGATCATATAAAACTAATTGTTGGTAAGGCGGGTACCAGGTTGAGATTCATTGGGAGAGTGCTTAGAAAATGTAGTCCATCAACAAAGGAGGTGGCTTACAAAACACTCGTTCGACCTATACTTGAGTATTGCTCATCAGTGTGGGATCCGTACCAGGTCGGGTTGACGGAGGAGATAGAGAAGATCCAAAGAAGAGCGGCGCGTTTCGTCACTGGGTTATTTGGTAACCGTGATAGCGTTACGGAGATGTTTAATAAACTCAAGTGGCAGACTCTGCAAGAGAGGCGCTCTGCATCGCGGTGTAGCTTGCTCGCCAGGTTTCGAGAGGGTGCGTTTCTGGATGAGGTATCGAATATATTGCTTCCCCCTACTTATACTTCCCGAGGAGATCACGAATGTAAAATTAGAGAGATTAGAGCGCGCACGGAGGCTTTCAGACAGTCGTTCTTCCCGCGAACCATACGCGACTGGAACAGGAAAGGGAGGTAATGACAGTGGCACGTAAAGTGCCCTCCGCCACACACCGTTGGGTGGCTTGCGGAGTATCGATGTAGATGTAGATGTAGATGTACATACACGTGATTTATAGCGTAATTAATTCGGCAGTGAGGCACATTTTAATTGAAATTAACTGAATTTTGGTATAAAATCTACCACAAAACTAGTACACTTACAACAAGGCAGTATGTATTGGTGGAGGTCGTAACATACAATTTACAATCTTTAGTTCTTAAGATACATAATTTTTATTATACGTTTCTTTTGTTTGTTATGATTTTTCCTAGTTTCGTCCATACCTAATTAACTATTAAAGATACATTGACTGTGAGTGGTGCAACGAAAAGAGCAGTAAAAATGTGCTACGGGTTCCATAGAACTTAATACGTCATTTTAGACTATAGTTTCAGTGCACAGCTAATGACGCAGTCAAATCGGTCATAAGTACTCTGTATCGAAAGTTCTAAGTGAGGCTGGTGAGACTGTGAACCTCATTAGGTAACGCACAAGGGAATTTTGGGAGGGGATGGACCGAGGCTATATAAGGGCACGGCCGTCATAATGTGGGCAGAGTGCAGTACGACCTGGTTGCGGTAGGAACTGTGCTGGTCGGAGAGTGTTCTGTGCGGCGCGGTTGAAGCAGCATCCAGGTCAGGCCGAACGGCGGCTCCAGATGCGCACGTTTTACGAAGAAAAATTTTTACGGGTAGTCCAGTAACTGGACTTAGAAAACTAAGGACCTAGTCAGGTGCCTGATTATTTTCTTCCAGGTGACCGCCTGCACTTGTGATTCTCGTGGGGTTTGACTTTTTTGGCTCTATTTTTGAACACTGAAGGAAGACTTTGTATCAGTGTTACATGTGAGAGATTCTGATGATTTTTACCACAAATAGGCACTTAGAATTTAGTGTTGCGCATCGGTTTGACCCTAATAGGACGCGTTTTAGTCTACGGTTTATTGTCCTTCAGTGATTAGCGATGAACATAGTTAATTTTTAGCAGCACTTTTTAAGCTTCTTAAAATTTTACATAGAGAGCTTATCTGCCGCTTTTAACGATTTACTGAAGTCGTTGGTTCCACCAGTTTTCGAGCTGACGTGAAAATTTAAAAGGCGAGAAACTTTTGTTACTGAAAATTGAAATATGGTAGTTGCGGGACGTCATTTCACGTAATTTGCACTTGGATAATGTCTAGTGATTAATTTTCTTTACAGCACTAGGAGCAGTTTTATTTCATTATTTCAATTATTATTTTCACGGGAAAAGAAAGCTGAAACTATCATCCCCATTGAAGACAACGAGAGCTATATTGTTAATTTAAAGTTCAACATATTTGTTCCTCGTAACGTCGCACAGTGTAGCGTATTAACCCTGTGGTGCATGAATTTCACCGCAGTGGACAACTTATAATGGCCGATTTTCTGGCGTTTTCAATCAGTCATGAGGCTGCAAATGCACGCAGGACACAACACCAGTAGAGAGTGCCGACTGCAGTCAACTGTGTGCATTTTCAGCCTCAGGACTGATCGAAAATGCCAAAGAAGCGACCATTAACAGCTGTCCACTGTAGTGGACGCTATGCGCCACAGGGTTAAGCAGGTCTACTGAGTCTGTTGCGAACGACACCGAGAAAGAAAGACAGGGGAGGGGCCGTGGACTTACCGGATGAGGAGAGCTGGTCCTGGCAGTCGCCGAAGAAGAGCAGGTGTATGTCTGCGGCGGCGAGGCAGGCGGCGCGCTGCAGGTGGCACACGCTGGGGTAGGTGCGGCCGTCGGAGCCGCAGGCCGGCTCGCCGCGCTCGCACGCCTCCACACACACGCACTCGCCCGCCACGCACTCCGCGCCCGCCTCGCACGACACGCCCTCGCACTCGTCTGCGGACCAAACGAGACCCCGGCGCTCGGTTTCCCGTTCACAGTCTGCGGCAAAAGTGACAGGTCTGCCGGGCTGCAACTCGACCCCGATACTTACCACTCGCAGCCTTAGTTGATGTTACCTGTGGGATAATTAATTAAGAGTAGCGATCCGTTCCAGCTTCGCACTGTACAAGTATCTTCGGCTGGGCGATTTTTTTTGGCGAAGTGGTAATCCATTCAAACATACACTGAAGAGCCAACGAAACTGGTACACCTGCCCAGTATCGTGCAGGCCCCCGCAAGCAGGCAGAAGTGCCACAACACGTCGTGGCACGGACTTGACTAATGTCTGAAGTAGTGCTGGAGAAATTGACACCCATGAATCCTGCAGGGCTGTCCATAAATTCGCAAGAGTAACAGGGGGTCGAGATCACTTCTGAACAAAACGCTGCAATGCATCCCAGATATTCTCAATAATGTTCATGTCTGGGGAGTATGGGGGCCAGTGGAAGTGTTTAAACTCAGGAGAGTGTTCCTGGAGCCACTCTGTAGCAATTCTGGACGTTTGGGATGTCGCATTGTCCTGCTGGAATAGTCCAAGTCCATCGGAATGAACAATGGACATGAATGGATGCAGGTGATCACTGATCAGATAGGATGCTTACCTACGAGTCACCTGTCAGAGTCGTATGCAGACGTATCAGGGGTCCCGTATCACTCCAACTGCACACGTCCCACGCCATTAACGCCATTACAGAGCATCCACCAACTTGAACAGTTCCTGCTGACATGCATTCATGAGGTTGTCTCCATATCCGCACACGTCCATCCTCTCGATACAATCTGAAACCAGACTCGTCCTACGAGGCAACACGTTTCCAGTTATCAGCAGTCCAATGTCGGTGTTGACAGGCACATGCGAGGCGTAAAGTTTTGTGTCGTGCAGTCTTTAAGGTTACACGAGTGGGCCTTTAGCTCCGAAAGCCCATATCGATGATGTTTCGTTGAATCTTTCGCACGCTGACACTTGTTGATGGCCTATCATTGGAATCTGCAGCAATTCGCAGAAGGGTTGCACTTCTGTCAGGATGAACGATTCCCTTCAGTCGTCGTCGGTCCCGGATCTTTCTCCGGCCCCAGCGACGTCGGAGATTTGATGTTTTACCGGATTCCTGATATTCATGGTACACTCGTGAAATGGCCGTATTGGAAAATCCCCGCTCCATCCCTACCTCGGAGATGCTCTGTCGCATCGCTCATGCGCCGACTATAACACAACGTTCAAATTCACTTAAATCCTGATAACCTGACACTGTAGCAGCAGCAACCGATCTAACAATTGCGCCAGACGCTTGTCTTATACAGGCGTTACCAATCGCAGCGCACCGCCGTATTCTGCCTGTTTACATATCCCTGTATTTGAATACGCATACCTATACGTTTCTCTGGCGTTTCAGTGTATTATAAAATGCTTATTTATGCATAGACGTGTGTGTGTGTACGTCCCACATCTTCTAAACCGTTCTACAGAGTTCAGTCGAATTTGGTACACATTTCCCTTCCTGGTTCAAATGGTTCAAATGGCTCTGAGTACTATGGGACTTAACATCTGCGGTCATCAGTCCCCTACAACTTAGAACTACTTAAACCTAACCAACCTAAGGACATCACACACATCCATGCCCGAGGCAAGATTCGGATCTGCGACCGTAGCGGTCTCACGATTCCAGACTAAGCGCCTAGAACCGCTCGGCCACACCGGCCGGCTTTCCCTTGGTGTTAGTCAACAATCGCTATGGAGGAAGACCCACCTACCTGTCACAGTCTGGGAGATATAACGTCAGAAACACTGTCATGCGTCAAAAACTGCGTCACGTTTTAATTTATTACTTCTTAGCTACTAACTCTACTCGCAATATACACTGATGGGAAAGAATCAGAACACAAAAATAAATTATTGTGGAGTAATGAAATTTCGAGAATACATTTATCTAGGTAACATATTTAAGTGATTAACATTTCGGGATAAGAGATTTATATAGCCGCAAGGTAAGCCACAGCTAATGTGAAGTGCTGGTGCATTAATAAGCGGTGTAATCGACAGAATGTTGAATGCAATCATGTAAACGTGAATGCAGTTTGTTGTACAGGAGCTGGATGTCAGTTTGTGGGACAGAGTTCCATGCCTGTTGCACTTGGTCGGTCAGTACAGGGACGGTTAATATTAGTACTGGATGACGCTGGAATTGTCGTCCGGTGACGTCGCATATGTGCTCGATTGGTGATCGCGCAGGCCGATGCAAAATGTTTCCACTCTGTAGAGCATATTGGGTTGCAAAAGCGGTATGTGGGCGATCGTTATCCTGATGGAAAACGTCCCCTGGACTGCTGTTCATGAATGGAAGCACAACAGGTTGAATCACCAGATTGACGTACAATTTTGCAGTCGGAATGCTTAGGGTAACCTCGGGAGTGCTCCTCTTGTCATACGAAATCGCATCTCAGGCCATAACTCTAGGTGTAGATCCAGTGTTTCTAGCACTCAGACAGGTTGTTTGTAGGCCCTCAACTGGCCTCTTCCTAACCATCACACATCCATCGCTGACACCGAGGCAGAACTACATTTGATCAGAAAACACAACAGATCTCCACCACGCCATCCGGCAACGTCTCGCTTGATACCACTGAAGTCGCAAATGGCGGTGGTTGGGTTCTGTGGAATGCACGCTACAGGGCGTCTGGCTCGGAACTGTACTTGAAGTAACCGATTCGTAACAGTTCGTTGTGTCACTGTGGTGCCAACAGCTGCTCAGATTGCTGCTGCAGATACAGTTATGATTCGCCAGAGCCAGAGCCCTCTCGGTAATGCCACTTGGCGATCCGGAGTCTGGTCTTCTTGTGACCCTACATTATCGTGACAGCCGCTGCCCTCAGTCAAGTACAGTGGCTACATTCCTGTCAGGTCTTTCTGCAGTATCGCGGAAGAAGCGTGCAGCTTCCCCTATTTTACAACCTCGTTCAAACACAATGAGGTGCTGAAGATAGCGTCTTTGTCGCCTTAAAGGCATTCTTGACTAACATCAACGCACCACGTCCAGTTTCAAATGTAATTAATGCTCACGACCGTTACAGCGTGTATTGAAAGCTAACCTGATTTGCATCCCCATAGTGGCACTACTAGCGCCACTAACGCCACTCGTATGCGACTTGCTCGAAATTTAAGTGGACATCCTCATTCCGATGTAGAAACACGTCTACCAATTTTCGTTTATGGCGCACAACTCCTTCTTGGTGTTGCGATTTTTTCCGTCAGTGTCTTTCGCTGATAGTATCCAAATACACCGCTGAAAGCATCTACACAAATACATCAATGCGCGACACACAGTTCAAGAGATATGACGTAATAAACAGTAAGATAAATGAAAATTGCCGCATCATGCAAGAAGTTTTAATGTTTCTGTTCTTTACTGCCGGCCGGAGTAGCCGTGCGGTTCTAGGCGCTACAGTCTGGAACCGAGCGACCGCTACGGTCGCAGGTTCGAATCCTGCCTCGGGCATGGATGTGTGTGATGTCCTTAGGTTAGTTAGGTTTAATTAGTTGTAAGTTCTAGGTGACTGATGACCTCAGAAGTTAAGTCCCATAGTGCTCAGAGCCATTTTTTGTTCTTTACTACTTACACACTCCCACCGTCAAGTTAGCTTTAGGAAATCCCAAACACCTGGCGGCACTTTTGACAGCTTTCAACTGCGAAGATCAAGCAGCTATAGACGAAAACGATAGCCGTCTAGAGAGCTATGAACAGGCGTTGTCACAGAGACATTTACAAAATCGCATTGCAGACACGCCAAGCAGCTGCCCCCAGTGTACAGAAACTACTTGCGATCTTGTTTCTTGATTTCGATACGTTTCTTCATTATGCATATTTCTTTGTACGACTGTTTCAAAAGATAGAATGTGTTTTCACGGATACATGGAAATGAAATTTTTTTCAGACTTCACTACAAGTAGTGTTACTTTTTTTTCGTTTTTAGTAGAAAACTGACAAAATGAGTACCCGGGCAATGCCGGGTTTGTCAACTAGTAAATTAGGCACGCCGGCTGTGGTGGCCGAGCGGTTCTAGGCGCTTCAGTCTGGAACCGCGCGACCGCTACGGTCGCAGGTTCGAATCCTGCCTCTGGCATGGATGTGTGTGATGTCCTTAGGTTAGTTAGGTTTAAGTAGTTCTAAGTTCTACGGCACTGATGACCTCAGATGTTAAGTCCCATTGTGCTCAGAGCCATTTGACCATTTTTTTTTCTTTTTCGTGATGAACTACGCGGGATTGTCTGTAAACTACTATTTACCCGTTCGCTGTTCTTGTGAGCTGCGACTGCTTTTTAAGGCCCGGTTGACTTTTAATTCGATGCAGTGGCAGTTGCATGGAAGTTTCTTACCCAATTCAATATTGTTCCACAAAGAGGAATTGGGTATCGCGCCTGATGGTTACGAAAGGCACGTTTCCCGCACACGACAGATTGGCCGTTGCAAAAATGTCACTCCACTGCGAACGCACGTCGTTGCTTCGATCAGTACCAAAGATGTACACATCGCGCTGTTAACCTGGTCACGCTTGCCTGTTAGCCAGGCAGGCAAGCTACTGCACGTTAGTAGGTTGCTTTACTTCCATCCAAGCCAAGCTGTGCCCAACCCAAGCGGGCTACGGGAGTCTAGCTAATCTGCCCGTCTCGTCGCTGTGCCGTGCTGAGTAGCAGTTTATTCTGTAGTGTTACGAGTAGCGTTCGGAAGTGGATAAAAGGAACAGAGTATCACAAAACGTATGTCAATGAAATATGTATTCATTCCTTGTTATTGCAGGCCAGAAAATGGCGGAGTTTATTTGTCTTTTTTTCCTTAATTCAGACTTATTTATTTATTTCGATATGAACGATGTTCTCTACAACTTCATCCTCTTTCGACTAGTACTGCGTATTTCAATTCGAACTATCATCAGGTTACCCCTAATACACGATTTCTGCAGTGATGAGAGCCATTGCTGAAAGTCGAGATCCTTTGCACTTAAGGACCTGAAGATGTTTATAATAGTGAAACGCCAACTGAAGTAAGGCTCTGGAGCTTAGTTTCTGTTAGTTCACAAATGTGAGCACCGTTATACCAATTTTTTTTTTTTCAAGATGTGTATTGCGCTTTCATTAATTCATTCTAAGTGCCCCAAATAGTTCATTGTAAATTACCCAAATGCTTTTTAGCAGACACGAAGTCCGATTTTCTTATTATGTTAATCTAAAATGTATACGTCTGCAAGAAGAAGTTTTTCTTTCGTACTAAGCTTTCTTTGCGCTACGTTGCGTACAACTTGAACGTGGTTTTTAATATCCACTGAGGTATATTTTTTTTCCTTTGTCAATCAATGTATGCCCTAAATTTAGAAGGCCTATGTACTGCTAAATGTCGTCAAGTGCTTAGCAAACATTTCCATTAAGTGTTTGTCCTCTTTACAAAAAGTTGTAGACTGAGGAAACTGCTGGTCAACTTTACAAAACTGTCGTAACATACTCGAGATTGACGAATGGGTGTTTAGTAACATTTTTACTCAACTTGTATTGCGAGACACCTCCCGATTTATATGAAGCTGCCTTACAAGTACACGACACTTTTTCCCCTACTGGATTTAGGCTCTGTTTCGTGACTGGAAAATACTCCTCAGTTCGTAGTTTCTCCCGAATCTCCTTTAAGCGTAGTTTGTTCATTTTTCTGCTCCCACCGTCATCATGAATGAGCCGCAGTGAAACTACTTACGCAAACACAAACCTGACTGTTCTGTAGTCACGTTGGATTGACAGAGCTACCTGCTGCTAGGTGCAGCAGGCTGAACGGGTTCCGTGGAGCTTACCAGGCTGGCGGAAAACCAACTTGGCCTGCATTAACCACTGTCTTTAACCACTCTTGTGTCTCCGTTGCGGCAGGTTGAGCTGTTTTAATGGTTGCGGCGCATATAGAGGCAGGTAGGGTGGAAGGTGAATTTTTACACTTCTCATCAGTGCAACATGGTGATTGACCTTTATATGGGATGAAATTTGACACTGCATAGTACTAATAGACGCCGCCACCGCCGCTACAACTTGTTTTCAGGGCGCGTTTTTCAACATTAAAATAGTCAAAATAATGTGACACGGCCTGTATGTCTTTTGAGCCATCAATTCAGAAAATGTCAACAGTTTCAGCTCAACCACTATATTCACTTGGCTCGACATTGGCTATCCTACAATAACTCCAGTTTTTATAGAAAAAACAAAGATACGATCGTAAAACGTATGTTGAGGATAAGCAGCCCGTCAATTATTCCAGCTGGTTCCTCACTCCTTATGAAGTTCGCCCATTGTGCTCTTCCTTGTGGACATTCTCACAACGCGTACAGAACATCCACTCGCCTGAGAACCACATTTCCAAAAGAGGTCTCCTTTCTCAATAATGCAACAGACACTGACATTCTATTCCAGTCGTGACTTTTAACAACTGAATCACTTCCTGAATCCCACAATTGACAGTTGTCTTAGACTTAGACTTTCTTACCGATTTGACTTCCATGAGGGCCAAGTTTCGATAAGGATCTGGGGAAGCAACAATAGCATACTTCTTTCTTGTCAATACGCATTACGTATTCTTGTTTGAATTGTTTGAAAAAGGAAAAAAAAAATATGCCTCAGTGGATATTAAAAACCACGTTCAAGTTGTACGTAACGTAGCGCAAAGAAAGCTTAGTACGAAAGAAAAACTTCTTCTTGCAGACGTGTACATTTTAGATTAACATAATAAGAAAATCGGACTTCGTGTCTGCTAAAAAGCATTTGGGTAATTTACAATGAACTATTTGGGGCACTTAGAATGAATTAATGAAAGCGCAATACACATCCTGAAAAAAAAATTAAAATTGGTATAACGGTGCTCACATTTGTGAACTAAAGTTACAGAAACTAAGCTCCAGAGCCTTACTTTAGTTGGCGTTTCACTATTATAAACATCTTCAGGTCCTTAAGTGCAAAGGATTTCGACTTTCAGAAATGGCTCTCATCACTGCAGAAATCGTGTATTAGGGGTGACCTGATGATCGTTCGAATTGAAATACGCAGTACTAGTCGAAAGAGGATGAAGTTGTAGAGCTCATCGTTCATATCGAAATAAATAAATAAGTCTGAATTAAGGAAAAAAAGACAAATAAACTCCGCCATTTTCTGGCCTGCAATAACAAGGAATGAATACATATTTCATTGACATACGTTTTGTGATACTCTGTTACTTTTATCAACTTCCGACCGCTACTCGTAACACTACAGAATAAACTGCTACTCAGCACGGTACAGCGGCGAGACGGGCAGATTAGCTAGACTCCCGTAACCTGCTTGGGTTGGGCACAGATTGGCTTGGATGGAAGTAAAGCAACCTACTAACTAAAGCAGTCGCAACTCACAAGAACAGCGAACGGGTATATAGTTTACAGACAATCCCGCGTAGTTCGTCACGAAAAAGAAAAAAAAAATGGTCAAATGGCTCTGAGCACAATGGGACTTAACATCTGAGGTCATCAGTCCCCTAGAACTTAGAACTACTTAAACCTAACTAACCTAAGGACATCACACACATCCATGCCGGAGGCACGATTCGAACCTGGTTCCAGACTGAAGCGCCTAGAACCGCTCGGCCACAGCGGCCCGCTCGTCACGAAAATGTGTCCAAACGCTGAACGTGCCACGCATCCAAGTACTCCGTGAAGCGTTTGGTAGCCGCATAATTTCCAGACGCGCTTGTGTTGAATTGTCACCTTACTCGCCTGATTTAACAGTGCCACACTGTTACCCAGGGGGTTATTTGATGGCGAGAGTGTACTCCGACCTGCCGAGAAGCTTGCAACAGCTGAAAGATCGAATTCACGATAAAATTTTCAGAATTCCTCCAGCAGTTACGAAAGATGTGTTCAAAATCTGGGCGAAACGCTTCGAGTATTGTGTAGCCTCGAATGGTCGTCGTTTTTCTGATGTACTATTTCAGAAATAAACTTGAATAAATCTTGTATCTTATATAAAAAGTTCAACTTTGTATCGCAATTAATTTGTGTGTTATTGAAATTTTAATTGTCTAAACCTTATGAAATACCCTCTGGTACGATCGACGTTGTATAATTCGATCCATAAAGCAATAACTTCAAGACGCATGTTCGAAATTGTAGCTAAATTGCAGTACTGCTAGGATCGACCAATGGAACTTACTTTCTGAACTGTTCGTCACTAAAATTACAAACATGTAGTTAAGTGGAGACGTGTGTAGAATGAGAAATGATACCTCCAAAGCGTAGAGTGAGCTTCTGGGAAGGGTCGGATGTTCTCG
Organism: Schistocerca serialis cubense; assembly: GCF_023864345.2. Taxonomy (NCBI): domain Eukaryota; kingdom Metazoa; phylum Arthropoda; class Insecta; order Orthoptera; family Acrididae; genus Schistocerca; species Schistocerca serialis. The sequence goes on along the minus strand of NC_064639.1, from coordinate 784,664,697 downwards.
AACTCAGTGAGGAGTGCGGATGGAGCCCTGGAGGGTTGTGGCGAGTACAGGGAGTTGGCTTACCGCACTGTCCGTCGTGCGCCACGGAGACGGGCTGCTGCCTCTCGCACGACGCCTTCTGCAGCTCGCACAGGCTGGTGTAGGTCGCGTTGTCCGTCCCACACACTGGGCTGGGCGCCTGCGCAGAAACGTCACATCACAACTTCTGATTTCTCACAAAGGCTCGTGTTCTAAAATTTCATTTGTACACTGCTTTAATGACTGTTATAAAGAGATATTTCCAGAACATTAATTTCCAGAGAAAGAATTTGTCCCTAAAAGTGTTCCTGACGCTCATATACTCTCAAGTATTACGATCACATCCAAGAAACGAAGAGCGCAGATATCGTGAATTGCATATGTCACTTGAAGTAAACCATCCAAGTCATACGGAATGTAACAAATGTAAACCAACAAACATTAGGATTTATGTTGAGGATGTTTAAAGCAACAAATTGAGGATCGGAACCCATGTCTGGGTGACGTGGAACGCGTCCCATGAAAAGGCAACTCTTGAAATTTCCGCCGTTTCTTATCGAGTAAGTTGGTAGCACTTAACGTTGCATGAGTTTTCATCTATTGTCTTTGTGGTTAGTACTGGAGCGCTTCACGACGTGTTTTCGTAGTGAAAACTAATTACAAATGTGATGAATGTTGTGCAGAGACTGTTTGCAAAATCCATGGACCCGTTTGATCAACGTAACGTAACCTATATCTATATCTATACTCCGCAACCTACATTACGGCGTGTGGCGGAGGGTGCTTACTGTACCAGTGTCACTTTCCTCTTTTTCCTGTTCTAGTCGCATATCGTTAACGGGAAGAACGTTTGATGGTAAGTCGCCTTGTGGGCTCGAATCTCTCTCATTTTATCTTCATGGCCTTTTCGCGAGATACACATAGGAGGAAACGATATACTGGTTCACTCTTCTAGGAACGTATGCTCTGGGAACTTTAACAGTAGACCATAACGTGATGCTGAACGCCTGTCTAGCAGCGTCTGCCGCTGAAGTTGGCTGAGCGTTTCCCTGATAATTTCGAACGTACTAAATGAACCTGTAACGAGATGTGCTGCTCTTCTTTGGACCTTCTGTGTTTCCTTTGTCAGTCCTATCTGATACGGCTGGCATACTGACGAACAGTATTCAAGTATTGGTCGAACGAGTGTTCTGTGAGCAAGTACCGTCCTTGATGAACTACATGTCATAAGGATTCTTCCAAAGTATCTCAATCTGGCATCTGCCTTACTGGTGGTTAATTTTATGTGGTCATTCCACTTCAAATTGCTCCGTACGCAGACTCCTAGATATTTTGTGGGAGTAACTGATTCCAGTGATTGTTCCGCAATTTTGTAGTCATACAGTAGAGCGTCTTCCTCTATTTGTATTCGCAGCACTTTATATTTATTTGCGTTGAGGGCCAATTGCCACTTCCTGCACCAAGCGTCGATACTCAGCAGATATTCCAGCATTTCACGAAGGTTTTCTAGCGCCGCGACTTCTCTGATACGACAGCATCATCCGCCAAAAGCCTCATGAACTTCCTATCCACATGATCATTTGTGTGTTAATGGTCCTGTAAAACTCTCCTGGGGCACTCCCGAAGTTACTTTCACGTCTGAAGACTTCTCTTCGTTCAGAGTGACATGCTGTGTGCCGTTTTCTAGAAACTCTTCAATCCACTCACATACCTGAAGTGATATTCCGTGAGCTTGTATTTTGTTCATTAGGAGGCCGTGCGCGACTATATCGAAAGCCTTTCGGAAGTCAGGGAACACGGCATCGACCTGGGCGGCTGTTTCTGCTGCTCTCTGTGTCTCGTGGGCGAACAGAGACAGCTGCGTTTCAAACGCCCGTTGTTTTCGGAACCCATGTTGGTTCCTACACAGGAGATTTTTGTTCTGCAGTAATGTGACAATACGCGAGTATAAAGCGTGTTCAAAAATTCTACAGCAGATCGATGTCAGAGATATAGGCTTATAGCTTTGTGTGACTATTCGACGACCCTTCTCGAGAAAGGGAGCTACTTGCGCTTTTTTCCAATCATTAGGAACTCTTCGCTCCTCAAGGGACTTACGGCACACAGCTGCTAGAAGAGGGCCAAGTTCTTTCGCATATTCTGTGTGGAACTGAATTGGTATCACGTCAGGTCCAGTGGCCTTTTGATCCGTTCAGCGATTTCAATTGCTTTTTTATCCCTTGGTCTCTTATTTCGATAGCTGTCATTTTGTCGTTCGTGCAACGATTTAAACGAGAAACTACAGTGTGTCTTCCTATGTGAAACAGTTCTGGGAAAAGACATTTAGCATGTCGGTCTTTTCTGTGTCATTTTCTGCTTCAGTATCATTATAGTCGCAGAGTGTTTGGGCCGATGGCTTTGAGCCGTTTAGTGATTTATTACAAGACCAGATCTTCTTAGGATTTTCTGTCAAGTTGGTAGTTAGAGTTTTAGTTTCGTATTCGTTGAAAGCATATCTCTCCTTACACTAATTTTGGCTTCGTTTAATGCACCGAATAATCTACTGTGATGAGACTGATTGGTAAATTTCAGAAAACCAATTCGGTTGTGTGTCTATTCGACGACCCTTCTCGAGAAAGGGAGCGACTCATGTCAGCCGTTCTGCGATAAACATCGCCATCGTGAGTGATAATGTTGCAGTAAGCCAGGGGAAATCTATTCGCTGAAGTTCACAATTATCTCAGGACCAGCATTCAACGAATTCTGAAAGAAGACCTGCACCTTTTGGCCAACAAAATCCAAGTGACACTAGAATTAAGGTCAAACGATTACGAAAATCTACAAGCATTTGCCCATTGGGTGCTTGCGAAATAAATAGCGGACAACAATTTCACCAAAAAAGTAATTTTCACTGATAACGCGCACTTTCTGCTGAATGGCTTAGTGAGTAAGCAAAATTGCATGCTTTTGGACACAGAAAACCATAGAGTAATTAAGGAGAAATCATTGCAGTCACAACGAATGCGCTACCACAGTATATAAACTGAGTTTTTGTGATCTGAACTGGATGGTTTGACTGCTGCAGAGGTTTGGTTTCAGCAAGATGGTACAAGCTGTCACACATCAATTGCAACAATGGACCAATTACTAGAGACAGCTGACAGTTGATGATTGTAGAGACAAAATCACAGTTACAGGTAGTCTGCGTAAACCAGTTATGTTGGCCACAGATGCATCGTGTATACGGATGGTATTAACTCCTTCAGCATCAGCTGAGGCCTGAAAATGGCGCGTTGAAGCGCAGAAAATGGTAGCTGTAAAATAAATGACATCATAAGGATTGCTGTTGGTGTTTCATTTTCTTACCATAGTGAACGGCCGTAGTCCTCCAGGCCTCCAGTCACAAGGATGGACATACAGAAAATTATGAGAGAGCTTTCCTCTGGGGGTAATTTCTCGAAACAGTGACTTGAACTGGCCGCTCAGGTCTTGCGGTGCGACACCATGTGATTTCTTTCTGTGGGGGCATCTGAAGCCTCGTGTGTACGCCAATAAACGGTAATCACTTCCAGAGTCTAAGAACGACAAGCAGCGTGTAATTTCAGAATGAGAGATGCAGTTACGCTGAAAAGTTATGAAATATTTAGTCGTAAGAATAAACATGGAGGGCTTTTGAGTAATATCATATTTCATACATAACCACAGGTAGCATTGCATTAATATGTAAATTAATTAATTGCAGGAATAAATTTTTATGTTATTATGCACTCAAAAGTTGCATTTTTTAAGGGACATCCTTTACCTGCACTCCGTCAGGGGTTGCCTAGCGGCAAGTGTTGGTCGGTATAACTTCCACTCTCCGTAATGGAGGTGGGTGACGTTTCCGGACAGAAGTTGCTATCCTCAATTTTTTCCTCAACACACGCTCTAAAGCCCCTCGATGTTTGTCAATGTCGTTTTGCAAACGCTGTACAACAGGGGTTCTCAGTGGGCACATTGCTCTGCTGTCAAGGATAAAGGAAGCGACTTATCTGTAAAGCAAAAAGGGGTAACCGTCGGCTTTCAGACAAGGAGGATGGGGAGGGGGGAGACATTAAAATTGAGACAGGTAATTTTGTGAACCGTGTCTATGTTGATAATGTATCGTGGATGGAGTAGTGACACACTTGTGAATAACCATTGTGAAAACCATGGGTCTGCACGCCTGATATGGACGTTTATACCACGGCTCCCACTGAGGCCTGTTGCCTTGCTACATGTAAACAGTTCAAAGTCTAAGCGGCTACCAGAGCAGCGTTTTTTTACAACAGATTAGAAAACACTGCTGCATATGGAGCTCTGTTGCCTGTGGAAGATGTCTGTGCTCATGATCAAGATACATACATTCAAATTTACGTATGCTGTTTCACAAGATGTATGTACGTCAGCTTATGCAACTAGCGCTGCTGGACGCACTACATCTTTTACTGGGAGAAAAGATGTTGGAGAGCGCAACGTTATGATCTAAAGAATATTGTCATGAAAGCACGCTTCATCATTTTGGTTAAGCTTTCATTCTCGAACATCATGTTTCTCGTTACATGACGTAGCTGTGCGATCTTTTAATAAGATAACATACAACCAGAAGTATTGACTGAAAGCTGGAAGAGCACTTCTCTGGTAACCAAATTCCTGTAGTCTTATCCGACTGACTTTTTATATTCAGATGTATTGATGTTTGATATACATGCCATAAAGCCATGTTACGTATGTGATAGATGAAAACAAATTCATGTAAAGACATACAGATAACATAGGAGTTTGAAACAGAAGAGACTAGCACATCATGATAACTGATATGAGTGCAATTCCTTTAGATTATGGAGAGGAGAGATGAATAATAGTAAAAATACAAAAATTTTTCTGCTTATACGGTGTCTTCGAAAATGTACCGGTGAGGATTAAGCAATAAGTCGTTAGGACGCTATCGTTTGAGAGACAGTCCGTCGTATAGTACAGACCCCCCCCCCCCCCTGGAAAAAGACAAATATGTATGTAGATTATAATATCTTATGAAGTCCTTGATGATTTTGTAAGTTGTTGCATTTTATGATGCGAAGGTGGTGACAAATCTATTTCACAAAGCAGCGTGCCGATTGCGACACCATTTCCACAAAAAGCTTATGGGATTAAATCACATTCTAATGATGAACGTCGGAAACTCTCTAAACCAGTGGCCGCATGTGGCCCGAACCAAATGTTCTTTTGACCCGTAGTTCTCAGCCGTATTTTATAACGACTAGCATCTAGTTACTACACTATGTGGTCAAAAGTATCCAGACACTCCTAAAACATACGTTTTTCATATTAGGTGCATAGTGCTGCCACCTACTGCCAGGTACTCCATATCAGCGACCTCAGTAGTCATTAGACATCGTGAGAGGGCAGAATTGGGCGCTCCGCGGAACTCACGGACTTCGAACGTCGTCAGGTGATTGGGTGTCGCTTGTGTCATACGTCTGTAAGCAAGATTTCCACACTTCTAAACATCCCTAGGTCTACTGTTTCCTATGTGATAGTGAAGTGGAAACGTGAAGGGACACGTACATAACAAAAGCGTACAGGCTGACCTCGTCTGTTAACTGACAGAGACAGCCGACAGTTGAATGGTTCAAATGGCTCTGAGCACTATGGGACTCAACTGCTGAGGTCATTAGTCCCCTAGAACTTAGAACTAGTTAAACCTAACTAACCTAAGGACATTTCAAACATCCATGCCCGAGGCAGGATTCGAACCTGCGACCGTAGCGGTCTTGCGGTTCCAGACTGCAGCGCCTTTAACCGCACGGCCACTTCGGCCGGCCCGACAGTTGAAGAGGATCGTAATGTGTAATAGGCAGACTTCTATCCAGACCATCACACAGAAATTCCAAACTGCATCAGGATCCACTGCATGTACTATGACAGTTAGGAGCGGCTGCTTATAAGCCACACGTCGGTAAATGCCAAACGACGCCTCGCTTGGTGTAAGAAGCGTAAATATTGGACGATTGAACAGTGGTAAAACGTTGTATGGAGTCACGAATCACAGTACACAATGTGGCGATCCGATGGCAGTGTGTGGATATGGCGAATGACCGGTGAACGTTATCTGCCAGCGTGTGTAGTGCCAATAGTAAAATTCGGAGGCCGTGGTGTTATGGTGTGGTCGTGTTTTCCGTGGATGGGGCTTACACCCCTTATTGTTTTGTGTGGCACTATCACAACGCAGATCTACATTGATGTTTTAAGCACCTTCTTGCTTCCCACTGCTTAAGAGCAATTCGGGGATGGCGATTGCATCTTTCAAGAAGATTGAACGCTTGTTCATGATGCACGGTCTTTGGTGCAGTGGTGCAGTGGTGCACAGAGTCCTGACCTGAATCTTACAGAACACCTCTGGAATGCTATGGAACGCCGACTTCGTGCCAGGCCTCACTGACCGACATCGATACCTCCCCTCAGTGTAGCACTCCGTAAAGAATGGGCTGCCCTTCCCCAAGAAACTTCCAGCACCTGACTGAACGTATGCCTGCGAGATTGGAAGCTGCCATCAAGACTAAGTGTGGGCTAACACCATACTGAATTCCTTTTGATCACATAGTGTACCAGCCGAATATAAAAACGTTAGATAATGGTAGGTGCTTCCTGTGAATGTACCTTTCCTGCTCAATAACGAACAGACATACGGAGACAGTAATATTTTAAGATGTTCTTAATTTTAATTGACATTCGTGAATTCGATCGTGAGCTATTGAAAGTTGGTTGCTAGCATCAGGAGCAGAGGGTTAAATAGCGTTGCTACTGCGGGGTGAGGGGACTTGATAGGGGGAGTGTTTTATTTTTTGTCTTCCGGTGCTGACAAGTCATGGGCACATGTGTCTATTACCGATCGACTGCTCTGTTACAAACTTCAAACGGAAGTAATATGTATTCGTGAATACGTATTATAGAGATCATCTTCAAATGTGGTACGTATTTCTGGAAAGAAATATGAAATAAACTTAAGGCTGTTGTAATAAAGAGCAATGAGTAGCAGAAAAATGACATTCAAAACACTTAGTTAAACTTTTGTGATCGTGTTTCATATTGCCTAATGCATTTAAATATAAGCACAATTATTGTTATAACCTCTTGATCATCCGCTCACACAGACAATACAACAACACTTCGACAGGCAATTACAGTGTCAAAACTTCGGGCTCATTGAGGGTGGGAGCAATCTCAAACAGAAAACAGACGATGTGAAGTGTTCCGAAAGGTGCCCACTCCTAACAATAGGTACTTGGTGGATGGCTGCCTAGTTATTGCACTCTTAATATAGTTACTCTATTGTGAGGTCACAGCACACTGATTGATGTAGATTGCCAATTAATAAGAAGATCGGTACATATGCGGCCCTGCAGTCCAGTACTGACTCTTAAGCAGAAATGTTTGACGACCAACCGTGTACTGTGGGAAGTGACTGGGGAAGTTTCCGTGACGGAAATGCATCCATATCATGGACGTTAGGTATCTCTTTAGCACGTTCAATCTCATAATGAGCAAAACAGAGAACTATAAGGAATCGAGTACCTCTCGAGAAACAAAGGACTGGAATAATAATAAAAAAAGAAAACACGTTCAAGAACCTACTATTTGTGCTGGTACAGTCTAGCTGCTAGGCGCACGGCGCACTTCAGCCACACAGCTGGCTGGTCACTTAAAACACTCTGTTCTCGGCTGTGGATGTCGCACCAGGGCGAAAACAGTAACACAACTGAAAAACTCAACACTTCGGAAAACTCGACAAAAAAATTAATCCTGTTGAACTTACATTGAAATACTATAAGATTAATTTAAATTTCAAGCAGCTATTGTTCACTGTATATTCGGTTATATTTTTCCTACACCCTGGGGAACTTCATCCGAATTTCTCAGTGAATTAAACTGCAAGTGCCGTTTTTCGACTTGCGTCACTTTTCTCGCCGGGGTGCAATATACCGTGATTGCATCCATAATATGAAATTACGTGTTACCAGCAACGAGCATAAAAACAGTTTCTGTAAATAAAGCAATTTTTACGAAGTTTGTTGTCAACAACAGATAAATAAATCTAGCCATTGCCGAAATTTCAGTACTAATAAGCAGCTGGGAACAAATTTAGACCAACATATATCCGAGAAACAAGAACTTCTACGTTTCTGTGCTCTTTTACTTACATTATTGCATGTCTGGGAGCGGTAGTACTTACGTCATTGCACGCATCCGGACAGACACACCGTGGTTTCCCCGATTCTTCGCTTTTGCACTCAGCGTAGTGACTGCATTTGTGGCCCTCGCAACCATCTGAAAAAACCAAAACATAATTTTTCACGCTCAGTAGGTAAAAAGACCATGAGATACCAATGTTTTCAACTAGGGCGACGTTTCCTCCAAATGACAAAGACACCAGCACCACGTGCACAAACACAAGCGAAATCACAACGAAAAAGACGAATTTTCTTGAATGTACTGACAATCTACGATTATTCAGGAGATAGCAGAGTGCTAGATGGCTGGTTCAGTCTTCTTCATTGCAGTATACCACAGCCATCAGATATTTAGAGCGACTATTAATTGCTGCACTATATAATAAGCATATATTTTAGTCAACACTGAACATAAATGCGCAATCTTAACACCATATGGAAGTGGGAAGTTTGAAGTTCTACTCTGAGCAAAGATACACTGTGTGTGGGTCTCGCGTGGAAGGTGACAGACTTTGCCGCGGTCAGCACATGCTCTCCAGTCCATAGGCAGCCCCGGTGGCTGTTATCGACGTTTCTGACAAGATGTATTCTCGATTTCGGCAACTCCGCTGAAATGGAAGAATGTAACACTCCCCTATACCAAACCGCACAGGAAGCATTCAAACACTAATCGAGCTGATGAATGAGGTTTCCATGTACTGAAGGTGTCAACTATGGCGAATGCATTTCAGTTTACTAATCTCACAAATGTCAATTCTGTTCCGGATGTCCTGTTTGATGTGCGTTTCCTCCTTCTCTGCGGATGGGATGTGGCATTAAGCAATGTAAATTTATGATCTTGGGATGAATCTCTCAGTGGTGAAAAAGCGGCCAAACGCTAAATTTAATTTTGGGCTCTCCTGTTCGACTACGATGAAGGTGTGACCTTTGCATCCGCCATATGCGGATACTGAACCTACAGACACTTACAGCTTCACTGAATGTCGCTTCGTCTCTTATAATGATATCTTCAGGAAAATACTAACCCTATTCAGTAGTAGCCAGCAGATTGCTACAAAAAAGCTCCCTCCTTTACGGAATCGTTTGGCTGAAGTTTGTGTCCCACCTAAAAAAGTATGAGATTCATATAAATCTCATTTTGCAGAATATGTCTCACCATCGGTGTTTGTAGCTGCATGTCTTAGGCGACCCTCCATAGCGGTTTTCACGATGTGTGTAGAAAACTTTTATGTACGTTGTTTGTAATATAATCATACATGTTTCTCCCGGCAGCAAATACCAGTGGCATTACGAACTGTAATTAAGTTCATCAACATGACGTGGAGGACGAGAAACAGTGATTAATTTTTATTCCGATAAGAGAGCGTCACGAACGTCTTTGAGTAACAAAATCGTCACCAACAAGCACATAAGCTACACGTAATGCTTGCTTCGGATACCCACATCACTTGTCAGATTCCTCACTGTGTGCATCCTACATGTAGAGTATGGCCAAGGAAAAACTTGACACCGCAGCATTTCCAAGAAGTAAGTAAATTGAAGGTAGATGAGGCAGAAAGGAAAGTGAAGGAATTAATGATATCGGAAACTTCTTGGGTTTATGCGGAACCAGAGTGAGAATCTGTGCTGGACCGGGACTCGAACCCGGTATCTCCTGCTTACTTTTCATTTTTTTCGTTGTTGATCGTTGTGCTTAGTCGTTGCGGACGTCACATGACATCCGTTCAAGTTCGTTGTTGATCCTTTCACTCATTTTTTTTTTATTACAGAGGCGAACCAGCTATCTGACCGAACACGCTGAGCTACCGTGCTGGCAATACAATTTGCATCCAAAAATGGAAATGATCGTATGGCATCAGTGACCGAGAGTTCCCACGCGGGAAGTGCAGCTGCCAAGTGGAAACTCCTGCTTGCTAGGCAGTGACGTTAACCATTGCGCCACCTCGACACAGCGTTTATGGCAAATGGACGGGCTATCTCGGCACGCTCCCCGCTCGAAAACACTCCCATGTAGTGCCACCTATCTGCAGTGTCCGCCATGTCCTTCACGCTCGCTAAATTTAGGTTCCCACAGGAGGTCGAATGTAAATGTGCATCTGCACTGAAGGTTGGGATTCATTGCCCTTGGAGGCGAATCAGTTATATGAATCCGCAGTGTCCGTTGTTTTTGACATGTTCGAAGGTACAGATACCACACATTCATATTCTTGCAGGAATGTTGCTAGGATGGAGAAGGTGATTTACTACACACGTCACATTAGACCTTCTAGAGAACTTGGCGAGAAACTGAACATCGCCAAAGTACTTGTGTTACACACGGGGCTCAGATCGAATGCAGACTTCCCTCTTTTTTGAGCACGAGGGCGCAGTGGTTAGCACACTGGGCTCGCATTCGGGAGGACAGAATCCGTGCTAGGCCTCCAGATTGAGGTTTTCAAGACTTCCCGAAATCGCTCCTGGCAAATGTCGAAATGGTTCCTTTGAAAGGGTACAGCTGATTTGCTTCCCCATCCTTGAAACGTTCTGCTTCGTTCATTATTACCTCGATGTGAATGGGAAGTCAAACCCTAATCTTCCTTCCTTCTCACTTCTCTCTGGTTGACGTGATAAGACTATGTATTAATGGCGAAAGTTTGTAAAAGACTAGTCTTACGAAATGGTGAAATAATTTGTCTTCGCGGCACAGAGCAGCAGCTTGAGCGCCGGGCCGCGGACTCACCGCAGGGCCCGTCGTGCAGCAGGTGGAGGTCGGCGTCGCGGCGGCAGGCGTCGGCGCGCAGGCGGCACTCGTTGCCGTAGGTGAGGCCGTCGGAGCCGCAGACGGGCGCGAACTCTGCCGGGCAGCGCGGGCACTCGCACACCGGCGCGCCGCCGCGCTCCACGCACTCTGCGCCGCGCGCGCACGCGTGGCCCGAGCAGGGGTCCTCGGTGCCTGCACACGACAGTTGTAAAGTGACACTACAACCAGAACTATACACTGACAAAAAAGGTTAGGCACCTGGAAGGTATCATCGCACGTAGACTCAGTTTAATACACTACTCGCCATTAAAATTGCTACACCACGAAGATGACGTGCTACAGACGCGAAATTTACCCGACAGGAAGAAGATGCTGTGATATGCAAATGATTAGCTTTTCAGAGCATTCACACAAGGCTGGCGCCGGTGGCGACACCTACAACGTGCTCACATGAGGAAAGTTTCCAACCGATTTCTCATACACAAACAGCAGTTGACCGGCGTTGCCTGGTGAAACGTTGTTGTGATGCCTCGTGGAAGGAGGAGAAATGCGTACCATCACGTTTCCGACTTTGATAGAGGTCGGATTGTAGCCTATCGCGATTGCGGTTGATCGTTTCGCGACATTGGTGCTCACGTTGGTCGGGATCCAATGACTGGTGGTGGTGGTGGTTAGTGTTTAACGTCCCGTCGACAACGAGGTCATTAGAGACGGAGCGCATGCTCGGGTTAGGGAAGGATTGGGAAGGAAATCGGCCGTGCCCTTTCAAAGGAACCATCCCGGCATTTGCCTGAAACGATTTAGGGAAATCACGGAAAACCTAAATCAGGATGGCCGGAGACGGGATTGAACCGTCATCCTCCCGAATGCGAGTCCAGTGTGCTAACCACTGCGCCACCTCGCTCGGTCCAATGACTGTTAGCAGGATATGGAATTGGTGTTTTCAGGAGGGTAATACGGAACGCCGTGCTGGATCCCAACGGCCTCGTATCACTAGCAGTCGAGATGACAAGCATCTTATCCGCATTGCTGTAACGGATCGTGCAGCCACGTCTCGATCCCTGTGTCAACACATGGGGACGTTTGCAAGACAACAACCATCTGCACGAACAGTTCGACGACGTTTGCAGCAGCATGGACTATCAGCTCGGACACCATAGCTGCAGTTATCCTTGACGCTGCATCACATACAGGAGCGCCTGTGATGGTGTACTCAACGACGAACCTGGGTGCACGAATAGCGAAACGTCATTTTTTCGGATGAATACAGGTTCTGTTTACTGTATCGTGATGGTCGCATCCGTGTTTGGCGACATCGCGGTGAACGCACATTGGAAGCGTGTATTCGTCATCGCGATACTGGCGTATCACCCGGCCTGATGGTATGGGGTGCCATTGGTTACACGTCTCGGTCACCTCTTGTTCGCATTGACGGCACTTTGAGCAGTGGACGTGACATTTGAGATGTGTTACGACCCGTAGCTCTACCCTTCATTCGATCCCTGCGAAACCCTACAATTCAGCAGGATAATGCGCGACCGCATGTTGCAGGCCCTGTACGGACCTCTCTGGATACAGAAAATGTTCGACTGCTGCCCTGGCCAGTACGTTCTCCAGATTTCTCACCAAATGAAAACGTCTGGTCAATGGTGGCCGAGCAACTGGCTCGTCACAATACGCCAGTCACTACTCTTCATGAACTGTGGTATCGTGTTGAAGTTGCATGGGCAGCTGTACCTGTACACGCCATCCAAGGTCTGTTTGACTCAATGCCCAGGAGTATCAAGGCCGTTATTACGGCCAGAGGTGGTTGTTCTGGGTACTTATTCATCAGGAAGTATGCACCCAAATTGCGTGCAAATGTAATCACATGTCAGTTCTAGTGTAATATATTTGTCCAATTTATTCTTGGAGTAGCAATTTTAATGGCCAGTAGTTACATGTACGTACGAGGGGCGTTCAATAAGTAATACATAAAATTTTTTTTGTCCATCAATTTCAGTTGATAAGTGCAGAACTTGCTGCTGGACATCGTGGAATATTTCCGCTTCAGTCCCTGTAGTTTCACGAATTTCCGGTAGTGGCGGCACTGTACTTCGCTTTCAAAATGGCGACTGTAATGGAGGTGCGTTCCGAGCAGAGAGCTGTTATTGAGTTTCTTTTGGCAGAAAAGCAGAGCATCGCAGATATTAATAGGCACTCGCAGAATCTCTATGGAGATCTGGTAGTGAAGAAACGGACGTTGAGTAGTTAGGCGAGACGTTTGTCATCATCGCAGCAAGGTAGCGCAAACCGATCCGATCGCCCACGTGCCGACTGGCAGTATACGGACAGTCTCATTCCAGGTGATCAGTGGACTCCAGTCAAACGCCTCGCTGCTCAACTGGACTTCTCTGATGGTAGTGCTGACACACTCGTCCACCAGCTTGGGTACTCACAGGTGTGTGCCTGCTGGGTACCACGGTGCCTAACAGGAGACCGTAAAGGACAACAGAGGACCATCAGTGCGTAATTAGTTGCGCAGTACGTGGCCGATGGTAACAATTTTCTGACAAACATCGTCACAGGCGATGGAACACGGGTTCATCACTTCGAAACGGAAACGAAACTGCAATCCATGGAGCGGCGCCACACCACCTCTACTCCGAAGAAAATGTTCAAAGCCGCATCCTCAGCCGGTAAAGTCACGGCGACGGTCATCTGGGCCTCTGAAGGCTTTATTCTGTTTGATGCCCTACTATCAACTCGGAAATGCATTGTGCACCCCTCAGGAAATTGAAGAAACGACTTCAGGATGTTCGTCGCCACAAATATGCAAACGACTTGTCCCTCTCCATGACAACGCAAGGCTTCGCACAACTCTGCGCATCCGAGAGGAGCTCAAGAAACTACACTACTGGCCATTAAAATTGCTACACCAAGAAGAAATGCAGATGATAAACGGGTATCATTGGACAAATATATTATACTAGAACTGACATGTGATTGCATTTGCACGCAATTTGGGTGCATAGATCCTGAGAAATCAGTACCCAGAACAACCATCTCTAGCCGTAATAACGGCCTAGATACGCCTAGGCATTGAGTCAAACAGACCTTGGATGGCGTGTACAGGTACAGCTGCCCATGCAGCTTCTACACGATACCACAGTTCATCAAGAGTAGTGACTGGCGTATTGTGACGAGCCAGTTGCTCGACCACCATTGATCAGACGTTTTCAATTGGTAAGAAATCTGGAGAACGTGCTGGCTAGGGCAGCAGTCGAACATTTTCTGTATCCAGAAAGGCGCGTACAGGACCTGCAACATGCGGTCGTGCGTTATCCTGCTGAAATATAGGGTTTCGCAGGGATCGAATGAAGGGTAGAGCCACGGGTCTTAACACATCTGAAATGTAACGTCCACTGTTCAAAGTGCCGTCAATGCGAACAACAGCTGACCGAGACGTGTAACCAATGGCACCCCATCCCATCAGGCCGGGTGATACGCCAGTATGGCGATGACGAATACACGCTTCCAATGTGCGTTCACCGCGATGTCGCCAAACACGGAAGCGACCATCGTCCGCAGCTCGTGGTCGTGCGGTAGCGTCTCGCTTCCCGCGCCCGGGTTCCCGGGTTCGATTCCCGGCGGGTTCAGGGATTTTCTCTGCCTCGTGATGACCGGGTGTTGTGTGCTGTCCTTAGGTTAGCTAGGTTTAAGTAGTTCTAAGTTCTAGGGGACTGATGACCATAGATGTTAAGTCCCATGGTGCTCAGAGCCATTTGAGCCATTTGATGCGACCATCATGATGCTGTAAACAGAACCTGGATTCATCCGAAAAGATGACGCTTTGCCATTCGTGGACCCAGGTTCGTCGTTGAGTACACCATCGCAGCCTCTCCTGTCTGTGATGCAGCATCAGGGGTAACCGCAGCCATGGTCTCCGAGCTGATAGTCCATGCTTCTGCAAACGTCGTCTAGCTGTTCGTGCAGATGGTTGTTGTCTTGCAAACGTCCCCATTTCTTGACTCAGGGACCGAGACGTGGCTGCACGATCCGTTACAGCCATGCGGGTAACATGCCTGTCATCTCGACTGCTAGTGATGCGAGGCCATTGGGATCCAGCACGGTGTTCTGTGCTACCCTCCTGAACCCACCGATTCCATATTCTGCTAATAGTCATTGGATCTCGACCGACGCGAGCAGCAATGTCGCGATACGATTAACCTCAATCGCGATAGACTACAATCCGACTTTTGTCAAAGTCGGAAACGTGATGGTACGCATTTCTCCTCCTTCCACGAGGCATCACAACAACGTTTTACGAGGCAACGCCGGTCAACTGCTGTTTGTGTATGAGAAATCGGTTGGAAACTTTCCTCATGTCACCTTGTGTGAATGCTCTGAAAAGCTAATCATTTTCATATCACAACATCTTCTTCCTGTCGGTTAAAATTCGCGTCTGTAGCACGTCATCTTCGTGGTGTAGCAATTTTAATGGCCAGTAGTGTACATTGAACTGTTCTTCCTTATCCACACTACATCCCAGATCTCGCATATTCCGGCGTCCATCTTCAACGTCGATCCTGCAAGTAAGGGTGTGTAAGACCATCCCATTGAACGGAGATCATTTTGAAAAATATGGGTTTGTAGCCAAAACCATGGCGAATAATGTGGTGTATAGGAATCCTTGATAAAACCAAACTGTTTTCCGAAAAAAAGTTGAATTACTCGTACTTACTTAACGCCCCCGTACATACCATCAGCAGAGATGTAAACGATTAGGGTTGCAATGACCTATGACGGTTGTAAGGCAACTACTCTGTCTTAGTGTTGTCACCACATAACCATATTTATCGTGCCCGACAAGGTGTATAATAAGTGTGTGCTGCATCATATATCAAGGCAGGGCACCACCTCCTTCCCATCTTTTTCAGTATACCTATGACTCCACTTTCATAATCCTCTGTCCCGTCAGCGAGGTGTACCAACGGTTCCTTCATATCACCAAACGTGAAGCACCTAGAAGGGAGGAGGAAACGAAATGAAACGTCACGGGTTGAGTGGGTGTGTGGTATTATTTCAGTGAATACAAAATCGGATAAACTTTACGAAGAACTAGGCAGTATGATCTCACTTATCAGTATGACGCCGCACGCCTTCTGGGCTGAGCGCACGCACTGATTCGCTTTAGAAGGGTTGCATCCTCTCCTGGGGCAAGTTGGCCCACAACTGTTGTAACTGGTCCTTGATACCCTGGGTACTGGTGCTGGGTCGGTGTTGACGTCCGCCCTGGTGCCACGCATGCTCTACCGGGAACAGAACTGAGTGCCTTTTTGGCCATGGGAATATCTCAGCATCATGGAGACAGTTCATTGAGACACGTTCCTGTATGGACGAGCATCGTTCTACTGAAAAATGGCTCCACCATACTGTCGCATGAGAGGTAACACATGAGGATGCAGGATGTCCCTGACGTTTTGTTCTGCTGTCAGTCACTACCAGCCAGGACCTGAAGTCATATCCCAAGACTACCCAGAACATGACGTCAGGAATACCACCGCTGTGCCTCTCTGAAACAGTGAAAGAATGAGACCTGCCCCCAGGTTGCGACGATATTCAGCCAGGGTACTCCTGAACCGCGTCTGATCGCTGAAAACAATGCTAAGCGATTTACCAACAACCCACTGTTCCCAGTTACTGCACCACTCCAAACGCATTCGTTTGTGTTGCCTTAACGGTAACCTAAGCAATGGATATTAATTCTCCAGACCGGCTGTTGTTAGTCTCCGACCAACGGTGCGGGATGACACAGAATGTTGCTGGGAGTCTGTTACTTGTTCTCTAATGCCAAGTTACTATGAGTTACTATGTGCTTGATGCACAGTACGGTGATCCTCTCTCGTGATTGTGAGGCATTGGCGACTGGAACCTCGACGATGTTTATTTCTGCCCTATCGTTCCCATGCAATCCAAGATCGAGATACTGCCATATCCGTACGTTTCAGAAATCTGGGCGTTACAGAGCTCAGCTGTGTGGCCAAATGGAGGCATACAATGAGGTCCTTTCAAGCTATTTCAGGCGTCGAGACCGCTGTCTCATACAAGTATCCGGCATCTCCGCGTCCTTTACAGTGATCAACCAGTATCTGACGCTGTTCACGACCCTTACATATCCTACGAAGTCTGGTAGCAACAGCAAACACAAACAATATCATGCACTCTGGTGCCTTTCTACCTGCCACAGAGGATTACTCGCCAACTGCGAGTACATTTACGACGTTATGCTCATACTCGTCCATGCATTCTGGGCGCTTCACATTTCATGTCAAGGCCGTGCACGTGCTGATCGAGTAAGGAACTGCATCCCTCCACTGTAACCAACATATACAAAGCCTTGATCTGTTCCACCCTCTGCTATGTTACTGTAGTTTGAATATAATTTCCAACCAAAAACCTGTCACCCTCTGCACAGCCTTGAACGCCATGCACTCCTCCTTGCTTTCCGTATCCGTTTACCCTCTTCCATTCGAATCATTTATCAGCTCATCAGATTCCCATATTTCCCTCTCATCTCATACACATCAGGATACCCTACACATCCCGCAAACTCGCCTCTAACAACCCCATGCTTCCCTTATAGTGTCCAATTCTGGCATGTTGTTACACCCGTAGCAGCGCATCCCACAAACCCTACATTTACACTCTGTCCATATCGTCTCTCTGAGCAGTTTTAGCAGACTCCATCTCCCATCCGCCGTGACATTTACTCTTCCTCTCAGATTGAAGACATTTCCTATCCTCTCCACCATTAGGGCTCCCTCTTCCCTTCCCGTCCCATCCTCTACCACCCTCTCCCCTTATAACCATAGCTTGATTTCACGCTTGTTATTCACATCCGAAATTCCATGTTTTCTTATAACTTACCGTCCTTCATTGAAACCATTCCGGATAAGACCCTTCGCTCCACTGAGATCCCACACTTTACGTCATCAGAAACCTGCATCTACTCTTGCAAATTATTCCCACCCTGTATACTCCTTTCGGGTTTGGTGCAGTGAAATAGTTGGGTAGTTTTATCCCTAATACTATCAGTGAGTAATCATATTTTAAATTATTTTAGAAAACGTGTAAATTTTTCTAATATTTTAAAATTATTTGTGTTAGTATAAAGGCTTTTGAGCGGCAAGTTGTACCTCAGCCGGTTCACCTACACCCGTGAGGAGCCAAGGAATTAAAGAATACGAACGAAAAGAAGAAGTCAGATTGGTTATGGAGCACATTAAAGGAGTACAGACCGTGCCACGTGGTAGTGCGAGACAACGTTACCAGCACTTGACAGAGTTTGAAAAGAGCGTCATTATGGGTCTACATAGAGCCAGCTGGCTAATCGTGCAGTATTTCCGAAATGTGGAGCGTTAGAATGTAAAAATTCATAATGTTGGACGCAATGGAATGTGAAGGGAACTACACGCGCCAAAAGATGACGGTCAACTTACAGAGGGTCTTGAGATCTCACATTCAGAACACCACCGTCTCGACAGCAGCATACGTCAAGAGCGACCTGAAAAATTTGACAACGCACAGTTAGCAGCAGTCCACTGCCAATCCAGGGTAGTAGAAGAGCAGACACACAGAGGCGGGGACGGAAAGCCTCGGCCGACGGCAAACTTGTCCCATGTAGACTGAGCTGTTGAGTCCGGAACCGCACGACCGCTACGGTCGCAGGTTCGAATCCTGCCTCGGGCATGGATGTGTGTGATGTCCTTAGGTTAGTTAGGTTTAAGTAGTTCTAAGTTCTAGGGGACTTATGACCACAGCAGTTGAGTCCCATAGTGTTCAGAGCCATTTGAGTTGGC
The DNA here is from genome assembly GCF_023864345.2 of Schistocerca serialis cubense. Taxonomy (NCBI): domain Eukaryota; kingdom Metazoa; phylum Arthropoda; class Insecta; order Orthoptera; family Acrididae; genus Schistocerca; species Schistocerca serialis. Next base: position 784,645,870 of record NC_064639.1, on the reverse strand, counting down.
TGTTGATTGCGAAGGAGACCTACTGACTGTCGCAACAGGCGTCGACGTAAGCTCCCATGGCCGATACACATGCGATGGAACGAAGACAAGCATATCGGCTTCCCTCTATCAATATAAATAACATAGGACCGCAGATTAAGAGGTCATTACTTGAAGATAGGCTACAAGTAGGGACATCGACGTCGTCCTCCTGCGATAAGTATACGACAATGAATTTCCAGTCATTTACGGGTGCGAATCCTACATATCAAACGCCTCCAAAGCTGGCAGCAGCACAGCAGTACTTTTCAAAGAAGGCTCCTCGGCAGAGGATGTACTGTACCTGCCGTCGGCGCGGAGGTTAACAATGACAGTACTTGGCGGAGATTTTAATTGTATACTTACATAGGAAGATCAATTTCCTCGATATACCCCGTGCTCAGAACTACGATTGATGGTGCAGACTACTCATCTGGTTGACATTTGGGAACATGTCCATGGCCTCAGCCCTGGATACACCCATACAAGGAGTCACTCCGCAATCCGTCTCGACCGAATATATGTTACATGCAATTTTAATGCTGAGGTCCCGGAAGCGGAGCTGTGGCCTACAGCCTATACTGACCATATGGCGTCTGTACAACCTCCCTCTGGCAGCAGCAAGTGTAGCGTAGCCGCAGTCCTTGAAAAATGAACGTCGCCAATCTGTGGGACACAGCATGTCGAGATACCACTGAAGATAATTGGAGATCAAGAGCCCTGGTACGTTCCGTGGACACGGATGATAGCAGATACTTAACATCGCAAAACGAAATAGGCAACGCCTTTGTAAAACAGTACGCTCAACTTTACAATGCAATGGATATCGATATGGCAGCCATTAACGAAGTTACAAATACGATTTTCGGCTCTATTGAACCAGAAGCGGAAGTACGACTGATGGAGGAGATTACAGAGGAGGAGGTGACGGAGGCCATTGGTAGGGTAGCGGTGAATAAATTGCCGCGACCAGATGGCCTCCCTCTGGAATTCTGTAGGGCCTTTAACTACATGATAGCACCACGATGGACTACTATCTGCCGCGAATTAATGTCACCTGACGTGCCCCGCCGGCTTTTATGGAGGGACTGATTATCTCGATAAACAAACTCTCGGACGGTACACGGATACGGGATTACCGACCACTGACACTCCTCAACCGCGACTTTAATATATTTACCAGATCATTATCAGCACGCCTCTGAAGAGTATTACGTCAAGTGATCTCACTCGATCAGACTTCACTCGGCGGAGATAACAAAATCCAGACGGCGCTTGTTTAATACCGCGATATGATAGCCCTAGCCGCGTCCAAGTAGCACTGGCGTCGATAGATTTTGATCAAGCCTTTGACAGAGTAAGCCACGCCTATCTTGCAGAGATCCTGACACATATGCGGTTTCCACGACCATTTATCACTGTCGTGATGCCGCTACTTAGCAATGCCTCCTACAAAGTTCTCGTCAATGGACGCACGACCAAATCTCTCATCGTAGCGAGGTCTGTCAGACAACGATGTCCATTACTTATGACATTATATGCACTGTCTGTCGGCTCGTTACTTTACGGCCTACGGCAACGCTTGATAACGGAGGATACGCATTAACGTGCAAGTCATATGCGGATGACCTGGTGCTGATAGTGCGAAATGAAAACGATATGAGTGTGGCTTTAGATTGGATATGCAAATATGGAACGACCACAGGCAGCCGTTTAAATGTGGACAAGTCTGTAGCGATGAATTTTGGTGTTGGACTGACGAAAGAATGTGTAGCACCATTACGGCTCATGGATACCTTGTAATTCCTAGGGATTGTTTTTACCAACGATATACGTCGCACAGCAGCGTACAGCTATAAGAGACTTCTGCAGTCAGTCGCGGCGGACGTTAGAAGGGACATCACACGGGCATTAGACATGACCCAACGGGGCACATATGTTAACACTTTCCTGGCGTCACGAATTCCGCACTTTGCTCAAGTACTCTCGATGCTGCTGATGATAGCGCGACGAATACTGGCGGCATTCTGTTCCTTCGTGAGTGCAGGTCTACTATTTAAAGTAAGATACGACGCCCTCACCATCCCTCTTAGTATGGATGCACTTGGTCTTGCGCACGTTCACCATCGAGCGTCGGCGCTACACATTAGCACAAAGTTAAAGTGTGGAGACGATATCAGACTTGTCCGACAGGAACTTTAATAGAATAACTAGCACCAGTTTCTCGAATGGCGCCAGTGGCGGTCCAGCACATTTCACACTCATATCACAATATAAGGGCCTTTTTTTGTGCAGCTGTGTTCGGACGGCTCTGCCGGAAAGCAGACGTGCAACGGCGCTTGGCACCTATCGGATACTAATGACCGGACGACGCAGCAATTCTACTGAGAGGAAGCATCCACATATCATTTGGCATGTGGTATGGCGATCGATACATCATGTTTCCTTAGACACAGAGACACGTGCGATGTGGTACCTAACAGTTAATGGTAAAAATGTTACCCGATCCAGACCCCATGCGATTCGTATGATAGATTCACCACTATGCCCTCAGTGCTAATCTCTGGACAACGATGACCACCGCCTCATATGCAGACCCTCGGCAGAAGTGTGCCGTTTGGCTATACATATGATCATTTTCTTTCTTCGAATGGGACAATACAACACTGGACCAGGGATTATCTTCTTCCCGGACTGGACGTACTGCCCACGTACTAAAACGAATGCAGTAAAGTGGCTTCGAGGCCAGACGGTGCTCTGTTTGTTCAGAGATGGCCCAAGGAATGTGATGGACTTTTGGACCTTTTTTACAGGAACGACATCTGAAGATTGTGAGCAATCCGAAATACTGACCGTTTTTCTCTAACTTCCTATGGAGTGCGTTTCAAGATCCCCCACATAGTTGGAATGTCCATAGTAGAAGAAGTTAAATTATCGATGCGATGAAAGAATGAACAGAAGATAAGAATCGGTGGACACCATATGCCTACGACGAGGCATACTCGGATGACAGAGCAGCGGGGGATTGGAAATACGTTCTCCATTGTGCTGTGTGTTTCTTCTTTATGTTATGCGAAAATAATGTTTAGTTTAATATCTTTCAAGCAATACACAAATATTATTTGTGGCATGGTAATGGAATTGTTGTTACTGAAATTTAACTTCACTTAAGTGTTATACCATGATTTGCTTTAATTTTTGAAAGATATTCATTAAAATCTGAGGCATAGTTGGAGAAGTATTTCTTCTCAACATAATTTTATTGTGTTTTTCAATTGCTGATGTATGTTTAACTTTCCAAAGATTACTACTTATTACAATGTTAGTTTTACGTCAGTCTGGTTCATAGTTATACTGTTCAACTTACATAGAAAATTGTTAATGTCATTTTGTAACTCCAACAAAAAGGCAGCTTTTTGTTTTCTGTTGTTCCTGTTCAAAATTAAAAAAAAGGCGGTAGAACACTTACCTGCATAAAAGGAACTTAAGGCAACTATTCATATTATGTGGGAGATCCGGGTAAAAAGCAGTGTCGGTACAGTTCTTGCCTGCGGAAGGAAAGGATCTCCAGTTCGAGAGAGAAAAAAGTCGGCACACAGTTTTAATCTGACAGGTAGTTTCAGAACAGCACCTAATCCGCGGCAGAGTGAAATTTCATTCTGGAAATAATCCCTGTACTGTAAGCCAGTTCTCTGCAATACATTTTCCTCGGGGAATGATAGTCCTACAAAGTGTGCAGCAGAATTTTTGTGAAGTTGGAAAGGTGAGACAGATTCACGGATAGAAGTGAGGCGGGCAGGGCAGATCGTGAGCCATGCGTGTAAAGTTGAGTAGGTGAAAGGATTGCCAACGAAAGACAAGGTACCTGGTTCGAGCCCCTGTTCGGTATACAGTTTTAATCTGGCAGTAAGTTTCGAACATGAAGGAGCTTCGCGGGAAACGACAAGCAGAAAAGTTTTGAACAGTGGAGGAAATGTGTGCTTACGCATGTGGAACCAAGTAGGCTCTGCTTTATTGGAGACCGTGACTAAGTGATCGGTTAACACACTGGACTCCCGTTTCGGAGGACGGCGATTATAACTTCCGCACTGCCATCCAGATTTAAGTTTTCCGTGGTTTCCCTAGTAGATTAAAGCCAATGCTTGGGTAGTTGCTTTGAAAAGGACGCGCCGAACTTCTTCCCCATCGTTCCCATTCTCAGCTCGCGCTGCGTTAGTGATGATCTCGTCGCAGGCGGGTCTTTTAGTTACTTACTTGCCCCATTCATCAAATTCACGTTAAAAGCTACGATGTGGAACGTATCAACAGAACAGACGTAGAACACTTATATACATAACTAATTAAAAACATAATATTTAGAATGGCCGCATGCTGGTTATTTACAATTTTTTATGACTGACTATCTCTACTCAACAATTCCTCTGCAGTAAAGAAGTTGTTAAGGAGTAAGCAATTTAATCTACATTTGGAAGTACTTTTGCTATCTGTCAGACATTTGATATGCATGGGTAGATTGTAAAAGAGTTTTATAGTTGCATATTTCACAGTTTTCTGTGCCTAAGTTGGATTCATTACTTATAATGCAGAGAATTTTTCCTTCTAGTATCGTACTTTTAAATATATCTCTTATTTTCGAGCCCGCATCTCGTGGTCGTGCGGTAGCGTTCTCGCTTCCCACGCCCGGGTTCCCGGGTTCGATTCCCGGCGGGGGTCAGGGATTTTCTCTGCCTCGTGATGGCTGGGTGTTGTGTGCTGTCCTTAGGTTAGTTAGATGTAAGTAGTTCTAAGTTCTAGGGGACTTATGACCACAGAAGTTGAGTCCCATAGTGCTCAGAGCCATTTGAACCATTTGAATCTTATTTTCGAACTTAGATGGATTGTTGACAATAAATTTAGTTAGCGAATAAATGTACTGTATGGCTGTGCTTAACATTCCCAGCTGCTTAAAGAAATGCCTGCAAGATGTATATGTGTCAACTCTACACACAATTCTACTTTCTTTTGTACAATTAATACTTTTTGCATAAGTTAGGAATTACCACAGAAGATTATCCCATAAGGCATCAGTGAATACAAATACGCAAAATATGTTAATTTACTAACTTATGTACCCCTAAAGTTGCCTATTATTTTTATAGCAAAAGTAGTCGAACCTAAATACATCATCAGGTGTAGCAGTTTAAGTTTTCATTGGTGTGCACACCTATGAACTCACAATATTCTATCCTGTTCAGTATTTCTTGGTAGTACACTGGGTTAACAGGAGGTGGGATTTTTTGACAGTACAAAACCGGACGAACTGCGTATTGTTTCAAACTTTAAAGCTAGTGTATTTAAGCAAAGCTACTCAGTAACATTTCAAAAACATCGTTTACTAGTTTCTCTGTTGGCCGTTCTTTGTTCGGCTTTACAACAGTGCTTGTTATCATCTGGAAATGGTACTAATTCTGGCACCTGCTTGAAATAAAAAGGCATATCATTAACATAAAGCAAGAACAGTGGTGGGCCAGTGATTGAAACCAGTGGGATTTCCATTGTAATTTTTCACCATGCATATGATAAGGCAACCTTCTTTGCATTACTTGAACAGCCTAAGGTAACTTTATAAGTTCGATTTCTTATATAGAAACTAAATTAGGTATGTGCTGAAATACGTATGGCATAAAAGCTTGATTTCTCTAATACAATATTTTGATTGACACAATCAAATGTGCCGCGCGGGATTAGCCGAGCGGTCTGAGGCGCTGCAGTCAGGGACTGTGCTGCTGATCCTGGCGGAGGTTCGAGTCCTCCCTCGGGCATGGGTGTGTGTGTTTGTCCGTAGGATAATTTAGGTTAAGTAGTGTGTAAGCTTAGGCACTGATGACCTAATCAGTTAAGTCTCATAAGATTTCACACACATTTTTTTCAACAATCAAATGTTCTTGGTAAATCACAGAAGATCCCAAAGGCTCGTGTTTTATCATTCATAGATTTTGGCAAGTACTCAGTAAAAGTGTAAACAGCTGACTGTAATTGGCTAAGGATATCATAACTACACAGTTGGGTGGTAACTCTGAAGTACATTAACCTCTTAAAAATTTTGGAGAATGGCGTAAGGAGTGACAGTGGGCAATAGTTATTGTCGTCAGAGGAGTCATCCTTTTTAGTGGCCTAACAATGAAATCTTTCAATCTTTCTGGGAAGAAGTGCTGACTTAATGGTGCATTATATAAGTGACTAAGGACATTACATATTATACACCCTCAACTTTTTAGTATCTTAGTGGAAGTATTATCCAACCCATATCAACTTCTATTTTTTAAAGTAATGATGATCTTCCTTATTTCAGCTGGGTATGTGAGATTAATTTATCCTAATCTTAAATGTGAGTGTATGCTTTCCCGGCGTATACAGCTGGCGAAGAGTTCTCGGGCTTCCAGCCGGGTGGCGGTGTCTTCAAACAGCGACGTTTCGACGAGTGACATACTCATCATCTTCTGGCGAAGTGCCGAGACTTTGCGGATGCCGGTCCCTTTATACCTGCGGTGTGCCCCCCACCACCTGGCCGCGGGAGGCTGGGTCCAGAGGAGCCGGCGGGCGAGGTGGAGGGGGAAGCGGGTGCGCCGTTCGTGTCTCCGTCTCCACTGGTGGGACACTGCAGTCATCACGTGAAAAACTCCGCGGATTTCGTTAGAATACTGAAGGACATCCGAATACAGAGTGATGACCTACTCGTGAGCTTCGACGTCACCTCCTTGTTCACAAAAGTACCGCTACAAGACGCCTTGGCGCTCCTTAATCGGCACTTCGAGCCTGAAACAGTGAAGCTCTTTGAATATGCACTTACGACCACCTACTTCAAGTGCAATGGAGAGCATTATGAACAAGTGGATGGAGTGGCCATGGGATCTCCCCTTGCTCCAGGGATCGCGAATCTTTATATGGAACACTTTGAGGAGGTGGCACTACAAACTGCTCACCGTAAACCCAGGCACTTCTTCCGCTATGTGGACGACACTTTCGTGATTTGGCAGCATGGCAGGCAGGCACTGGAGGAGTTTATGGACCACCTAAACGGCATACATGAGAATATAACCTTCACGCTGGAAGTAGAAGAGAATGGCTGTATTCCATTCCTGGACATACTGATCAGGAAGAAAGCGGATGGCACGCTGGGCCATTCAGTATATAGAAAAAAGACACACACAGACCTGTACCTCCATGCAACCAGCTGCCACCATCCGGCGCAACGCCAGTCAGTACTGACCACCTTGGTGCATAGGGCGCACGTCATTTGTGACAAAGAAAGCCTCTCAGACGAATTACACCACCTAAGAGAGGTATTTCGGAAAAACGGGTACAGTGAAACACAGATTGGCAGGGCCTTCAAGAGGAGACAGGGTGACAAAGTTCAGGAAGAGGAAGAGGAAGTTAACAAGAGACTCGCCTTTCTTCCATATTTGGGGCCCACATCAGCCAAAATCGGGAGGCTATTAAGAAAATCTAACATAAATACCGTCTTCCGACCACCGCCGAAGACGAAAGAGCTGCTGGGCTCAGCTAAAGACCCACTCAAACTAAACACACCTGGTATATACAACATTGCCTGCGAATGTGGTGTGCAGTACATTGGTCAAACGCAGCGCTGCATCTCAAAAAGGTGCGAGGAACACATCAGGCATGTTCGACTTGGACAGATAGAGAAATCTGCTATAGCTGAACATAGCATCAAAGAAAACCACACCTTTGACTTCGAAAACACCAGGGTGCTATGCCGAGCCGGGAGCTGTTGGGATAGCGTCATTAAAGAATCAATAGAAATACGGGTCCACGAGAACCTTGTGAACAGGGACGAAGGCTATCAACTGAGCGCGGCCTGGAATCCAGCATTAGCCGCAATACGCCAGGAAGGCAACAAGAACCGTCCAGCTCACGAGACGCAATCAGAATGCTCTGACGGAGACACGAACGGCGCACCCGCTTCCCCCTCCACCTCGCCCGCCGGCTCCTCTGGACCCAGCCTCCCGCGGCCAGGTGGTGGGGGGCACACCGCAGGTATAAAGGGACCGGCATCCGCAAAGTCTCGGCACTTCGCCAGAAGATGATGAGTATGTCACTCGTCGAAACGTCGCTGTTTGAAGACACCGCCACCCGGCTGGAAGCCCGAGAACTCTTCGCCAGCTATCCTAATCTTACTTCCTTTTTATCAGTTGAGCGTATTTGCTAAATACACTTATTTTCAGCAACAGTGGCGTTTCTTTTAAGTCAGTTCTTCTACACGAAATTTTCGAACGATTCTCATTAACGCATCTTGTTAGCTGACTGTCCACTGTTACTGACATGATTCACTTTAACGAAAACTGTCACGGGTTAAGGACGCAGCTGAAGGTGAATGAACAGCCATGCATTGATATGCAAAGTTAAATAGTTCCCTACTAATGTGAGCAATCTCATTCCTCATGTAGCAATTGGCAATGAAGTGCAAGTTAACCAATAATAAGTCGTAAAATGGTAAGAAATTAAGGAGAAAGGTCTTGGATAAGTAGAAAGAACCAGAGGTTATTCAGAGTTTCAGGAGAGCATCAAACAGCCAACGTTTGACTGAAACAGGGGAAGGGAATATAATAGAAGACGAATGGATAGCTTTGAGAGATGAAATGCTGAGGGCACAGAACAAAAACGCAAAGAGACAAGGCTCTCTACAAATCCTTGGATAAGACAGGGTATGTACAGTTTACTTGACAAAAAGAGAAAATATGAAAACACAGCAAATGAAGCAAGTGAAAGGGAATACGAACGTCTAAAAAATGAAATGGGCAAAAGGTGAAATATGGCAAGGAGGAATGGCTAGAGGAGAAATGCATGTCTTTAGAAGGGTTATAACTAAGAGAAAGATGGGTACTGCCAATGAACAACTGAAGAGACCTTTGGGGAAAAGAGAAGTAGCTGTATGAATATCAAGCTCACTTTCTTCAGATGTGTATTCCGTTTGTGGTTAATAGTTAAAATTCCAAATATTTGGACAATGTTCGCTTTCTGCATCTCCTAGACATGACCGCAGCTCTTGTTGTTCACTATTCTTCAGGGGCATGACATACACTATTTGATGAAATTCTGTGCCATGAAACTAAAAAAAAAGTACACGGGCACTATTCGAACCCTTACAGCCAGTGATGTAGCCGTGAAAATTAGCCTTGGCACGAAAAGCCGCTTTCCAGGTATTCAACACAGGTCCCTCTGCAAGAAACATAAGACTCATCAAAACCGCGATTTACAGGTCTCATGGTCCCTTGTGAGATAGACGTGTCAGCCATCGTAAATTCTGAAACAAATTCATATCACTGATGCTATCATAGAATTCAAGGAAGACTGTTAGGTGCTCTAACGAACGTACAACAGTTTAACGGTTTGTGACTCAAGTACATTTGCATCTTCATGGTCGGGTAAAACCGCAGACGTCGGGTTTAGTTCTCTAGAATGAGCCTGTAGGCAGCAAGAAATTTTCCGGAGGCAGTCAGGAGAGCGCACAATAGGAGGTTGCTTGTTGTGCTCCGGAAAGTTGCAGGAGAGTTCGCGATGGAAGCAAGAAGCCATCGCCACGGTTGGACTACTGACGCAGCAGCAGTATCCGTGGGAGACGCAGAAAACATTCCGCACAAGGTTTCGGCTTTAGCAGTGGAGAGACTACGCTTGGTCTGAGAGGAGATAAAAAATTATTGCATAAAAGTAAGGGAGAGGGTATGATAAAATATTTCTATGAGTACGTTTCAACTACCTCACTCGTTATTAACTCTTAGTTAATGAAGTGAATGTTTCCTCGATATTAACTTACGATCTACCCTTCGAAAACCCCTTACCCACCAGCAGTTAATTTGCGGTTTCTTATGGAAACTGTCGCGTCACATGCGCATTGCAAACTCATGTCACTCGTTCCAACTTTAAAAGGCAAGAACTTGATAAGCCGACATTGCAGGAAGCAGCTATAGGATCCAAGGTATAGACTCACATCCAGCTGCGTGGCGTTCTCAGAAAATATGTGGATGAGAAAGACTTGTGAAATGTCTATCCATTTGTGTAAGGTATAGGTTTTTACGTGTTTCAAATGTATCAACTCGTCGAACACCTACTCTGTTAAATGTAGTGTAGTTGTAGTGTAAATGAAGTAGGTTTATGTTTCCAAGATTAGAGTGCCTTCGTTATTTCGAGATCTCTTTTTGTTAAGGTTGTTACAGAGAGCGAATCTATCTAAAATTCCAATCATTTATGTATTTAAAGGGAAAATAATTTGGGAGAGAGTTTCAAAATTTTGTTTCCATTCCAGTTCACAACTTTTTGATCCCTAAGTTTTTATGGGAAAGATTATATATAGAAATTATTCATATTTTACACCTAACGTAAACGATACGAAAAATAAGAGCACGCTTTTGATTTATTTGGTATTTTAAATGAAACATGTAAAGGAATAAAATTTCTGATTGTTTCTAAAATTTCCGAGTTCGGATCCTTTTCGTTTGATGCAGAAAGTTGAAAAATGTGCTTCTGCCGCGCATTGGGCAGCGTCACCCACATGCGGCTTTCTCAGTTGCAATTCTCGCGTAAGGTCTGACAAATTAGACAGCGATCCATCTGCAGACGAGGCTTTGCGCTCTGGCCATCTTATGGACACCATGAATGGAGTTTAAAAATAGGATGGACCCTATTTATGAGTATGATCACATACACATGCAAACAGATTGTCACAGATCTAGTACGTTGTACAGTCTGTTATAACTACAGTGAAGTCGTGAACCTCCTTAACGACATGATCAGCTTAGAAGATTATGTTTCACGCATCATCCACTTGTTGTAATCGGCCAAGGGGTGTTTGACATCACTTTTCCATAGTAAGGTGGTGGTTATTCGTCTACCACGACCATTTGATTTCAGTCCCTATGGCCAGTATCTCGTGATACTTGTGTCGTCCTGTTATATTCCTCGTTGCTCCATGGGCGACAAGGTAGATGACAGAGTGGGCCAAGGAAGTTGACGACTGATACGAGAGTGTGTACACCCGCATGGTCGTGCAGGAAGCGCTTTTATCTTGCCGATGTAAAAATGGCAACAGAGTGGGCTGTATGATATTACGGATGTATCCTGCAACGGTCAGTACAGAGTATCAGTTAATGTAAGCTGAGTATCGCCTTAGTATGGGAGTTGGTACTGTTTGCTGCTGCTTGATGTACTATATTGTGATAACACCTGCCCTTTTCACCCATTCAGCACTAGAAAACCACGTTAGAACGGGTGTCCATAGGATGAGTGAAATTATTGACATCACTTTTCCATAATAAGGTGGTGATTATTAGTATACCACGACCATTTGATTTCTGTCCCTATGGCTAATATCTTGTGATAATTATGTACATAAAACATACAAAAAATTTTACGAGCTATCTGAGAATACATTCGATTGATGCATAAGTTCGTAGCTTTTTTCCATATGTTAAAGAAACACAACAAATACATCTACGAGGCTTTAGTCATCAATAATATATTCCCCTTCACTGTTTACAACAGTCTGCCAACGCTGGAGTAACTTTTCGTTTCCGCGGATTTAGAAATCTCGTGGTTTTAAGGGGAAGAGCTCTTCGAATTACTTTAATTTTATCCATTGTTTTTCAGTGTTTCGTCCGCGACTGTTTTACTTTCGTAAAATGAAGAACAAACCGCCTTCAGTCACAAGTTGCGTTTATTTGCTGCACTATGCATTTCGAGCCATGGAGGCTCATCTTCAGGTGCTTTTTAGTGATTTACATCAGATTTTGTTGTTGCTTGCCTGTTGATATTACATTTTTGTGTTACAACATGGTATATTGTAGATATAAGTTTAACAGCGTTAATAATATGAAACTAACTTACAGTTTAGCTTTGTATGATGTCTGCTTCTGTTGTGCGGTTGGTATACACACTACACATCTTTAATTTTGCAGTACATACTGGGATATTACTTTTTCGCACATTGTAGTAGCAGAACGTAAACATGCCAAAGATTCTCGTTCATACAGATGTTCTACTTCTAAATATAATCGATTTTCTTGTTTCACAGAAGATAATATGACATAGTATGTTCGGAGAGTATTTTCGTCAGGAAAGAAAGTTCCTTGAAGGTTTTTCGATAGAGAGCGTAAAAGATGAAACTTGAGGGTGCACGATTACTTGACGGAGGTGGGTGCTGAATGACATCCCAGCCCAGCTCATATAAGTGTTTTTAGTCAGCCTAGTAGACTGCGGGCGGGCGTTATCGTGTAGTATGACTTCGCGCAGACCTCCTGTTCGTTGTCCTTCGGTTGCGTCTGCAAGATGTCTCAGTTGTTGACAATATATGTCAGAGTGATGGTTACAGCTAGGGGAAGCAGTTCCACCAGATGAATAATATTATCTTTTGTGCATTCACAAAGGTCTTTATACGAGGAGTTTCTGCTTTGTTTTGGCTCAGCCATTCCTTTCTTTTCCTTATATTAACGTGAAGACACCATTTCTCATCACCAGTAACGATACAGGACGGGAATGGTCGGTGTTGTTCACGAGTCAATTGATGACGAGTAAAGAGTGATTTTGGCTTAGAGCATCGATACGCACACATCCGATTTTTAAACCTTCACCATTGCATGCAAATTTTGCACGATGGTGAAATGATCACGGTTCATCACATTTGGCAGTTCACGACTACACTGACATGGATCGTAGTGGATTAATGCGTCTAAACGATCTTCATCAAAACCTGAAGGTCTTCCTGAACTTAGGAGTCACTAATGTCAAAACGATCTTCCTTAAAGCGAGAAAACAATTTTCCTGTTTTCTGTCCAATGACATTATCCCCATACATGGCACAAATGTTTCTGCTGCTTCTGCTGCTGTCATCCCTCTACTGAACTCAGGTAGAAGAACATGTAGAATATGTCGGAAATGTTCCGATTTCTACACTTGGCACTCCGTTTAAAGCGTCCACAGTTCCACTCATTATTTCCTGATGACAAAATGACAATATGTACACACAAACAGCAACAGTGAACTACAAATATTACAAAAACTACAAATAAATAAACCCATAGCAGCCGCTACGAAATTACACACCAACCTAATAAAATCACGTAGGAATATCTATAATGAGTTGGTCATGGTAGACTATTAAATACTTGAAGGTAAAATCTCCTCGGTTGTTAGGCTGCATGCTGTTTCTTTTACAAGTTCGACATTTCGACCCCTTTGCTAAGATCTTCTTGAGAATCTTGTGGTGTTCAGCTAACCGTGAACACCACAAGATCCTTAAGAAGATTCCAGAAGAGGGATCGAAACGTCGAGCGTGTAGAGGAAGTATGACACCACCTAATAGTCCAGAAGATTTTTGCCTTCAATGACAAAAGTCACGAAACACTGCATACTTAATAAATACTTATCGAAAATTAGATTGCACACCGTCAGCATTTATGAAAATGTTTGTTACTGTTACCAGTTTCGATTTTTGAAAATCGTCATAAGGTACAGGACGATTTTCAGTCACGACATTTGTATGGACGTATACATGGCATTCCACCTCTAAGTAACATCAAAGACGTGAACTGGACAACAGAATTTTAAATATTGTTCAGATGATTCAATGTCACTAATAGTACGCTGCAAACAATATCTGGAGATATTTAAAAGTCTCCAGATGTTGTATGCAGTGAGATGTTATATTAATAACATATTTGTCAGAAAATTTAGTCTATATACTGCGTTATATTTACTAATTTACGTTATTGAGGTTACATTGTCCTAGTACGTCTACAATTTTTATTAACACAGCACGATGCGCGAAACGAGCGACCACTCTTTCAGCAGTAGTCATACGAAGTAAGTCTACACCTACATGTAAAACTATATAAATACTCCGTAAGCTGCCTTTAGATGTGTGGCGGAGTGTACCCTATAATACTAGTAATCATTTCCTTTCCTGTTCCACTCGCAAACAACTATTTGTATGCATCAGTATGAGCCCTAATTTCTAGTATCTTATCTTCGTGGACGTTATGCGAAATGTATGTCGGCGGCAGTAGAATCATTTTGCAGTCAGCTTCAAACGCCTGTTCTCCAAATTTTCTTAATAGAGTTCCTAGAAAAAAAAAGTTTCCTCCACTCCAAAATTTCCATTTGAGTTCCCGAAGCATCTTCCAAACACTTGCGTGTTTTTCGAAACTATTGGCAACAGGTATGGCAGCCCACCTTTGAATTGCTTCGATGCCCTTTAATCCAATCTGGTACGGATCCCAAACACTAGAGCAGCACTCAAGAATACGTCGCACTAGCGTCCTATATGCGGTCTCCTTTACAGAGGAACCACACTTCCCGAAAATTCTCCCAACAAACCGAAGTCGACCATTCACCTTTTCTACCACAATACCCGCATCCTCGTTCCATTTCATATCGCTCTGCAACGTTACGCCCACATATTTAAATGACATTATTGTGTCAAGCAGGAGACTACTAATGCTGTATTCTACATTACGTGTTTGTTTCCTCAACTCATTCGTATTAAATTACATTTTTCTACATTTAAAGCTAGCTGCCGTTTATAACCAACTAGAAATTTTGTCTAAGTCATCCTGTATCCTTCAACAGTCACTCAACTTCGACACCTTAACACCCTAGCATCGTCCCCCAACAGCCGCAGTTTGCTGCTCACCCTGTCCACCAGATTGCTTATGTATATATAAAATAATAGTGGTCCTATCACACTTCCCTGGGGCGTTCTTGGCGAAACCCTTGTCGTCGTTTCTACTGCGCCCACTACATGGCGCTCTGAATCACTGTCTTTCTGTTGTTATTCTTGTAGTAACCAATCAGATGACTGATTTGATGCAGCTGCCTATGCTACTCTATACTGGCAACTTTCTTCGCTTTTGTGTAGCTATTGCACCCTACATCGATTTCAAACTGGTTAATGTACTCAGGCATTCGTGTCCCACTACAATTTTAATCGCTCACAGTTTCCTCCATTACCAGCCTACGTATTCCTTGTTGACTCGGCGTGAGCCCGATCGATATGACCATTCGTTCAATCAAGCTGTGCTACAAACTTCTTTTTTTCTCTGACTTGCTTCCGTTTTCTATTAGTCGTCTGATCTCCTCATCTAATATTCAGCATTGCACTGTGTCATCACACTTGTTATCTTGTCCTCCGATCTGTTTGTTGTCCACGTTTCACTTACGCAGAGGGCTATATGTAAGAAAATATACCTTCAGAAAAGATTCCTAACATTTAAATTAACACAAACGTTAATTTGTTTAATAAATTTATCTTTTTCAGGAGAGCGTTTCTTGCTGTTGTCAGCGGAAATGTTATATCCTCTTCACGTCTGCTAAATCTGAATCTATATCTACTGGGTGGTGACAAGCAGTCTGAAAAGCTTGCAAGAGTGTTACAGGTTAGACTGAGCTGAGAAATAATTGTTAAAAAAAACGTTGCGCCGTTTCCGATTTAATTATCACTGGAATTGGCCAATCAGGCCCTTCCACGCCCAAATTCGAGCGATCTCCCAGAGACGGTGTTGCCAACGTGTTCTTCGTTTGGTGTTATAAGCCGAAGAAGAAAGCCATACAAAAACTGGACGTGGGCCGGCAGTAAAGATCTAATTCAAGCTAGAGGCTGAGCAGTCTCGTGCGCTATCATCTTCGCTATGAAAACAACTAACATTAATTGAATCTGGTAGGTAGTTTGCATTTGGACGAGTAACGACCTGATGGGGTAACTTCAATGCTAATTAACTCGGGAACGGTGCAACGTATCGACTTTTATTTTTGGCAACTATTTCTTCCTTGCAGACGCTTACAAACTATTCAGACTGTTTATGATCAACCTGTATATTCCAAAGGCCAACTTACGGTGTGTGGCGGAGAGTCATTCTGGTCTAATTACCTTTTCACCTTTTTTCCTGTCCCATTCACGAAAGATGCATGAGAAATACACACATCAAAATAATCAGAAAATTGGAATAGAGATCAACATAAACATCATGTCCGCCCTTTTTATTGCTCATGAAAACCACACATTGCATGTTGTACCACCTGCTATACACAACGATACCTCTAATACCCAGTAGCACGTCCTCTTGCATTGATGCATGCCTGTATTCGTCGTGGCATACTATCCACAAGTTCATCAAGGCACTGTTGGTCCAGATTGTCCCATTCCTCAACGGCGATTCGGCGTAGATCCCTGAGAGTGGTTGGCGGGTCACGTAGTCCACAAACACGCCCTTTTCAATCTATCCCAGGCATGTTTGTCAGGGTTCATATCTGAAGAACATACTGGCCACTCGAGTCGGGCGATGTCGTTATCCTGAAGGAAGTCATTCACAAGATGTGCACGATGGGGGCGCGAATTGTCCTTTATGAAGACGAATGCCTCGCCAATGCGCTACCGATGTGGTTGCGCTATCAGTCGGAGGATGGCATTCACGTATCGTACAGCCGTTACCGTTACGTGAACCACTAGCGGCGTACGTCGGCCCCACAAAATGCTATCCCCAAACATCAGGAAACCTCCGCTGAACTCGCTGGACAGAGTGTCTCAGGCGTTTAGTCTGACCGGGTTGCCTCCAAACAAGTCTCCGATTATTGTCTGGCTGAAGGCATATGCGACGATCATCGGTGAAGGCAACGTGATGCCAATCCTGAGCGGTCCATTCGGCATGTTGATGGACTCATCTGTACAGCGTTGCACGGTGTCGTGGTTGCAAAGATGGACCTCGCCTTGGAGGTCGGGAGAGAAATTGCGCATCATGCAGCCTATTACGCACATTTGGAGTCATAACACGATGTCCTGTGGCTGCACGAAAACCATTATTCAACATGATGGGGTTGCTGTCAGGTTTCCTCCGAGCCATAATCCCTAGGTAGCGGTCATCCACTGCAGTAGTAGCCCTTGGACGGCCTGAACGAGGCATGTCATCGACAGTTCCTGTCTCTCTGTATACCCTCCATGTCAGACCAACATCGCTTTGGTTCACTCCGAGACGCCTGGACACTTCCCTTGTTGAGAGCCCTTCCTGGCACAAAGTAACAATGCGGGCGCGATCGAACAGAGTTACTGACCGCCTAGGCATAGTTGAACTACACTCAACACGAGCCGTGTGCCTCCTTCCTGGTGGAATGACTGGAAGTGATCCGCTGTCTGACCCCCTGGCGCTGCTCATGCATGGTTGTTTACATCTTTGGGCGGGTTTAGTGACATCTCTGAACAGTCAAAGGAACTGTGTCTGTGATACAATATCCACAGTCAACGTATGTCTTCAGGAGTTCTGGGAATCGGGTGATGCAAAACTTTTTTGAGGTGTGTTGCCACAATTCTTCATGAAACTTGAACTCACGAAATTTGAAGAATAAACCTCTCCGTGATGTGCAACGCCGCTCTTGCAGCCACTGGAGTGTGTTGAGCATCTCCGCAAGGCTCTCCCGCCGTATATACGATCCTGTAAAAAACGTGCTGCCCTTCGCTGGATTTTCTCCATTTCTTCTGTTGCTGCTACTTCATAAGTGTCCGCGTCTGATGAACAATTGTCAAGAATCGGTAGAACTGTTTGCTGTCCACGTTTCACTTCCGCAGAGGGCTATATATATAAGAAAAATACCTTCAGAAAAGATCCCTAACATTTAGTTACTTCTTTCGTGGATGAATTACGTTTTCTTAAGGTTCTTCCACTAAACCTCAGATTGGCATCTGCTTTACCTATTATTTGGACATTCCACTTTAGGTTGTTCTCGACGGGCATCCCTAGGTATTTTGCTGTAGTAACTGTTTCCAATGACTTTTCGTCAGTAGTGTAATTCAAGAGTAGTGGATTTCTTCGCCTATTTATTCACAATGCATTATACGTATTTACGTTCAGTGTCAACTGACACTCACTGCACCAATCATCGATCCTCTGCAGATCTTGCTGCATTTCTCTATAGCCTTATGGCATTGCAGAATTCCTATACACGAAAGAATCGACTGCGAATAGCCTCATGAACCTCCAACGTTATCCATTAGATCACTAATGCAAATTGTAAAATAGTTATTTTGCTTCTTAAATGTCAGAATTCATCTATTACTTTCAGTGTCTCATTCCCAATCTATGAGGGCGTGCTGAAATGTTCTCAGTATCGGTTGAGGATTCACTTTTCCTTCTTCTTTTTTTTCTTTTTTAAAAAAAGAAAGAACCACGCAGTAATCATCCGAATATGACAGAAATCGGTAGATGTTATGTGGATATAAGTACAAACAAACGATCACAATTTCATAAATATTGGATGATTTATTCAGGAGAAGGAGCGTCACAAACTGAGCAAGCAATTGTTCGGCTTGAAATTGATTGGTAGCCTCATGAGGAATATCGCACTAAATTCCGTCCACAGGTATATCACATCAACCGATTTCTGTCCCTTTCGGATAGTTCCTTCGTGATGTTTTTTATCTAGGAGTGTATCACATGTCATGCATATTACTCAGTCGAATTTCCTGCTTCGCCGATGCAAGTTGCAACCCTCTGCCGGTAGAGGGCTCCGAAATGTAGCGTGTAACATGGCGGTATGCAACGTAACTATGTCCGTGCATGAGAAACAGCGTGCTGTAATCGACTTTCGATATCTAAGAGTTCGTCCACACATAGAGCACCCCCTCCTTCAGCATGACAGTCCCAAACCACACATGAGCGCCGCGACATCTACAACAGTCAGACGCCTTGGGTTCACTGCCATCGATCATCCTCCACACACTCCCGGCTTCTTGAGTTATTGTGTCTTCTATATCTTTTTTATTACGCAAATGTTTGTCATACCATCGTGTTCTCCATATTTACACTGCATCAGTATCAAACATTTCGTAACACTTATGTAGTTATTCAATGAACCGTTCACTATTTTGCCAGTGACTTTATTGGAATGTTGATCGCAGAGGGCTATTAAAGAAACTGTGCTAATTTAAAAGCGATCAGTTACATGGGTTAGCGGACACCACAACTGGAAAGAGAACCAAAAGACACTTCTGTCAAGTATGAATAATTAATTATTTAATTAATATTTAAGGACAATCTGTTGTCATTTATTATGAGCGACCTTGTACAAGAATACTGGCTTATTTATTCATGGACATACCTTTATTTATATTCATTGTACATGGTCTGTACGTGACCAAATGTTTATAACGTTTCTTTTATTTAAATATTGTTATAATATATTAGTTTAGTGTGAGGAAGTAGTCAGGTGAGTCGAATCATGTCTGTAGAACATAAGAACGATATATTTTTGATGGGGACGGTCTTTAGCTAATGGAAAAGCAGACTTTAGTCTGGGGCTTTTAAAGTGGAGAACTCAAGTGGGCGGTACTGGACACGTTATGTCAAGTTCTTGCAGAACCTGGGGTAACGTGTATGATTCAGTAGTGCAGGTGTTTGATTCTGGATGGTGAACGGCCATTACCGTAGCTTAATTTCTGAAGGGACTTTATATTTGGACAGGTCGGAATGTGCTCCAGAATAGGACTCTTTAAGTTACATCGCATGTATTACGGAAATGAGGATACACAGGGTATGAGTTACTATTCTTTGTATCACTTATGATAATTTGTAAATCATCAGGTTGAGCACAACTGTTTTGATATGGTGAATATCTCATATACTGTGATTGTGAAATGGACTTAGTTTTCGAGTCTGTTCGATGACTGTCTGACTTGGGGATTTTATTACCATTCTCATAACGCTCTCAACGTAACTTTACTGCATTTGGTAAAAGTATTTTTGTCTGTATTTTAACTGAATATTGTAGGACACTTCCCGCTTATCTGACGTGTCTTGAATAAACATTATTCAACATAATTCTCTGTCGTTTACATAAATTACAGACGTTGGAATTGAACCCTTGCTATTAAATTATCCATTCAACTTGTACTTTTATTTATTTTATTATCTCGCAATTCTGGCCAATGCATAGACTATTTGACTGCAGGATAACAGCTACAGGTTACTGTTACTTACAGCGAACTAGGTGCTGGATCCTATGACTATGTCGAGCCGTGCAGAGCCGTGCTTAGCCCAAGTACCTAAACTACCACAGGTAAAGACGCAACTAGTTTTCTCGTGTGGGATGCTGTGTGGAAGAACAATTCAGCAGCAGTAACCGTTAGCCACCGTTGCATAGCGAAATACGAACTTCGTGGAAACCTCGCAGCTTCTAGCTCAGAGAACAAGGGTAGCTAAGAAACTCTGTGGAAATATTGTTCCCTTTATGGAATTCGGTTTAAAAAGCTGCCAGAAAAAACGAATTAGTGTGTGAGAAAGAGATTACGTAGTTTAAAAAAAGCCATAACATTAGATTCCTAAGAGAAACTGAAGCATCAAAGTAAAGACGCCAATGCTTCATGCAGACGAAACATTGTTTCAGGTCCTTCACTCTATGAGTAAATATTGCCACAATGATAGTGTACAAGACATTTTGTGGGATAAAATATGCTGGCCAAAGTTTAGTGGAAATGCTATGGAGGACATAGTCATGGTGGAACAACATCTGTAAACGTACTGTTGCTGTTGATACCTTCGCTCCCCATCACTAGGGAGTAATCACGGTGAGGCTGCCACCAGGCAAGGCCTTCAGTTTGCTTTGCTACATAATATGCTAGTAAGTAGCATGTTGTGCTCTTAGAGGCGTATGAGCAGTGTATAAAGGCCAATGTCATTTACTTACATATTGTCCACTTGTGCACTCACCACTTAGCTTTGGAATTACTTTTTGGGGACCAATGGCCAAGATATGAACACAGTTTTCAAAATACTGAAAAGGCCCATAAGAGTAACTGCTCAAAATACTGGGTATTTTAACCATACTGTGTGAGTACTTTTACAAATCAGGTACGGACATAAAAATTACCTTGACAGTTACGGCACAAAATGGTCTGTCCACGACTATGGAACAAGCAGAAATCATAAGCATGAAACTCAAACTTCATTTTCTACCAAAGAACAAAACTGTATAATAAATTTTCCAATGCGATTAAAGAGGTTACCAAGACGAACTTATTTATAAAGGCTATTTAGCAATACATTCTTTATATTTGGGGAGTATTTAGATAACATACTAAGGGTTTGGTAAAAAATGTAAAACAACTAAATAATAATAATTTTAACAATAATAAATCAGCTGTGTTACTTCACATAGCACTTTAGCACTATATAATTTCTTTTTTGTTTGGGAAACTTTACTCCCCAAGTTCTGCAGTGGTAATACTAACGCCTTACTGTCTTTCTGAGATCAGCATCTCGCTCCTTATGGAGAGATGCTGACTAAATTTTCTGGAGAAGCAAATGGGAAATTACCGTACAATAAATAGATGTCATACATTGTGGTTATGGTTATGATGTTCAGCTGATACTGTGTGTAATGTTACATTACAAAATATGCGCGTAGAGTGTACAGTGTGTGTAGTGAACGGTAATGAGTATTGAACTTTTCATTGTATTAGATAACCTATTTTCAAAACAGTATTGTACACTACGGCTAAACGGAATAAGATTGCGCTGTTTTATACAGACTGAACATGAATTTGGGTGTATGGAGGTACAGTCTCTATGAGGTCATCTCCTTTGGTTTTTCCGTGCTTTCCCCAAAATACTTCATAGAAATGTAGGATGGTTCTAGTGTAAGGTTATGGTCGACTAGTTGTCCCAGCATTGTGAAACTAGCCGTGTAAGTATGTAAGTGTTCTGTATACAGGGTGCACTTTTATCTCGTCCATCCCAAATAACTTTAAAAACGGATCACAGCCTACCAGCCACATACGCATGAAGTTGTCGAAGATGCAACACAAAAATGACATTGACTCTTGTTTTCTAGCGTACACTGGAGGTTCTCCGGCATCGATATCTCGTTCACGTGCTGGAACTCACAGTAAACAAATGGAAACAGATGAAAAATGCACTCTGGTCATTCAGTCAACAGTCTCCAACTGAAAGTTTGCTCGAGAGAACGCCTACGCCGACGAAGAAAAGGTAGGAATGCTCCTTATCTATGCATAAGTTTGGGGTGATATTTCTTGTTTCCTGAAGCGCGACAACAAGACGAGTAAGCATCAGTAAGTAACGTGGGTTCTTGTCAGGATATCGCTCTCAGTATAGTACCACTGAGTAGCACTACTCCTACCTTCAAGTACAATACAAAAAGCAATGATGATGTGGTTTTTTAATCGACTATGTCTTTATCCCACGTTTCATTTGTAAGTACTACAGCACTGTATAACGTATACCCGTATTGTAAATAAGAAAACATTGTTGCAATTACGTATCTGGTAACTTACATCTCCCTGGAAGAGCAGAATTTGTTCCTTTTCTTCGTTGGTGTACACTGTGCTCACTCAGACCTTCAGTTGAAGACGACTGACTGAATGACCGATGTGGGTTGTCCTCGTGTTTCCGTTTGTTTACTCTCAAATCCGGCACGTGGACGAGTTTACAATGGAGTGACAGAAGCCATGGGATAGCGATAAGCAAATATACAAATGACGGCAGCATCGCGTACCCAAGGTATAAAAGGACAGTCATTTGTACTCAGGTGATCCTTGTGAAAAGGTTTCTGACGCAATTACGGCCGCACAACGGGAATTAACAGGCTTTGAATGCAGAATGGTAGTTGGAGTTAGAAGCATGGCACATTCCATTTCGGAAATCGTTAAGGAATTCATTGTTTCGAGATACACAGTGTCAACTGTGTGCCAAGAGTACCACGTCTGAGGCATTACGTCTTACCACAGACAACGCAATGGCCGGCAACCTTGACTTAATTATCGAGAATAGCGGAGTTTGCGTAGAGTTGTCAGTGCTAACAGACAAGCAACATAACCGCAGAAATCAGTGTGGAACGTAGGAGGAACTATCCGTTAGATTAACGGGGCGAAATTCGACGTTAAAGGGCTATGGCAGCTGACGACCGACAGGAGTGCCTCTGCTAAAAGCACGACAGGGACTGCAGGGCCTCTCCAGGGTTCGTGACCATATCGGCTGGACGCCAGTAAACTGGCAAACAGTGACCTGGTCAGATGAGTCCCCATTTCAGTAGCTAATAGCTGACGGTAGTGTTCAAGTGTGATGCAGACCCCGCGAAGTTATGGACCTTGGTTGTGAACAAGATCGTGTGCCAGCTGGTGGTGGCTCCATAATGGTGTGGTCTGTGTTTACGTGGAGTGGCTTGGGTCTTCTGGATGTTCGGCTGGTCAGAGGGCATTTGCAGCCATTCATGCGCGTCTTGTTCCCAAAGAACGATGGAATTTTTAAGGATGAGAATGCGCCATGTCACCGGGCCACAATGGTTCGCGACTTGTTTGAAGAACATTCTGGACAATTAGAGCGAATGATTTGGCCAACCAGATTGCCGACATGAACCCCATCTAACATTTGTGGTACCTAATCGAAAGGTAAGTTAGTGCAAAAAATCCTGCACAGACAACACTTTCACAGTTGTGGAGCGCTATAAAGACAGCATGACTCATTAATTTTGCCGAGGACTTCCAATGACGTTTTGAGTCCATGTTGCTTTGAGCTGCTGCACTACATTGGGCAAAAGGACGTCTGACACGACATTAGGAGGTATCCCATGACTTTTGTTACCTCATTGTATTTTACCCTGGGTACCTGAACCGTACGCTAGAACAGGAGAGTCGTGTTACGTTTTTAACAACTTCACGTGTTTGTAACTGGTACTGTGATACGTATTAGAATAGTTCTTGAGATGAGGAAGATGATTACAGAATAAAAAATGCAGGGTGCTGTTTAAAAAAGACGTAGTGCTGTTTATATCTTCATAACGAACAAAGTTATAAGAAAGACAATCAAGCTGATTAACGTGACATGTCCAATTTCCACGTGAAAGACATGCACGGATCAATAAAAGTAGTGCTAGTACAGGGCGGGGCAAATAAAAATGGCCCACACGAGTGGATACAATTAGACGTGAGTGTGTGCATACACTCCGTGACGCGCACACTATGTGTACGTTCACACCGGTTCAGAGCGTAGTTCGGGCTATGTCAGTGTGAGTCCAGCAGTGCAAAGGGGCGATGGTACTCTTAGCGAAGCAACGGGTGTTCGTTGCGGAAAGATACGTGATAATAAAGTCGCGGAAACGGTGTGGTCAGTTGTTTGCTGAGGTTTAATGGCGTCAAAGTGCCATCAAAGAATGCCATGCAATGCTTAACCCGAAACTGGTGTCAGTCAGAGTCTGTTTTGACCAAGTCAAAAACATGCGGAAAATGTGGCTGCAGTTCACCAGAAGATACTTCAGAGAGCTACCAATCAACCCGACGCCTGCCGCAAGAGACCAGTATATCTCGTCGATCATGTGGATGAACCTACAGTCTGGTCACGGCCCTAGCTGGCCACGCAGGTCGCATGATCTGTCAGTGTGATTATTAGGGCCCGGATTTTAATGACAAGTGATATTTATTTCTGAACTCTAGGGTGAATTTTAGAACAATTTACACACAAATCTAGGCATGTTAGTGTCGAAAAATGTATTTTGATTGTGCATATAAAGTCATATTTCAACAAATTTTAGTAATAGATCATATTGCGGCTAACTTTTAATATAATAGGTCATATTTCCGTCAACTTTTGCCAGAAATGCATATACCGTTTTTCTCGTATCTTACGGGACACACGAATAAGAAAATGAATATGTTGCTCACGAGACAATATTTAGCGTGCTATTATGAAAGATAAACAGATAAATTAGTACACAGCTTTATTTCTCAGGACTGAGCAGAAAATCGGTGTACCACAACAGTCGTTTCACGAACATAAAACATTGTTGCGCAGAGTCGACAATACGCTCTCAGAGCCCACAAAGGCGGTTTCTGCCGTAATAATCATCGCAGTCGCACAGGTGTTCCCAGTAACCAGTTTGAATACAGCCTTTGCCTTGTTCAACATGCCTAAAGCAAAGTGCTCCGACAGCGTGAAGTTGCGAGGATATGTTCGAGAATTTGGAGAGAAGTTCTTTAGTACTGATGGGAAAATATTATTTTGTAAACAGAGTGCAGTTAAAGTTAATGCAGAAAAGCGCTTTAATGTGCAACAACACTGTAATACCGCTAAACACAGCAGCTGTGTGAAACGAAGTGCTGAAAATAACAGCAGGCAAACTCTGTTATTTGTGCAGACATTTCAATCGTCAACCGTGCAATCATTCTGCAAGGATTTTTGTGAGATGATGGTGTCCTGCAACATCTCATTGGAAAAGCTGAAGAATCCACGCTTCAGACCGTTCTTGGAGAAGTACACAACACATCTAGTTCACCGAGCGAGGTGGCGCAGTGGTTAGACACTGGACTCGCTTTCGGGAGGACGACGGTTCAATCCCGCGTCCGGCCATCCTGATTTAGGTTTTCCGAGATTTCCCTAAATCGCTCCAGGCAAATGCCGGGATGGTTCCTTTCAAAGGGCACGGCCGACTTCCTTCCCCGTCCTTCCCTAATCCGATGAGACCGATGACCTCGCTGTCTGGCCTCCTTCCCCGAAACAACCAACCAACCAACATCCAGTTCCATATGAATCTACACTGAGAAAGAGCTATTTATCCGTATGCTACAATGATGTAGTCAACAAAATACGAATTACTATTCCTGAGCAAAAGATCTGGCTGTCGATAGAAGAAACTACGGATATTAACGGGCGGTATATTGCAAATATTGTTGTTGGTGTCCTAAAAGTTGATGGCCCTGGAAATATGTTCCTACTAACGTGTGAAGCTCTCGATAGAGTAAACAGTTCGACGATTGCTATTTTGTTTGACAACTCTCTGAAGCTACTGTGGCCGGATGGTGTGAAAAGAGACAACGTTTTGCTACTTGTAACAGATGGTGCTTCATATATGACTGCAGCAACCAAAGGGCTTCAGATTCGCTACCGCAGTATGGTTCACGCCACTTGCCTTGCACATGCGTTGCACAGACTTGCCGAAGAGGTGCGATCATATTACTCTGACGTGGACAAATTAATTTCCTGTGGCAAGAAAATCTATGTGAAGGCTCCGCTACGGGTGCAGAAATTCAAGGAACAAGCACCTTGAACGCCCCTCCCACCTAAACCTGTTCTTACACGATGGTGTTCTTAGCTTAACGCTGCTGAGTATTACTGCACGAAGTACACCTAAATAAAGACAATCTTCTGTGAGCTTGATAGCAATGAATCAAGTGCCATCAAAATTGTGAAAGAAGTTTTTACAGATACATTGTGTCGAAATTTGGCATACATCAACGCCAATTTTTCAGTGATATAAAAAGCCATCAAACGACTGGAAGGTGCTGTCACTCAGCTATGAGAGGCCCTGAGTATTGTGCAACATGTGCAGAGGGAGTTGGGACGACCTCGTGGTCATGTGGCTGACAAAGTGAAAACCAAATTGCAAAGTGTTCTCCAACGGAATCCTGGATATTCTAGACTGTGCAAAATTAATGACAGTCTTTGAGGGAATGTCGCAACATTTGAAGATACTGAAACAAAGCTGAACTCCAGTGACCTGGCTGCATTCAAATACGCCCCAGTGACGTATTGTGGAGAGGAGGTTTTCCAGGTACAAAACTATCCTCAGCGACAACCGAAGATCTTTGACAATGGAAAACCTGAAAATGCACCTTGTGATCCAGTGCAACTTTGCAGATACTGAAGATTGACATACGGTAGTAAATAATGTGAAACGATTTAAATACTATGTAGAAGTAAAAAACATTGTTTTACTGTTTGGATAGACGATCTTTCCACTGTACTTCGTGTTTAGAAAATAAAACATTCAGACATTCAAAAAACAGGTGAAAATCAGCCACAAAACCTACAGAAAGAAGGAACTATATCTACAGTATTTTGAGAAGTGAATTTTGTATTATTTTATGGTGAATAAAAAATTAAATAAACAAATAAGAATGCTTTAAATAAGCTTCTATTAAGTCATATTTTATTTTTTTAGGTCATATTTATGTAAGTTTTAGGTCATAAATGCTTTTATATTTCACTGTTTTTTAGGTAATTAAAATCCAGGCCCTAGTAATTACATCGTGTGGGAAGTCCTACGTCTAAGTTGTATCGCAACAGCCCTCGTAGTCTTCAAGAGCTGCAGCAGAACACTTCGGATGAGACTGCAGTCTATCTTCGATCCGCCTTCAGCAACTTGCTGACCAGGGCCCAGAAGTGCCAAGAGATGAATGGTGTCACTTTCAGCATCTTCTATAGTGGGATTATTGGGTGTATTTCCTCTCTTCTGCTGTGTTTGTAGCCTGGAACTCTTTTCTCCGGGCCACTTCTATTTGCCCCACCCGTACTGCTAGTGCTAGTGGTGGGTGCTGGAGCGAGCGGTACTGACCGCAGGGCCCGTGGTGGGCGACGGCGACGTGCTGTCGGGCGAGGCAGGCGGCGCGCGCCAGCTCGCAGGCGCTGGGGTAGGTGAGCGCGTCGCTGCCGCACACCGGCCGCAGCACGGGCTCGCAGGGCGGCGGGCACTCGCAGCGCGCCAGCCCCAGCTTGCTGATGGCGCACCGCTGCCCGGGGCCCGAGCACTGCAGCGCCGCGCACGGGTTGCTCCCTGCGGCCGACACGTCAACAATCAGGAGTGCCTACAGCCGGTAGCAAGTCGCAGCTCCAGTA
Organism: Schistocerca serialis cubense; assembly: GCF_023864345.2. Lineage (NCBI taxonomy): Eukaryota > Metazoa > Arthropoda > Insecta > Orthoptera > Acrididae > Schistocerca > Schistocerca serialis. The sequence goes on along the minus strand of NC_064639.1, from coordinate 784,618,196 downwards.
GTTCGCAACCTTTCTAGGAATATGAGCCCTGGACGAGATCAGGCTACAGCCAACACTCTTCCTCCCTCTTTCATAAGGACAACACATAAGCAAACTTTTGGTTGTACGGGGTTGCCCAGAAGGTAATGCATCGCATATTTTTTTTCTCACCCAAAAAACAATGTTACGAATGCGAAACGTTACGCACGTATTATTTGAAGTCTCCTGACAAGGGAACCTCCCCATCGCACCCCCCTCAGATTTAGTTATAAGTTGGCACACTGGATAGGCCTTGAAAAACTGAACACAGATCAATCGAGAAAACAGGAAGAAGTTGTGTGGAACTATGAAAAAAAAAAAAAAAGCAAAATATACAAACTGAGTAGTGCATGTGGAAGATAAGCAACATCGAGGATAATGTGAGCTCAGCAGCGCCGTGGTCCCGTGGTTAGCGTGAGCAGCAGCGGAACGAGAGGTCGCTGGTTCAAGTCTTCCCTCGAGTGAAAAGTTTACTTCCTTTATTTTCGCAAAGTTATGATCTGTCCGTTCGTTCATTGACGTCTCTGTTCACTGTAATAAGTTTAGTGTCAGTGTTTTGCGACCGCACCGCAAAACCGTGCGATTAGTTGACGAAAGTACGTGCCTTGTTATTGAAGTCACGAGCTATATTTGCTGGATTCATATTACCCACGGAATACATCTCACGTATTTAGTGCACTCTCGTCCAAAGTAGCGAACAGTCAACTGCCAACCAGGGAACCTCGTTAGCACGAATACTCTCTCTTCCGTGCGCTGTAGTCGACTGACGTCATGTGTTTCAATGTTTGTTTAGGTGTAGCGTCCCCATACTACGGCGCAGTTACCTCGCATCGGACGGACGGACAGATAATAATTGTTTGGAAATAAAAAAAAATTAAACTTTTCTCACGACGGAAGACTTGAACCAAGGACCTCTTGTTCCGCACCTGCTCACGCTCACCACGGGACCACGGCGCTGCTGAGCTCACATTCTCCTTGATGTTGCCTATCTTGCACATGGACTACTCAGTTGTATATTTTGCTTAATTTTTTCATAGTTCCACACAACTTCTTCCTGTTTTCTCGATTGATCTGTGTTCAGTTTTTCAAGACCTATCCAGTGTGCCAACTTATAACTAAATCTGAGGGGGTGCGATGGGGAGGTTCCCTTGTGAGTAACCGCGCCAAGTTACGTCACTTCCGACAAGCTGCAGGTCAGTTTCAAAATGGCGTCTGTAGGTGCTGTACGTTACAAGCAACGTGCCGCCATTGAATTTCTCACTGCAGAGGAAGAAACTGTGAGGAATATGTACGAAGACTTGTGTAAACTCTGTGGAGCATCTGCTGTCGACAGAAGTACAGTTAGTCGCTGGACAAGGAGGGTGAGGTCATCTTAAGCGGGTTCGGCGGAGCTCCACGATTTGCAGCGGTCGGGGAGACCATCCATGGCTGTCACACCAGACATGTTGCAGCGAGCTGGTGTTGTCATTCGCGAGGACAGACGCATCACCACTCGGCAGTTGGCGCTGCATCTGTTAATCAGCAAAGAAAGTTCACACAGTGAAGCACTGGCTCCACTACCAGGACAAGGACTGGTACCGACAGGGCATACACGCCCTTGTTTCGCGCTGGCGGAAGGCCATAGAACGGGATGGAGATTACGTGGAAAAATAGGATGTGTAGATAAAACACCATTACTTCGTGTGTGTAATTCTCATTCTCTTCAATGTAGAATTGTTGAAGAAAAAGATACGGTGCATTACTTTTTGGGCAAACTCGCAAATAAAATTCAACACTAGTATTAAAAAAAGATGAAAGGTGTATAATCTTTCAGGAAATCCAAAGAGATAGTCGTATGTTAAGTAGGCTACACCAGCGGCAAGACACCATCAGTACTGAACGATACCAGTGGCTATGTTACCTATGACAGCCTTACTTAATCTCTGTTATTAAACATAATTTTCCGAAATTTGATATTTGAATGAAGAAGTCTTGGTTGCAAATTATTCTTTTATTAACAACGCGTTTCACCTTCTTAGTACGTCTTCAGATTATCTTACAATTTTCCTGTCACAAAATATCAAAAACAATAAAACGACTATTTGCTAGACTAAAGAATGCATCGACTCCGATGCTTCACTGTAGCACACACCCGATTTATTGTTTTTAATACGTTGTAACAGGAAAATTCTAAGATAATCTGAAGATGTCCGCGAAGGCGAAACGCGTCGTTAATAAGTTCCAACCAACGTTGTTTTAATGCATGTATTCTATATACGGTTGCTGTACCAGACGGCCTAATGCAGCGCATGAAATTTCAAAAATTCCTTTGCCAAAGAAGATGAAGTAAATATTCCAGAATTCGAATCAAAAATAGCTGCCAACGTGAGGAACTTCGGTGTAGCCAAGGAGCTTAAATCATCTACGAGGGCTATCCACAAAGTACATTACGTTTTGGAATTAAAAATAAATAAAGTATTGGAAATTTTTTTTATTATGTACAGATGAAAGCCACACTTAAATAATACTTTTATACATAGTTGCCATTTAAATTAAGGCACTTATCGTAGCGATGGACGAGCTTGGAAATTCCTTCATCGTAAAATTCGGCCGCCTGAGCCTTCAACCACGTGGTTACCTCCTTTGGGACAGAAAAGGTGTGATTTTTGTGGATTTCCTGGAAAGAGGCACTACAATAAACTCTCAAAGGTATTGCCAAACTCTGCACAACCTCAGAAGAGCAATACAAAACAAGCGCAGGGGATAGTTGGGCTCAAAGATCTTGCTGATTCACGACAACGCCCGGGCCCACACGGCAAATGCCACTCGTGAAGTTCTCGAATCTTTCAAGTGGGAGTTGTTTCCTCATCCACTGTACAGTCCCGACCTGGCACCGAGTGACTTCCACTTATTCCCAGCAATGACGAAGTGGTTGGCTATGCAGCGTTTTGATGACGACGCACAGCTTCAAGAAGAGGTAACCACGTGGTTGAAGGCGCAGGCGGCCGAATTTTACGACGAAGGAATTTCCAAGCTCGTCCATCGCTACGATAAGTGCCTTAATTTAAATGGCAACTATGTAGAAAAGTAGTATTGAAGTGTGGCTTTCATCTGTATATAATAAAAACATTTTCCAATACTTTATTTATTTTTAATTCCAAAACGTAATGTACTTTGTGGATAGCCCTCGTAATAAAGGCTTCCTTTCAGAGAATGCTGATACAACAGCCTCATAATTCGCAATCATATACAAGAGATCGTTTTCCGTACCAAAAGCATGGAATATTGCACAGGTCGTACCAATACTCAAGAAGACAGCTAGGAGTAATCCGATGAATTAAAGACCCATATCACTGACGTCGATTAACAGCAAGTGTTTGGAACATATTCTCTGTTCTAGCATTGTGAATTATCTTCAACAAAACGGTCTGCTAACATACAGCACGGATTGACGAAATATCTTTAGTCTCATGAAGTAATGACTGCTATTAACAGGGGTCCTCAAATTTATTCCATATTTCTGTATTTCCGGAAGGCTTTTGACATTTTCTCACAAGTGACTTACAATGAAATTTCGTTCCTACGGAGTAACACGTCGTGATTTTGTATCAGTAAGATCACAGAACGTAGTAATCGACGGAAAATCATCGAGTAAAACAGAAGTGATATCCGGCGTTCCCTAAGGAAGTGTTATACGCCCTCTGTTGTTCCTAATCTACTCGTACATAAACGATTTGGCATATAATCTTAGGTCGTTAGCAGATGATACTGCCATTTACCGTCCAGAAAAGTCATCAGAAGATCTAAAGCAATTGCAAAACGGCACGATATCTACACCTTGCGGATAAGTTACAATGGTCTCTGAATGAGGAAAAATGTGACAGTTTCCACATTAGTACAAAAAGAAACAAGTTGACCACCGACATCAGTAGGCGGTAGACTATTAATTTGAGTTTTATATGTACGGTTACAATGACGGAAAATTAGTTGTGCGACATAAACTAAAGTTGGCAGGAGTCTTTCTACATCTGAAATGTGATGTGTATTCGAATTTCGCGTCAATCGCGTAAGAGTGGCACTAGTAGCGCCACTATAAGGATACAAAAATACACGATGTAACAGTCATGAGCGTTAGTTACGTTTGAGATTCGACGTGATGAATTGATGTCAGTCAAGACTGCCTTTAAAGGCAAAGACAGGTCACTATCATCACCTTACCGAGTTTCAACGAGGTCGTATAATAGAAGCTGGATTATGTTCCTTCTGCGATATTGCAGAAAGATTTGGCAGGACCGTAGCCACCGCTCATGATTGCTGGCATCGGTGTTCACGAGAATGTTCGGTGCAAGAAGACCGGGCTCCAGACGGCGACGTGGCACTACCAAGAAGCAAGATCACGGTGTTCGGGGTATGGCATGGCATATCGTACTGCACCTGCAGCAATTTCAGCACCCCAGTGACACAACGAACTGGTACAAATCGGTTACTTCAGAGACAACTCCGATCCAGACGCCCTGCAGCGTGCATCCACTGATCCCAAACCACCGCCATTTGAGACTTCAGTGGTGTCAAACGAGATCTCTTTGCAGGGCAGGGCGGAGGTCTGTTGTGGTTTCTGCTGAAAGCTGGTTCTGCCTCGGTGCCAGTGATGGCCGTGTGTTACAAGGAGGCGATTTGAGGGCCTGGAACTAACCTGTTTGTGTGCTAGACACATTCGTCCTACACCTGGAGCTACGGTCTGGGGTGCAATTTCGTGTGGCAGGAGGATCACTCTCGCCGTTATCCGACGTACCCTCACTGCAAATTTGCCTCGTCACTCTGGTGATTCGAACTGTTATATTGCTATTCATGAGAAGCATTCTAGAGGGTATTTTCCAACAGGATAATTCTCCCGTAAATACTGCTTTTGTGACCTAACGTACTCTACAGAGTGTCGACATGTTGATTTGGCCTGCTCCATCACCAGACCTGTCTCCAATAGAGCACATATGGGACATTATTGGATTACAACTCCAGCGTCATCCACGAACAATATTAACTGCTCCCGTGTTGATCGAGCAAGTTCAACAGACATGGAACTCCGTCCCACAAACTGACATTCGGCACCTGCACAGCACAATGCATGCACTTGTGCATGCTTGCATTCCACGTTCTGGCAGCTACATCGGTTATTAATGTACCAGCAATCCAAATTTGCAATGGATTATCTTGCGCTTACATTAGCCTGTGATTCTGCAATGTTAATCACTTAAATACGTCACACTGACAAAAGTATTTCCGAAATTTCCGAAATTTCACGACTCTACATTAATTATTTTTTGGCGTTCCGATTTTTTCCGTCAGTGTATACAGGATGGTCCATTGATAGAGACCGGGCCAAATATCTCACGAAATAAGCATCAAACGAAAGAACTACAAAGAACGAAACTCGTCTAACTTGAAGGGGGAAACCAGATGGCGCTATGGTTGGCCCGCTAGATGGCGCTGCCATAGGTCAAACGGATATCAACTGCGTTCTTTTAAATAGGAACCCCCGTTTTTATTACATATTCGTGTAGTACGTAAAGAAATATGAATTTTTTAGTTGGACCACATTTTCGCTTTGTGATAGATGGCGTTGTAATAATCACAAACGTATAAGTACGTGGTATCACGTAACATTCCACCAGTGCGGACGGTATTTGCTTCGTGATACATCAGCCGTGTTAAAATGGACCGTTTACCAATTTCGGAAAAGGTCTGTATCGTGTTGATGTATGGCTATTGCGATCAAAATGCCCAACGGGCGTGTGCTATGTATGCTACTCGGTATCCAGGACGACATCATCCAAGAGTCCGGACCGTTCGCCGGATAGAAAAGTGTTCAGCGACTTGTGAAACGTCAATCAGGACCTGCAACAAATGATGATGCCCAAGTAGGTCTTTTAGGCGCTGTCGCGGCTAAACCGCACGTCAGTAGCAGACAAATTGCGCGAGAATCGGTAATCTCAAAAACGTCGGTGTTGAGAATGCTACATCAACATCGATTGCAAAAAATGGTCCAAATGGCTCTGAGCACTATGGGACTTAACATTTGAGGTCGTCAGTCCCCTAGAACTTAGAACTACTTAAACCTATCTAACCTAAGGACATCACACACATCCATGCCCGAGGCAGGATTTGAACCTGCGACCGTAGCGACCGCTCGGCCACACTAGCCGGCAACATCGATTGCACCCGTACCATATTTCTATGCACTAGGAATTGCATGGCGACGACTTTGAACTTAGTGTACAGTTCTGCCACTGGGCACAGGAGAAACTACGGGACGATAACAGATTTTTTGCACGCGTTCTATTTAGCGACGAAGTGTCATTCACCAACAGCGGTAACGTAAACCGGCATAATAGGTGCTATTGGGCAACGGAAAATCCACGATGGCTGCGACAAGTGGAACATCAGCGACCTTGGCGGGTTAATGTATGGTGTGGCGTTATGGGAGGAAGGATAATTGGCTCCCATTTTATCGATGGCAATCTAAGTGGTGCAATGTATGCTGATTTCCCACGTAATGTTCTACCGATGTTACTACAAAATGTTTTACTGCATGACAGAATGGCAATGTACTTCCAACATGATGGATGTCCGGCACATAGCTTGCGTGCGGTTGAAGCGGTATTGAATAACTTATTTCATGACAGGTGGATTGGTCGTCGAAGCACCATACCATGGCCCGCACGTACCGGATCTGACGTCCCCGGATTTCTTTCTGTGGGGAAAGTTGAAGGATATTTGATATCGTGATCCACCGACAACGCCTGACAACATGCGTCAGCGCATTGTCAATGTATGTGCGAACATTACGAAAGGCAAACTACTCGCTGTTGAGAGGAATGTCGTTACACGTATTGCCAAATGCATTGAGGTTGACGGACATCATTTTGAGCATTTATTGCGTTAATGTAGAATTTACAGGTAATCACGCTGTAACAGCATGCGTTCTCAGAAATGATAAGTTCACAAAGGTACATGTATTGCATTGGAACAACCGAAATAAAATGTTGAAACGTAGGTACGTTCTGTATTTTAATTTAAAAAACCTACCTGTTACCAACTGTTCGTCTAAAATTGTGAGCCATATGTTTGTGACTATTACAGCGCAATCTATTACAAAGCGAAAAAAGTGGTCCAACTAAAAAATTCATATTTCTTTACGTACTACACGAATATATAATAAAAAAATGGGGATTCCTATTTTAAAAAACGTAGTTGATATCCGTTTGACCTATGGCAGCGCCATCTAGCGGGCCAACAATAGCACCATCTGGTTTCCCCCTTCAAGCTAGACAAGTTTCGTCTTTGTAGTTTTTTCGTTTGACGCTTATTTCGTGAGATATTTGGCCCGGTCACGATCAATGGACGACCCTGTATATTCAGGAGATGATACTGTTTTCTCTCGTCTAGTAAAGCCATCAGAAGATCCGGTCTAGTCATCTATGTGATAAGAAAAGTGTCAATAATCTCTGAATAAGGAAAAGTGTGCTGTCATCCACATCAGTACTGAAAGAAAGCCGTTGAGCATCGGCAGCAGTAATCGAGAGACTGTTAATATGTGTTTTGTACGTACAGTTATCTCAATTTAGACACTAAAATGGAAATCTGTAAATGCCAGACGGGAAAGGAAGGTGTATCACGAATACTCTCGCACACGGGTACGTTTGGGCTGAGGCGACTGACCGGAGCTGCACATGCCGCGGTAGATGACGCGCAGCGGCTGGCGCGTGCGGCACGCCTCTCGGCGCAGCTCGCACTCGTTGCCGTAGGTGCGGCCGTCGGAGGCGCAGACGGGCGACACGTCCGGCGAGCAGGCCTCGCCGCAGCGGCACACGGGCCGCCGCTCCTCGTCCAGCTGGCACCACTCCGTCTCCAGGCAGCGCACGCTCGCGCACGGGTCTGCAACACACACACACACGCGCGCACTCCTTAGCACCTGCAGAACCTCCTAATAGCACCTTACAGCTACCGAACTCCGCCTCACAGTGTCACGCGACATTCGTTTCGAAACACTGAAAAGCTTCTTTCGTTTCGTTCCGGAACTTCCATGGCGATGTACCGAGACCTACTTACTGGTTGGGTATGCACTGATACCGTTCTGCGGTGCGCGAGCCAAATTTCGAGACGTGCTACACTGCACATTAACTTCGGAACGTTTGCTGCAAATGTCACTAAGAAGCATCTCGGAAATCAAGAAGATCAGCCAAGCGATTGTTCTGCGAACACTACATTCCATCGCATTTCATCATCTTCACATTTCGCTGTATCTGCAGCTTCGTGGCAATGACTTCCAAATTCCATTTGCACAGAATTTGGCAAGATATCCCTCAGAAGGACGTCCAAAACTCTATCAACTAATGACAAACCGAATAACTGCTTGCATAAGGGCTAGATGAGGACCAGCACGTTACTGACTTGCTCAGTTTGTGTTCTTTCTCCTGAACAAATAATCCACTTTTTCTGAAACAGTAACGATTTATTTGTCTGTACAGTTACATCACATCTACCGATTTCGGTCCCATTTAGATAAAATTTTGTTTAAGAGAAAAGCATCGCTTAGAAATCACGAGCAAGTGAATCTTCGCAATGGACACTAATCGTCACTTGAAAATCCACATTGACTCAAAGAGGTGGATAAGCAAATATGCTTTGGAAGTTTGGTGCAAGTTTTCAAGATCCTCGTCATTAATCCCTGTTTTACTGGTGGGAATCTATATACATTCAAATATCTCTCGTTCCTACGATAAACGGTAATTGGAAAACATCCCACTGGACATAAAGAAGAATGGTACTAACATCACGGATGTCCCTTTCATTCCACACATGTAATGGCAATCCCTCTTAAGGAAACATTTGGAAACCACTGGAACGGTCGTTCAGGAAGATGTGACGTGTATCTACAGACAAACAAATGATTACTTTTTCGGACGAATCGGATGAGTTATTCATGACAAAGAGCTTCACAAATTGAGCAAGTCAGTAATGCGTTGGTTCATTTCTGCCCTTATGCAAGCAGCTATTATGCGTTGATTCACCTCTGGTCCTTATGCAACCATTTATTCGGCTTGGAATTGATTGTTGGATGTCCTCTTTCGTATATCGTGCCAGTTTCTCTCCAATTGGCACGTAAGACAGTCAAAATACCGAGCTGGTTGCAGGAACCCGCCCATAATGCTCCAAACGCTCTCAATTGGGAAGAGAGCCGGCTCCCGTGCTGGAAAAAATAGGATTTGGCCTATAATTTCACTGAGTGGAGTAGTATTATCTTCAGTGATACGTCCCCTTCGAACTGAGCCACGATGACCAGTGAATACGAGTCTGACACCCCGGACACCGATCATATACCAAGCTGACTGTCGCCCACCATATGGTCTCTGTTGTCATTTCTTTTCATAGTAGGACAACTTTGGTTGTCCTCCACGTGCTTGCCAAACTCCACCTTGGCCAACAAGTTCGCCGTATCTCTCCCCAATTGAGATGTTTGGAACATTATGGGTAGGGCTCTCCAACCATCTCGGGATTTTGACTATATAGTTCGTAGTTGCACAGAATTTGGCAAGATATCCCTCAGCAGGACGTTAAAAACTATTAACTAATGATAAACCGAGTAACTACTTGCATAAGGTCTAGATGTGGACCAGCACGTTACTGAGTTGCTCATTTTTTCTTCTTTCTCCTGAATAAATAATTCAGTTTTTCTGAAACTGTAACAGCCGGCCGCTGTGGTCGTGCGGTTCTAGGCGCTCCAGTCCGGAACCACGAGGCTGCTAGGGTCACAAGTTCGAATCCTGCCTCGGGCATAGTTCTGTGTGATGTCCTTAGGTTAGTTAGGTTTAAGTAGCTCTAAGTCTAGGGGACTGATGACCTCAGATGTTAAGTCCCATAGTGCTAAGAGCCAATTTTTTGAAACTGTAACAATTTATTTGTCTGTAGAGTTCAAAATGGTTCAAATGGCTCTGAGCACTATGGGACTTAACAGCTGTGGTCATCAGTCCCCTAGAACTTAGAACTACTTAAACCTAACTAACCTAAGGACATCACACACATCCATGCCCGAGGCAGGATTCGAACCTGCGACCGTAGCAGTCGCGCGGTTCCGGACTGCGCGCCTAGAACCGCGAGACAACCGCGGCCGGCCGTCTGTAGAGTTACGTCTCATCTACCGATTTCGGTCCCATTTAGATAATTACTTCGTGGTGTGTCGTTTATTTGTCGTAGAGTATATATATTGCGATGATCACAGTGAATTAACAGAATGATTAAAAATACTAACATTGTCAGCCTGCACAGGAAATATTGCTCATACAAGCGAAATAATGTATATTTCAGAATTTGGAGAAAGATTCGTTATCGAATAGGTATAGAGACAATAGTTCAAGAACTCGACAAACCAATGCACAAAATATCCCCGCCTAGGTGTGCAGATCTTGTAGATGTGAAGCAATATTAACGGGAGAATAAAGGTTTCAAATATACGGGGTGTTCAAAAAGTCTCTCCGCAGTGCCGTATGATTGTCAGCTGCGCGTGCCGTATGATTGTTCGCCTGCCTGGGTTACTTCCCTTCAAGTGGACTCTTCCAACATTCCACTGTTTTGTTTATCTCAGCCAGCGTCAGTAGTATCGTTGGTGTGTGTCGTTACGTGTTGACGTGAACGTTTAAGTTTAGTTCGTTTCTTTCGTTTATGTCACTGTTAAAATGCTGACAATTGAAGAACGTGTGTTTTTAGTCGAACAAGCGTTCAAAGCTGGCGGTAAATACACAGTTTCAGCTCGTCAAACATTTAATTCAGTTTTCCTGGGCACAACACTCCCACATCGCGACACTGTGCGAGGTTTGATTAACAAATTTCGAAGTACGGGTTCAGTGACAGATGCACCGAGAAGTGGTCGTCCTAGCGTTTTGTCTGAGGATAAACTACTCTATATTTCCGATAAATTGTCCATGAGTGCGAACAAGTCAATAAGAAAACTCTCCCAGGAAATCGATGTTAGTGTCGCCACACACAGCTGTAAGGAAAAAAATTAGAACTTTTCCCATACAAAGTAACAGTCGTGCAAGCACTGAAAAAATACTGATCATGGCAAGAGACTGCATTATAGTCGATGGTTCAAAAATTTCGTTCAACAAAATGGAAGGGATATTCTTATTGAAACGTTTTTCACTGATGAGGCGTGGTTTCATTTATCCGGGCACATGAACTCGCAAAATTCTCGTATGTGGAGTACTGCAAATCCATTGTGTATTCATGAGGAACCACTTCATTCTGTGAAAATAAGAGTCTGGATTGCAATTTCTAGTCGTCGGATTGTGGGTCCCGTATTTTTCAACGAAACAACAAACGCACAGCGATAATGCAGTGATATTCTGTACCCATTCATAGGAAAACTTGTGTTAAGTGAAATACTTAACGTTTATTAACAAGAAGATGGTACAAGCGCGCATACAGCTCGCGTTTCATTGTCACTCCTTGCTGATGGTTTTGGTTATCGCATAATTTCACAAGGACTTTGGTCTCCACGTTCGCCTTACCTAACACCACCTGATTTTTTCTTCTGGGGTGCATCGAAAGCAAATGTCTTTACAAACCGTCCTAAATCAATCAATGAATTGAAAACTGCAATATCCACTTTCACTGCTCCTGTTACAGAAGAAATGTTACATGTTGTGTTTGAAAACATGATTAGACGGATTGAATTGTGTATTCAACAACAAGGGGGGGGGGGGACACTTCCAGCATTTAAAGTGAAAATTTGTAAGCAAAAATGAATATTCAATAAATTAATAACTTGTATTTAACTGACTTTCATTTTGGTATGTTCACTGCGGCGTACGGCAAGCGCGGCTAACCATCATATTGCACTGTGGGGAGACTTCTTGAACACCCCGTAGTTTAGTAGTCATTAGTGCATATTCCAAATTCGCCGGGGCCTTACTTGCAAAAACAAAATACTGTAAAAAAAAAGGAGGGGGGCGGAAATCAGCTGTCGTTTATAGTCCAATAAAGTGCTCGACTATAAAACCTTGGAAAATGATTTGCAAGATGTAACGGGACATCCTTCTTTAGCAGTACTTTTCCTGAACAGTAGCTGTCGATACTAGTATTATTTTTCGAATTTTGGTCAGGTTACTATTATCACAGATGCTTTTCTGAAAACTTTCATATAATTTTATACACAATATGTTATATTTCAAGCTAAAATTTACGAAAAAGAATTACTGTATTTTCGATCTTACAATCGATAAGTACTAGCTCTGAATGCTAGTTGGAATAATTTTTTTAGAAACATTTGAAATTACGAATTATTTGACACAATTAAAATTTCTATTATTACTTACCCATTGTAATACTGTTTACTTTGTTTATTTCTGAATTCATTTATCAAATAACAATCGAAATTAATAGAAATTCATTTGTCAAGAAAAATTATAAACCTTTTGGAATATGGTTATTACCGCAGAGTGGTGTAGTAGTAAACATGTCTCTGATGTGATAAGACGTGTTTTTGTATTTTGGGCGAACAATGTATTTCGGTTTTGTTAATGTGAAAATTCAGTATTTTGGGCACGAATTGACCTCTCCGATTACGTCGCATTAGTGTTCGATGAGATTCATGTAGGGCGATCTAGATGGCCAAATCGTTCACTCGAATTGTCCAGAATGTTCTTGAAATCAGTCGCGCACACTTGTTGCCCGGTGACGCAGTGCATTAGCATCCATAAAAATTGGATCGTTGTTCGAGAACATGGTCCATCAATTGGTGCAAATGGTCTCCAATTAGCCGAACATAACCATTTCCCGTCAATGATCGGTTCAGTTTGACCAGAGGACCCAGTATATTCCATGTAAACACAGCTGACACCATTATGGACGACCACCATCTTGCACAGTGTCTTCGTGACAACTTGGTTCCATGGGTTTGTGGGGTCTGCGCCGCCCTCGAATCCTACTTTCAGCTCTTACCACCTGAAATCTGGGCTCGTCTGAGCAGGCCACGGTTTTCCAGTCAGCCTTGCGGGGTAGCCGCGCGGTCTTATGAGCCTCGTCACGGTCTGTGCGGCTGCCACCGTCGGAGGTTCGAGTCCTTCCTCGGCAATGAGTGTGTGTGTGTTGTCTATAGCGTAAGTTGGTTTAAATAGTGTGTAGGGTTAGGGACCGATAACCTAAGTAGTTTGGTCCCATAAGATCTTCCCACAAATTTCAAATTTTTTTCCAGTAATCTAGGGTCCAACCGATGTGGTCAAGATCCCAGGAGAGGTGCTGAAGGCGACATCGTGCTGTTAGCAAAGGCACTCACATTGGTCGTCTGCTGCGATACCTCATTAACGCGAAAGTTCGCCGCTCTGACCTATAGGATACGTTCGTCGTACGTCCCACGTTGAATTCTGCGGTTATTTCACCCAGGGTTGCTTGTTTGTTAGCACTGACAAATCTACACAAATGCCGCTGCTCTCGGTCGTTTAGTGAGGGCCATCGGGCATTGCGTCGTTCATGGTGAGAGGTAATGCCGGGAAGATTGGTATTCTCGACACACTGTTGACACCGTGGATCTCGGAATATTGATTTCCTGAATGGAATGTCACATACGTCTAGCTCCAACTACCATTTCGTGTTCAAAGTCTGTAAATTTCTGTCGTGCGGGCATGACCACATCGGAAACCTTATCACATGGATCACTTGTGTACAAACGACAGCTTCACCAATGCTCTACCCTTTTGTACTTTATGTACGTGATACTACCGCCATCTGTGTGTATGCATATTGCAATACGGTGGCTTTTGTCACCTCAGCGTAATCTAGATGTAGATGCAGAAAATATCAAAGCTGGCGGACGTGTATCCGACCACAGTTCACATTCTTCAGTCCACCAGCTGCAGTCTGAACATTCTCGTCTGTGACCCTTTGTGCACCCCACCGTGCGTACAGCCGGTGGTTCGCGCTGTGCTTGGTGCAGCCAGCAGCGATTCGGCACCCCGCGGCGGCTGCCACCTGTTGCTCCGCGACGCGACAGCCACTCTGGTAGAGGGCCATTTCCTCGATGAGAATGGGCGCCAATATGCGGCCCGGCCTGTGCGAAATAAACTGTCACGGGGCGGCGGCAGCTGTGGCGGAGGAAGCCGGTGGGGCCGTTGACAACACAGGTGTATCCACCAGCTTATATCTGGTCCACAGAGTGCCTTCCAGCTACGCGAAGGCACAGTTTATTCTTGGTTATCCCTCTCTTTCACCAGAAACGACAACACGGCTAATTTAGTACCGATACATTTAAAACAATATACATTTTATTCGTTATTAATATTTACAGCTTTCACCAAACATTTGGGTGAATGCGACAGGAGTGTAATTATGCTACAGACTCTGCATCAGTCTCTACAGATACGAGGAGTTTCAGATACGACATTTTTCTCTGCAACCCATAAAATATTAAGTGAAAAGAATAGTTACTGAGACAGTTAAGGCGCGCGGGGTAGCTGAGCGATCTTAGGCACCTTGTCACGGTTCGCGCGGCTCCCCCGTCGGAAGTTCGAGTCCACCCTCGGGCATGGGTGTGCGTGTTGTCCTTAGTGTAAGTGAGTTGAAGTTAGATTACGTAGTGTATAAGCTTAGGGACTGATGACCTCAGCAGTTTAGTCACATAAGACCTTACCACAAACTTACAAATTTTTCCTAGACAGTTAAATGTAGAAAAGGCTACCGAATTATGAACACACATTAGCTATTTTAGAGAGAATTACAGAAACCAATTACACTTTTTAACATTATTTTTTCTATCATGGAAATGGAAATGAGCGTTTGGCGTCATTGGCCGGGAGGCCCCTCGCGGGGCAGGTCCGGCCGCCATATCGCAGGTCTTATCACAGTCGGCGCCACATTGGGCGACCTGCACGCCGGATGGGGATGAAATGATGATGATCACAACACAACACCCAGTCCCTGAGCGGAGAAAATCTCCGACCCAGCCGGGAATCGAACCCGGGCCCAGAGGACGGCAATCCGTCACGCTGACCACTCAGCTACTGGGGCGGACTTTTCTATCATGTACCTGGCGTATGGGTTGGTGCAAAAGCGTTTTTCATCGCCCCGGTTCCCATAAGTCCTGAGCATAGACGTTGACTGTGGATATTGTATAACAGACACAGTCCCTTAGACTGTTCAGAGATGTCACTAAACCTGCCCAAAGATGTAAACAACCATGCATGAGCAGCGCCTACCAGACGGAGGGGGTCCGACAGCTGATCAGTTCTAGTCATTCTACCAGGTAGGAGGTACACAGCTCGTGTTGTCTGTAGTTCAACCATGCCTAGGCGGTCAGTACCGCGGTTCGATCGCGCCCGCATTCTTACTTTGTGCCAGGAAGGGCTCTCAACAAGAGAAGTGTCCAGGCGTCTTGGAGTGAACCGAAGCGATGTTGTTCTGACATGGAGGGTATACAGAGAGACAGGAACTCTCGATGACATGCCTCGCTCAGGCCGCCCAAGGGCTACTACTGCAGTGGATGACTGCTACCTAGGGATTATGACTCGGAGGAAAGCTGACAGCAACACCATGTTGAATAATGTTTTTCGTGCAGCCACAGGACGTCGTGTTACGACTCAAACTGTGCGCAATAGGCTGCATGATGCAGCATCTTTGCAACCACGGCACCGTGCAGCGCGGTACATATGAATCCAACAACATGCCGAATGGACCGCTCAGGTTTGGCATCACGTTGTCTTCACCGATGAGTGTGCATATGCCTTCAACCAGACAATCGTCGAAGACGTGTTTGGAGGCAACCCGGTCAGGCTGAACGCCTTAGACACTCTGACCAGCGAATTCAGCAAGGTTGAGGTTTCCTGCTGTTTCGGGATAGCATTTTGTGGGGCCGACGTACGCCGCTGGTGGTCACGGAAGGCACCGTAACGGCTGTACGTTACGTGAATGCCATCCTCCGACCGATAGTGCAACCACATCGGCAGCGCATTGGCGAGGAATTCGTCTTCATGGAGGACAATTCGGGCCTCCATAGCGCACATCTTGTGAATGACTTCCTTCAGGATAATGACATCGCCCGACTAGAGTGGCCAGCATGTTCTCCAGATATGAACGCTATCAAACATGCCTGGGATAGACTGAAAAGGGCTGTTTATGGACGACGTGACCCACCAACCACTCTGAGGGATCGACGCCGAATTGCCGTTGAGGGCCGGCCACGGTGGCCGTGCGGTTCTAGGCGCTTCAGTCCGGAACCGCGGGACTGCTACGGTCGCAGGTTCGAATCCTGCCTCAGGCATGGGTGTGTGTGATGTCCTTAGGTTACTTAGGTTTAAGTAGTTCTAAGTTCTAGGGGACTGATGATCTAAGATGTTGAGTCCCATAGTGCTCAGAGCCATTTTTGCCGTTGAGGAGTGGGACAGTCTGGACCAACAGTGCCTTGATGAACTTGTGGATAGTATGGCACGACTAATACAGGCATGCACCAATGCAAGAGGACGTGCTACCGGGTATTTGAAGTACCGCTGTGTACAGCAGTCTGGATCACCAACTCTGAAGGTCTCGCTGTGTGGTGGTACAACACGCAATGTGTGGTTTTCATGAGCAATAAAATGGTGGAAATGATGTTCATCTTGATCTCTATTTCAATTTTCTGTACCGGTTTTGGAACTCTCGGAACCGAGGCGATGTAAAACTTGTTTTAATGTGTGTATATTCTGTTTATAACAGTCTGCCAACGCTGCAGTAACTTTTCGATTACAGGACTGTAGAAATCTGTGATTTTGAGACGAAGAACTCTCGAGCCATGTTCGGAGCGCATTTTAATCCGGAAAGGATGACGGTTATTTGAGAGGGAGCGGAAAGATGAAAATATGAGGGTGCAAAATCAGATGAATAAGGAGGGTGCGAAATGACTTACCAACCAAACTCCTCTATTGTGTTTTTTTGTCACTCTAGCAGAATGCGGGCGGAAGTTAGCGCGGAGAGGCATCACTCCCCGCAGTCTGCATGGTTGTTGTTCTTGGACTGCGTCTGCAAGACGTCTCAGTTGTTGACAGCAAATGTCAGGAGTGACGGTTGTACCTCGGGGAAGCAATTCGTGGTAAACCAACCATTGCTGTTCCACCATATGCATAACATTACCTTTTGTTAATGCACGCACGTCTAATGTTAGCATAAAGGCACCATTTCTTGTCACCGGCAACAACAAAGGATAGGAATGGTCGGTCGGTGTTGTTGTTGAAGACGAGCAACCAGAGAAGCACATTCGGCTTCCGCTGACTTTTGTGATTTTGGCTCAGAGCATGCGATACCCATACAACCGCTTTTGTATCTTCCCCACAGCATGCAAAGGTCGCATGATGGTGGAAAGATCACAGTTCATCACATATGCTAGTTCTCCAGTACAATGACGTGAATCATACTGGATTAATGCTTTCAAACGATCTTCATCAGACCATGAAGGTCTTCCTGAATGTGTAGAGTCATTAACGTCAATAAGATCCTCCTTAAAACGAGAAAAAATTTTCTTGCCTTGTTCTGTCCAGTGGCATTATTCCCATACTCGGCGTAAATGTTTCTTGCTGCCTCCGCTATATCACCCTTCTATTATACTTAGACAGAAGAATATGTCGGATATGTAGCGATTTCTCCACCTGACACTTCAATTTCTAGGGTCCACAGGTACACTCACTATCTCCAGGCGACAAAATGACGCTATGTAAACTCAGGTAGTTACAATAAGCTACTAATAATAAATGACAACTGATGAATTAACCCATAGAAACCAGAGTAACAACATGAAAAACGAAAACTCTACGAACTTATCCGCCAACCTAATATTTAAGCCATCTGAGTAAAAATCAATTAAAATAAAATTTTTGTCACTTTCAGTTACGGAGCTAGAAGTGTTGTAACTTCTAGGCGTGGCTGCAACATGCTGTACGTAATTGACTGTGCTCAGAAGGATGTGATGTTGGAATGCTGATGTAGGTGAGGTGTTGAAACGTGAATGCACGACTGAGTGCGCCTTCTAAACGACTTGCGGACGAAATATAAATCTTCTGATACACGTAACGAGAAGTTTACTCTCTGCGCTGTTTGAAGTCATTTGGGATTGTGGGTCCGGTGACACTAACACGATGCTTTAGATATGCCCATAAACAGAAATCCATTGGTGTTAGCGAGCGTGCAGGTCATTCCTAAGGATCATGGCCGGCGTCCTAACTAGTTTCCAGGAGACCAGTAGATCTTACGATGACCTGCAGTGTTTAACCACCTCTATGTCTTTACCTGACATATTACTGTAACTACAACGGCTCTTTTCAGTGCTCCGAAGACTTGAAAATGACATCCTCCACAGCAAGCAAACAAGTTATAATAGGAAAAGCACCAAATACGAAAAGACATTAATTACCGATGTCCTGTTTCCTGTCATTTTGTTATAAGAAATCGCAGCAAAAATGCCGCGCTTTCGGTTTATATTAAATGTCCCGCTGCTTTTAAATGGCCTATAATCATTGCATGTCAGTTACAACTTGAAAGCCTCGAAATACAGACTACATCCGCAAGGGACTTGGGCCAGTATGGCATTTCCTGTTTTAAACTTGGGACGTATATAGCGATCGTGCAGCTCATCGGCCACGTCCTTCTCCGAGCTGCAAAATACTAAAACGTCTGATTCTGCGTTTCATGTTTGGAATAAACCTGAGAATCTACTTTATTCTCGGAATTTCGGGGAAGATTCTCAGAATCGCATGAATAAAGTGAGCCAGAGAACATACTCGTATTTCACCTAAGAATGCACTCACCTTGAGTAAAAGTCTGGGGGGAGTTGCTCAACGGGAAGAACATTCTCCGGTTTTGTATGAGCAGAACTAGACAAGTTTCCCACAAGCAGATAAAATTCTCTGTTTCTTGAAGTGAGTTCTGTAGCACACTTCAAGCTCAGTATTTTTGCTGAGATTAAGTTTTACTGAGATTTTTGCTAAAAATGGCAGAATTTATGTTGCTCGGAAGGCAAAACGGATATACTTAGCCCAAAGAAATACTGAAGACAGAAACTATAGAAGTTTATACAGGTTTAAGAATAAAAACATTATTTGGATTACTTCTTTCCCGAAGATTATGAAGGACGAGCGGGCGACCTTTCAGACGAAGCGAAAATGAAAACATTTTCTGCGCTATTTGGCAGACCCAAGTTTTCAGACTGAAGGAGAAGATCTAGGTGTACATCAAACAACTGTGTAACTGACATTTTCAGATGTTCTTCATCATATTTTCTCACAGCATAAATCATATTTTTTGTGCTAGAAGTAAGTGAAAGGATCAAAAAAGGTTATAACTGGATTATTACAAACATAGCGATGTGCTGATTGTAACGAAATCACGAGGGCTACCGTTAAAGTACTTGACACGTGATCGGAGCTTTATGCATCATATTTAACCAAAACCATCTCTTGTTAGAAAACTCTGACAGAGTTCCTGTTTGGAGTGGGTGAAAATGCTACGTGTCCTTGTGTTACCTAGCTTCAATAACAATAAAAGCTTCCCAGAGTTCGAAATTTATTTCCATAAACTGTCCGTGTGTCACCTTAATGATTTGTTGCCACTCATAAAACTAAAATCGAAATGGAGTGTCTTTCTTCCGAAACACACTGTTGCAACATCCATATTTGTACACTGAATAGTTTGCCTATTTGTGCGAGTTGAATGAAATGTAAGATTACACTTGTATTATGTGTCGGACGCCGCAGACGACAAAAATCGAGAAACTTTCTCAAGGAGGGGAGGTAGTGAGTAAGAATTCTCTCGTGCGAAACTGAGAACTTTTCCAGGGAACGTAGTCTTGCTGAGATTCTTCTCCGCAGAATGATCTCTTTTTTATTCATACGATCCATTATGTAACATCCAGCACGACGGCAAATCAACACAACACCACAATGTTCGCATACGGACACTTCCATGGCTATTGTGGTTCAAGGGGAAATGGAGAAACTATGTATGCGTGTTAAAGCTACGACACAAATGAAGCACAGAAAGTATTTGTACTGGGATTTTACGCGGCGTATGCCGAAAGTAAGATCCGATCGGTAGTGAAATGGAAACTACAGTGAAAATCAAAAGTGTTTTATTTGCAATAGTTATCCACCCTTTCCAGCAACATCCCTACATAGTTGCTGCTCCGTCTGAGACATTTGTCGTAGCGTTGTACCAACACTCCAATACCATCGTCATAGAAGGCAGCCGCTGCACTTTCCATCGATTCTCTACGCTGATCTGCAGTTCATTGTCTGTGCCAAAACGTTCTCATTGTCCCTGCAGAGTGCGACCGAGAACTGCCATGAAGAAGGAAATGCATGACTTACGTTGTGTGGGCTGCATCAAACCAGGCCGAATCTCTCACAGACACTCATACTTGGTGGGAGACATCTTTACGTGCTCACTGTGAGCTCAGAACTGAAAAGACGGAAGTGAGGCGATCAACGGGCTTACTAGAGACACAGTCCAACGCACCTATCAAACCTTTATCAGATATTTACTGTGGTTTCCATTTCGCGACCGATCGGACCTTACTTTCGGAATACGCCACGTATTATTTCTCAATCGTGAATGGAACAATAAGTCTTACGTACATTCTTAAATCTGACAGAATGCCTCAAAGGGCCACTCTCTGCTTACTATCAGACAATGTCGCATTGTCAGCACTTGTCAGAATGGGGTTCCCTGTCGAAATGGCTTATACCATAGAGACGTCATTTGGACATTAACATATTGTTGTGAGACACAAAACTTCGAACTTATGCCTCGCAGCGGTCGCCAGCAGTCAACATCGTAAATAATGACCAGTTCCTACAAATTACGGTTCATGGTTACCTCAAAGAAACAATGGGAAGTATTGGTTTCGTAGTCAAGCTATAAAAAGCATATAAAAGCACACAAAAATAATAATAAAAGTTGGCGTCTCGTAGACTTTCCCGGCGTAATAACTGCTGATATTCTTCACGGGTTTGCAGCCGGATCATGTCGTCGTCCAGACACAATATTTCGGCGGACCAACTGGCCGCTATCTTCAGGTGAGTTAATGCTCGTGCACTGGCTCGCCGGAACTGAATTCCAGCCACGACGGAAACCTTTATACACCACGGACAGAGCACCGCGCGTGCGCGAGATGGTGGGCAGCGCCTCCTGGCGGCAAGTAGACACGCAGCGCGCCGGTGGGAAAAGAGCGAGTTGAATGAATTGTAAGATTACAGGTGTATTATGTGACGGATGCCGCAGACGACACACACTGAGAATCTTTCTCAAGAAGGAGGGGAGGTAGTGAGTAAGAACGATTAATCGCAACAGCACTAGTTAGAAGAATCCAACGACCGAAAAAAAGACCGTTGTGTTTAATGTCGGAAAAAATCGGTTTCCATATCTTACTTAGAGGAAAACCTTTATCCCTATTAATAATATTACTTGCTAATCTAATTTCAATGAATTCTTTAGAAACGCATTCCCAATAGCGAGAAGCAGGAGAGATCAATTGTGTCTTGTCATACATCATCTGCGTCCTTCGTTAAGGCAGTGTTCCGCCACTGCCGACTTCTCAGGCTGGAATAACGGAGTGAGCCGATGATGTTCCACACACCGGTCCTGAATAGTTCGAATAGTTTGACCAATATACTTCTTTCCACAGTGAAACGGAATTTCATAAGCCCCGGGCTTCCTCAAGCCCAAATTATCTTTAACTGAGCCAAGAAGGGCTCTAGTCTTGGCCACCGGCGTAAAAATACTTTTAATATTATATTTTCTTAAAATTCTTGAAATTTAGGATGATATACTTCCCGCAAAAGGTAAATAAGCAAGAGCTACAAAAATATGCTCTATTGGCTCGTGTGGCGGACCAAACTGAACAGCACGGCATATTTGTTGTTCCGTATATCCATTCTGTTTAAAAACAATCTTCGGATGATCAAGCTCTTCCTTTAAATGTTCCTCGTCAGAAATGGCATAAGCTCTTTTCACCAGAGTCCGCAAAACTCCACTACGTTGGAGTGGTGGATGACAGCTGGCCGCATGAAGATAGCGGTTAGTATCTGTAGCCTTCCGATACACACTGTGACCAAAAGTCCCATCGTCCCTTCTTTGAACTAAAACATCAAGAATGGAAGTTTATCATCACTTTCAATTTCCATAGTAAATTGAATACTCAGATGTAGACAATTAAAATGATCTAAAAAACGATTTAAAGCATCAATTACATGTGGCCAAACAATAAAAATGTCATCAACGAATCTCAAAAAACACTTTCGTTTAAGAAACGAAGTTTTGAGTGCCATGTCTTCAAAGTCTTCCATAAAAAGGTTGGCGACTATGGGGGAGGATGGACTCCCCATAGCCACGCCGTCAGTTTGCTCAAAGTTTTGCGGACCTTAATGAATGTGTGACGCTGCAGCGCAATTTGACCGCGCAGCTGGCATCGACAGTATACACGGGGCATTTCGATGCCAGGGCAGGCAGCTCTTTGCGAATTTGTTTACGTGTATGTGCGTAGCTGGCATGAACAGTATGCAGGGGACATTTCGATGTCAGGGCAGGGAGGTCTTTGCGAATTTGTTTACGTGTACGTGCGTAGCTGGCATGAACAGTATGCAGGGGACATTTCAATGCCAGGGCAGGCAGCTCATTGCGAATTTGTTTACGTGTATGTGCGTAGCTGGCATGAACAGTATGCAGGGGACATTTCGATGTCAGGGCAGGGAGGTCTTTGCGAATTTGTTTACGTGTACGTGCGTAGCTGGCATGAACAGTATGCAGGGGACATTTCGATGCCAGGGCAGGCAGCTCTTTGCGAATTTGTTTACGTGTACGTGCGTAGCTGGCATGAACAGTATGCAGGGGACATTTCGATGCCAGGGGAGGCAGCTCTTTGCGAATTTGTTTACATGTATGTGTGTAGCTGGCATGAACAGTATGCAGGGGACATTTCGATGCCAGGGCAGGCAGCTCTTTGCGAATTTGTTTACGTGTACGTGCGTAGCTGGCATGAACAGTATGCAGGGGACATTTCGATGCCAGGGCAGGCAGCTCTTTGCCGATTTCTTTCGGTGTACCCAGTTGACAAATGCATAGGCAGTGTATGAGGATGTCAGAGAGATGCATTTGAGAAAGGACGTGTGGTTGGGCTCAAGAAGCCGGTTGGAGTAACCGGAAAATCGCTCGACATTTGAATAGGAGCGATGCCACTATTCGACGATGTTGGCAGGAATGGGTGACCAGGGCTGTACACAGTGTCAAGAACGAAGCGGTCGACCTAGAGAGATGACAGAACCCGAGGAAGCAACAACCATCAGAGATCCTCTCAGAGCCAGGGATTCATCATTATCATCGATCCGGCGTGCAACTGGTGCTTCAGTGACTGCAAGAACCATATTTTTAGGTGGCTCATAGGAAGTGAGCTGAGCTCATAGTGCCCCTTTCGCTGACTACCACCAACAAGCCAGTCTGCAGTGGTGTCCGGCACATTCGACCTGGTATCTCGTTGACTGGAGTAGAATTATCTTCATAGATGCGTCCACCTTGGAACTGACCCCATGTGACCAGCTCAAGACGTGTCTGGAGGCTCCCCGGACAGCGATGGGATACCAACATGATTGTCGCCCACCATGCGGCCAGACAAACACGGTTGATGATCTGGGGTGCCATTTCGTTTCATAGCAAAATCATTTTGGTTGTCATCCACGGCACTCCTACAGCGCAGCGTTACGTCGACGATATTTTACGCCCAGTTTTGTTGCCCTTCTAGGCGAGAATTCCTGGACTTACTGTCGTATTTGTCAAACCCTACCTTGGCCCGCAAGTTCGCCTTATCTCTCCCCAACTGCGAACATTTGGAGCATTATGGGGGATTTCTCCAACCAGCTCGGTGTTTTGACGATCTACCGCGCCAGTTACACAGAATATGGCACAATATCTCCCAGGAGGGCATCAGTCAGCTCTATTAATCAACTCCAAGCCTAATAACTGCATTTATGTGGACCAGAGGTGGATCAACGCGTTATTGATTTGCTCAATGTGTGAAACTCTTATTCTTGAACAAATCATAATTTTTTTTCTGAAATTAGTCATTTATTGTCTGTACATCTCATCTACCGATTTCCGTCCCATTCCGATAATTCCTTCATTGTGTGTCGTTTTCTTCGTCTTAGAACGAAATTTTTTTTCCAATGTTGGTAAATGTTATTGCTTCATTTTCCCGCTAGTCTTAAATCGAAGCCCACGCAGGTCCCGTGATATGCAGGTGTTATTGGGGAGTTTAGGTGGCGTTTGTCAATATACAGTTACACGTCGCAAATGATACAGAAGAAAGCTCGCGAGAGAGTTTGGGCACAGCAATAAGGAAGCTTTCCGTGTGCGAGCAAAGTCATGCC
The DNA here is from genome assembly GCF_023864345.2 of Schistocerca serialis cubense. Classification (NCBI taxonomy): domain Eukaryota; kingdom Metazoa; phylum Arthropoda; class Insecta; order Orthoptera; family Acrididae; genus Schistocerca; species Schistocerca serialis. The sequence continues at coordinate 784,593,774 of NC_064639.1, read as the reverse complement.
GTCTCCCAGGAATTCTCATGACTAGCGCAGCAGGGAATGAATGACGCCCTATTGTCGGTGACGTCACCCAGTGCTCACCCGGTAAGCAGCCATTAGCTGCGAAGGCAGCACGCGCCGCTGCGACACGCGACGAGCAGTTAGGATCAGGATAGCGTGACATGACGGCCGGGGATCGCCCGCCATCGCAGCACGGCAGCGCCGCGCTGTGGAACCGCCGGCAACGTAATCGTACAGCCGCGACTATCGTATCAGCCGCGGCAGAACTCAGTAATTTGCGAGCGCACATTAAAGGCGCAGTAAATGGGGCAGTTTACGGCTCAGCGCAGGTATTCCGGTGGTACGGAAACTACCAGGTCAACGGTATGCTTTCTTTTATTTTCAGGGAGAACGTAAAATGGTGCTTGCGTGGAAATATAGGAGCTGTGCGCAACACCCGAAGAAAGTAGATTTCACATTTGTAAGAATTTCACTACCACGCATATTCCACGACATTTCGCAATCGGCGAATGAATCTTCAGGTGGTCTTAGCGAAACGAGTCTGTGTGTTTGAAGGAAGACCGACCAGATCAAATGTACATAAAGGGCGTCCGCAATGTTTCCAGAAACAAGTCCTCACATAGGACGTGAAGACGAGGGTGAACGTGGAGCTGGACGAGTTTTGTGACTTCAGAATGTGGAATGCAGGAAGGTACTCCACCACTTCCTCCAAGAAATTGTGCAATTGGTGTACTGGGAGCAACGTAAAATAACACTATTGAGGTGGTGGTTGTTGGGATGTTTAAGGGGGACTAAACAGCGAAGGTCATCAGTCACCCAAATAACACTATTGAGAAATAAGTGTTGATAGCGTATATTTTTGAAATAATTGACGCTATTTTTGATTGTAAAGGTGTCTGTATATCACTTCAGGTCAGTGTTCGTCTCATTTTCGCATTCCCTGTAGCCAGCAGTACAATAGTGGCGTTGCCACGATAGATCTAAAATGAGTTATCCGTAGAGGGTTCTGCGAAGAGATGAAGTATGGAGCGAAGTGAACGTTCTGATTTATTCCCAACGTATTCCACTGAGACAAGGTCAGGAGTCAAGGCAGGCCAGGCCAGTTCAGGTATGTTATAGCCGAGAAACCGTCGCCTCACAGATGTTGCTTCATTACAGGTTGCTTTGTGATGTTGATACAACCATCGTCTCCGAACTGTTCCTCTACTGCTGATAGTTCAAATGGATGGTTCAAATGGATCTGAGCACTATGGGACTTAACATCTATGGTCATCAGTCCCCTAGAACTTAGAACTACTTAAACCTTACTAACCTAAGGACAACACACAACACCCAGTTATCACGAGGCAGAGAAAATCCCAGACCCCGCGGGGAATCGAACCCGGGAACCCGTGCGCGGGAAGCGAGAACGCTACCGCACGACCACGAGCTGCGGACGCTGCTGATAGTGCACTATAAAATCTATTCAAACCCTTCCTCATATACAAGGTACCACATCTTGACCAGAAAGAAACACTTCATGCCATAACATCACCTCCAACTTACGCCACTGTTGGCACTGCACACGATGGCTGGTGTCAGACCGCCAATCCCAAACCCTTCCACCATATGGATGAGCAGTGCGTGGCTCATGTTCCCACCATCATGTATTTTACACCCTGTTTTTAATGTACTTCCACCTCACTACGTTAATTTAAAATTACTACTGTCACTGAGTCGCTGCTTTGCCTGACCGTGACCGGTGCTAGTAGCGCGTATCGATATATCCCCTCTCGTAGTATCTTTACTCGACCGCTATTACTTCCCGGTCGTTGTCCGTCGTAAAGCAGTTCGGGTCTCGAGTTCGGGCTGCCAGTCAGTTGGAACGCGTCTGGAGCGCAGTCTGGACCTGCCAGTCAGGGAGTTGCAATACGGCACTCGTGCAGTCGGGTTGCAGCATCGACATGGCTCACCCCACCATTGCCGCCACGCATCACTTAAGCTGGGACACGGGCTTGGTGGATCGTCGATCGGTCGTCCTACCGGAAGATGCGTTTTGGCTCGCCAGTCCTCATGAGTCGGCTGTGTGTGTGTGTGCATTGACTCCCGATTTGTCTTCGTGCGTGCTTAGTCACTGTTGGGTATCGTTCAGGCCTTTGTGCAATTGTTTTTCAGGTTGTGTGTGTAGTTGGGGTGTGTCCACTGACGACTGTTTTAGATGTTGTCGGCATTCTGAGGAGTCGGTCGGTTGCTGCGGACCAGGGAAGTTATCTCCGCGCGATGCAGTCAGCTGGGTCCGCTGGCGGTTCCTGCGCAGTGTCGGAGCGTGTGCGGAGCTGTCCGATCACTACGAGCTTCGTGGTTGACCGACCCAGGACGTCAAAGTTGAGTAGTGGTTTCAAGTACCCAAGCCACGTCTATTCATGTTGTGTGGTTCGTTTCGGTGGTTCACAGTTGGGGAGGTTTTCCTGTGAGCGACACCGAGTGTTTGTATTGCTGAAATTTAACTGCTATGCGGTGGAATTAACTATACTGGTTGACTACAATTCAAGTGCACCAGCGGAATTTTCTGCTTTGTGGCCGTTAGTGTTCCGGTTACCTGCCCTGGCCACTAACGTAATTTCAGGCAGTGTCCTTTCCTCGCCGGCCGGTGTGGCCGAGCGGTTCTAGGCGCTTCAGCCTGGAAGCGCGCGACCGCTACGGTCGCAGGTTCGAATCCTGCCTCGTGCATGGATGTGTGTGATGTCCTTAGGTTAGTTAGGTTTAAGTAGTTCAACGTTCTAGGGGACTGATGACCATAGATGTTAAGTCCCATAGTGATCACCTGTTGTCGCTGTCCAACACGGTGTGTAGTTTTGACAGCTTAATACATATACATATTTGATTGTGGATAATCACGTCCGTAACATTTTGTGTTTGAATTCTCATGTACCGATTGGTGGCAAGCAAGTCGTTTGTCTCCAGAATGAGATTTTCACTCTGCCGCGGAGTGTGCACTGATATGAAACTTCCTGGCAGATTAAAACTGTGTGCCCGACCGAGACTCGAACTCGGGACCTTTGCCTTTCGTGGGCAAGTGCTCTACCATCTGAGCTACCGAAGCACGACTCACGGCCGGTCCCCACAGCTTTACTTCTGCCAGTATCTCGTCTTCTACCTTCCAACCTTTACAGAAGCTCTCCTGCGAACCTTGCAGAACTAGCGCTCCTGAAAGAAAGGATACTGCGGAGACATGGCTTAGCCATAGCCTGGGGGATGTTTCCAGAATGAGATTTCCACTCTGCAGCGGAGTGTGCGCTGATATGAAACTTCCTGGCAGATTAAAACTGTGTTCCCGACCGAGACTCGAACTCGGGACCTGTGCCTTTCGCGGGCAAGTGCTCTACCATCTGAGCTACCGAAGCACGACTCACGGCCGGTCCCCACAGCTTTACTTCTGCCAGTATCTCGTCTCCTACCTTCCAACCTTTACAGAAACTCTCCTGCGAACCTTGCAGAACTAGCGCTCCTGAAAGAAAGGATACTGCGGAGACATGGCTTAGCCATAGCCTGGGGGATGTTTCCAGAATGAGATTTCCACTCTGCAGCGGAGTGTGCGCTGATATGAAACTTCCTGGCAGATTAAAACTGTGTTCCCGACCGAGACTCGAACTCGGGACCTGTGCCTTTCGCGGGCAAGTGCTCTACCATCTGAGCTACCGAAGCACGACTCACGGCAGGTCCCCACAGCTTTACTTCTGCCAGTATCTCGTCTCCTACCTTCCAAACTTTACAGAAGCTCTCCTGCGAACCTTGCAGAACTAGCACTCCTGAAAGAAAGGATACTGCGGAGACATGGCTTAGCCACAGCCTGGGTGATGTTTCCAGAATGAGATTTTCACTCTGCAGCGGAGTGTGCGCTGATATGAAACTTCCTGGCAGATTAAGGTTCGCAGGAGAGCTTCTGTAAAGTCTGGAAGGTAGGAGACGAGATACTGGCAGAAATAAAGCTGTGGGCACCCAATTATCCTTTAACACTGTCTACGAAATATATGGGTTATGAGGAGATGCTCGATCAATGTGCCCCATCCTTTTTTATACCCCGTGCACAGTAATGTGCTAGCTGGAGCGCTGGTAGCACTTTGGAACACACGAGCGAACCCATACGCTACTTTCATGCGATCTTTTACAACCACCGTCCGAAATGCTCGGTGATCCCTGTACGTTAATCCAAGAGATCTGCCTGACCTTCGTTTAACTTTGACTGTTTCTTGATGTCTCCACTTCACTGCCACACCACCAGTAGTCGACTTAGGCGGTTTTGTAAGGACTGCGATGTCCGGTATGGATCTGATACTCGAGTGATCTCCATTGAACTCTCCTTCCCTAAATGCAGGTGCCCCTGTCGTAACATCTAGTGAGGCACTGATAACCTAGCAGTTGAGCGCCCCTAAACCATAAATAAACACACACACACACACACACACACACACACGACTCCTACTGGTCAATTCCGTAATACGTCGGGATGTTCGACTGGTTTCTATCAGACAGAAACCATTGACACTTCATTCAGGATAGCATGACAGGTATTTGTAGCTCTCTCCTGCTGAATGCGAGTGTAGTGTGTGGGTCACAGCGCCGTATTGCTCAGATTTACCGTTACAAGTGTGGCGGGACCCTATTCTCAGGAGTCAAGAAGGCAGCCGATGTCAAGTGAAAAGTATGTCTCTTACAATACTCGAATGCACGACCAGTACTTAATGTATGACGCAACCAGACACCAGATGCTGAGTGGTATAGCGATACGGAATGCTTCTGACGACGAGTAGCCCATTTTGAAACTAATAATGCTAAAGTGCTGAAAAGCCTTGATGTTGATTCAGACCACTATTTGACTACGATTAAATTCAGACCACTCCCATTTCGAAAAGAGAAGAAAACCTTTTACAAAATTCCAAAATATAACACAGAAACGTTAAAAAATGAAGAAATTAAACAACGGTTTCAAAGAGCATTGCACAAAGATAGCGATGGCATATCCACAATAAATAAGGAAGCGGGATGGGAGGAGATCAAAAACGAAATAGTTGAAATAGCAAAAGAAAATTGTCTCGTGAAAAGAGTAAGAAGACATCCATGGTGGGACGATGAAGGTGATGAGAACCTGGAGAAGAGACAGAAATTGTGGCAGAAATGGAACTCCACAAAAGATCCTCAAGATCTTGACAATTTTAAAATCCAGAGAAGAGAAACAGCTAAGCTTTTCAGTAATAAAAAAAGAAGACAATTTCAGGATAACCTAGAACAGATTGAGGAAGACTTTAAAAGAAATAATTCTAGAGATTTCTACAAAACTTTTAGAAAACAGCTAACCAAATACCAATCCCCAAATTTATGTTTTAAAGATGAAGAGAACAAGCTAGGTTTGACAAACAAGACTAATTGTGAAATATTAGCAAAATATTTCGAGAATCTACTAAATTGTGAACCACCCAAAGATAAAATGAGTTTTGAAAACCACCGAAATACTAATACCGAGTCAAAACCTCCAGACGCTGAAGAAATAAAACACATAATACACAGTCTAAAAAACAATAAAGCCCCAGGTGAAGACTCCATAGTACAGAAATCCTAAAAATAATGGATACCAACCTCCCACAAGTTTTGGAACATATGTTTAAGAAGATCTGGGACGAAGAAAGAATTCCTGAAGACTGGCAGTGTGCCCTGATACACCCACTACACAAAAAGGGGGATAAGATGAATGTTAATAATTATAGAGGGATCTCGCTACTACCAGTAGGATACAAAATTTTTTCAAGGAAATTACTTCAAATCGTGGAGCCAGTTCTGGATAAAAAAATAGGTGAATATCAAGCAGGTTTTAGACAAGGTAGATCCCGTGTTGAACAAATATTTAACCTGAAAACACTAATTCGTTACAGAATCTCAAGAGGCCAGAGATTTGCAATAGTATTTGTAGATTTCAAAAAAGCATACGACTCGGTAGATAGAGAAACATTACTGAAAGTATTGGAAGAATTTGGGGTCGATACGAAAACAATTCAAATTATCAAACAGACGCTAACAAACAGTAAGGCCAAAGTTAAATTTATGGGTGAAATTTCAAGGAAGTTCGAAATTAAAACAGGTGTTAGACAAGGTGATGGTTTATCCCCAATCCTCTTCAACTGCGTACTGGAAAAGATATTGAGAATATGGAAAGAAGAACTCAAAGGCACCAAGAATGACAACAGAATTGGAACAAAAAAAGAAAAAATAGAAGTGGACTGTTTAGCTTTTGCAGACGATCTGGCAATAATTACAGAAAACGAAGAAATAGCTCAGAACTACCTGGAGAAACTACAAGAAGTTTCGGCCAGAGCTGGACTGCAGATTTCATTTGAAAAAACCGTGTATATGTCTAATCATAGAAATAACAAGAAAAATCTTATTACTAAATACGGCAATATTAAGAGAGTAGAAAAATTTAAGTATTTAGGTGAAATAATTCAAGTGAATGGTTTAGACAAGAGTGCAAACCAGGCGAGAGCAAGGAAAATGGAATTTGCTTTTCAAAAAACCAAAGACATATATAACAAAAAAAAACATTTCGATTCAAGCTAAATTAAGACATTATAAAACTGTCATTAGACCAGAATGCCTGTATGCATCGGAGTGCCTAACCCTTAACAAAAAGGGAGAAATAGAAAACATGCAAAAGAAAGAAAGGAAAATTTTGAGAAAAATATTAGGACCGAGAAAGATTGGAGAAGAGTACAAGCTAAAGAGTAATAAGGAAATATACAAAACTATTGAGAAAGTGAGTGAGGCAATGCGTAAACGCAGACTAACGTTTTATGGTCACCTGTCGAGGATGGATGGAAACAGACTAACAAGAAAAGTGTTTGAACATAGTAACAGGAACGAAAAAACCAACAATAAATGGATACAGATGGTGAAAAAGGATTTGGCCTATTTTAATGTCACCCGTGAGTCAATCAGGGACAGGGAAAAGTTTAGACAAATAGTGAACGAAATTAAGTGTTTTCCAGAAGAAACGAAACTAAAGAATAATAACAGGAAATGGTCGGAAGAGCGGAGGAGGAACCACTCGAAAATGATGAGGAAATATTGGGAAGAGAGAAAAAAAGATCAAAAAGCCGGGCAAGTGAATTGTTGAACGTGGTCCAAAGATGGCCGAAATCGAAAGAAGAAGAAGAATGCTCGTATAATATTAAATGTGTTTTGTAATGCAGCTGAATAAAATAAAAAGAAATCCAAACTTAAACTGAACTCCAAAAGACAAACAAGAAGAAAAGACCTACTACGAAGGAGTTATACGAATGGGACACGTCTCCGGCCACCAATCTGATTGAGTGGAGTGGAATAGTCTCCAGTAACGAGTCCCATTTCGAACTAAGCCCCGATGACGAGCTAAGACGTGTTTGAAGACGTCCTGGACAGTGGTGGGATACCAACTTGACTGTCGCCCGCCTTACGGCCCGATAACCAGAAGTGCTGAGCTGGTGTGCAATTCATTTCATAGCAGGACCGCTTTGGTTGTCATCCGCGGTATCCTTACAACACAGCAATACGTTGAAGATATTCTACGCAACGTTTTGTTGCCCTCCTTGGCAAGCCATCCTGGGCTTACATTTCAAAAAGATAATACCCGCCCGCATACGGCGACGAGAGTTTCTACTGCTGCCTTCGTATGGCCAAACCCTACCTTGGACGGAAAGGTCACCGGATCTCTGCCAAACTGAGAACGTTTGGACAATTGTGGGCAGGGCGCTCCAGCCACCTCGAGATTCTAACGATCTACCGCGCCAATTGGACAGAATTTGACACGATATCTCTCAGGAGGACATCCAACAACTCTGTCAATCAATGCCAAGCCGAATAGCTGCTTGCGTAAGGGGAAGAAGTGAACCAACGGGTTTATTGCCTTACTTAATTTGTGAAGCTCTTTGTCTTGTGAAACTGATCAGTTTTTCTGAAATTGTAAACATTTGTTTGTCTCTACATGTACATCAAATCTACCGATTTACAACCCATTCTGCCAGCCGAAGTGGCCGTGCGGTTAAAGGCGCTGCAGTCTGGAGCCGCAAGATCGCTACGGTCGCAGGTTCGAATCCTGCCTCGGGCATGGATGTTTATGATGCCCTTAGGTTAGTTAGGTTTAACTAGTTCTAAGTTCTAGGGGACTAATGACCTCAGAAGTTAAGTCCCATAGTGCTCAGAGCCATTTTTGAACGACCCATTCTGATAATTCTTTCGTGGTACGTAGTTTTTTTGTCTTACTGTGTATTTTCAGTAATTTACTACACTGTCATACAGTTACTACATTAACATGCCATATAAGATGTATATCAGTGTATAATAAATTCACTACTTAATAACAACAAAATATTTTGTAATGTAATATACTTAATTGTGTATTACTGTACTTTATACTACATATCACATGCAGTTAAAATAACTGTATCAAAGATAAATGATATATTAAATTTAAATTTCTTTCTTTTATAACAAATGCAATAATTATTATTATAAATTACATTTATGTATCTAATAATTTTGGACCCATTCTTTCCTTTGTGTATTTATTAATAATTAAAAAGTTATTGTTGGGCACCAGGGAGGATACGTTATTATTATTTCTTCCTATAAGATTGTTGTAGTAATCGAATTTTAGTGAATTAATACATTTTAAATATATTTGTGTTGTATGCATGTATTTATAATTAATAAGTTATTGTTGGGCAACTCGGTAGATGCGTTAGTATTATTTCTTTCTTTATGATTGTTATACTAATCGAATTTTAGTGAATCAATACATTTTTAAATATATTTGTGTTGTGCTAAAGTTTTATTTTTGCTAATTTATTATCTTTTCATTTGTACTGTGTGTCAGTTTTGCTGAAATAAACGGTCTTATGTGTAATAATTAGACTGAAATTGAATGATCACGGTGATTACAAGATAAAGGTAGGCGAAATGCGTGCTGAAATATTTAGCATATTAAACACGCACTAACAAATAACAATACAGAAACTTAGCTTGTAACTAGATGAGGAAAAAACGAAGACGCAGAATAAACAGGGATTAGGAGTATTTACAATACTTTATGGGAATTAGTTACTAACCTGTGTTCAAAAACGTGTAATTAGAGTGAGACACAGTTAGTCCGAAAATTGCTACGTTAATGTCATCTTTTGTTCCTTTACTGCAGAAAAAATCCAGTTGGAACTACAAGATCATCTGATGCAGTTTTGTTCGCAGAAGTTCTTGTTGGACTCCATGTCGTGCACAATTTCTCACTTATTTCAGGGGTTTCATTGTGGTGTAGATTCCGCTCCGTACATGCACTTGTTCACATCTTAGGAAAGGAGATGTATAAAAATAAAGTTGCTGTGGATGCTGAGTTACACTGCAGTATCTGTCTGAGGCAACAGTTAATTACTGAGAATATTTAACATTGATCAGAAAAACACAGATAGCAGATGCGGAGGGTCGCGGCAATGTGGCAAAACCGATTCGACGGTCTGTGTCGTGATCGCCTGGGAGAACGTCCTCACCATAATTTGTGTTTTTAAATGATATAAATTCTGTTTCACACTACTCAATATGTGCCGTTAGATTCACAGCGTTTTGTAGTGCTTTCGGAAATGTGTGCAAAAGGCGTCGAAAAGTCGCTGTGCATTTTTGTGTCTTTTACTCTCTGCCATGGAGCAATGGGTGAAACCATTAATAACCATGTCTTGTAATTTATTACGAGCAGTGGGTGAAACCAATAATAGCCATTGCTTGTAATTTATTTACGTGTTTACTACGCAAAGATTTTAAGGATTATTCCGCGTTCATCATAAGAAATGTAAATAATTCTTTATAAAAGTTGATATGTATATAATGAGATACTTACGACCATGTGCAATGCTTTACTGAACAGTAATTGAATAAAATATGAAAGAAAAAATTTACTCATAAATCACACCCACTATATAACTGAGAGAAACGCTAAAACAACTTGGTAATTGAAATCATGGTCGGGAACAGTACAAGACCAAAGAAGGCAGCAGCAAAACATCCTTCCCCACAGTCTGGATACACTCAAGAACGACAATTAATTATAATAAAGTTGTCTCGGAAACTACCAGCTGGAAAGAAAATTTAATTAATTTCAAGAAGCGGAAGGGGGGGAACTTTTCGAGATTTGTATCTTGTTTTAACTTATCCGAACAGTGAGAGATAAAACAAAGGACCAAGACTTAATTTGGCCGAAACAGAGATGACATCTGCGGTGCTTTGAGAGTGGAGAGAGCATTTTGCGAAGGACAGAATTAGAACTGCGTGTTTGCGCGAGATACGCTCTGCGGTTCCCCTATCCTGGCATACAGTAATCACAATCAGCTACAAAGCAAAATGTTGCTTGTTAGTCCTAAAAATCAGAAACTGTTATTATATTTGCGATTTGCTCTTCTTCATCAGTTCTTACGTTTCAGTCTCATAGGGCAAACCAAGATGTATTTTCAAAACATAACAACATTTATTGTCTCCAGAGCAACAAGTCTTTTCACACAGTCTTATCATTGAGGTAATCCGGCGATTAGAAGGAATTCTATCTATTAAAATTAAATTATATGTCTATATACCCATGTGAATAACTGAGCGGTCTGCACATCTAAATGCTATACAGGGACTCAGATTCTAACTCCCTATGCAGTCAAGACATTTTTCGTTGGTGAAAGGAACAGGAATGTCATCACTGAGAAACGGTTCGAAGAAGAAACAGTAGCACTGGTTGCGCAGGCTGACATCAACGGCGATGCTCAACACCTGTACTCCGGCACAGCCACCACTGGCGCCCTGGGTATGACAGTTCTCAGCTGGAGAGCCCGCGCAAGGGCTGACACTGCACATGGCCGGCTGCAAACACGTCAAAGCCAGCTACTGGCCAGAGAAGAAGGTGTTATTCACGAAGTATGTTGGTAACAGACTCTATTTAACACTCACATATTCAAACTGAATCAAAACCACAAGTTCTTTACTATGTTTATGAAATGCTGAATGTGTTTTCAATTAAAAGCCACCAATAAAACTATAACACCAAGAACGATAGCGAATATCGAAATTTTACTCTTTTGAGCACGCAGTATAATAGAAAGGATATATGTAGTCTGAAAACAAAAACTGAGCCACATCCCAAACTTTAAGTTTTGAGAAAATGGAAGAAACATTGTCTTTATAACAGTTTTTTTACATTTTCCTTAGAAACGTCTACAACAGTCAGAATATGAACGCATGAAAGCTTAATGTTACCTATAGAATATTATTCTTGTAAATACCTCTTTGGTCTGAACATTTTATGAAAGCAAGTATGTGTCAACTTTTGTGTCATTAAACATGGTCAAGCGCCCTGAAGTATACATCATCAAAGGCAAAATACACAAGTAAAAAGTAAGCTAAAAACAAGTTATGGACAATATTTTGGTAAAAGTGGGAGAAAATAGTTGTTTTTTACAAGTTTTATTCATAAAAAGTCCGCAGCTCGTGGTCGTGCGGTAGCGTTCTCGCGTCCCACGCCCGTGTTCCCGGGTTCGATTCCCGGCGGGGTCAGGGATTTACTCTGCCTGGTGATGACTGGGTGTTGTGTGACGTCCTTAGGTTAGTTAGGTTTAAGTAGTTCTAAGTTCTAGGGGACTGATGACCATAGATGTTAAGTCCCATAGTGCTCAGAGCCATTTGAACCATTATTCATAAAACGTAAGAAACTAGTACTTAAGTCTTAAATTGTAGGTCCTAAGTAAAAAGTAGTGTTCTTGAAAACTCTTGTATTGAAATATCTAATTTGAGAAAATGTAGGATACAGTACTGATCTTTAGGGTACATAAAAATATTAATATATTTTTAAAACTTTTAATACGTAAAGAACAACTTTCAGACCGTGTTTACCGTGTTAGTTCACTGTAGAACAGTTTGTTTCCTCCGTTTGTGTATGAAACCATTTCAGAATTCAATACTGACGTCATTCTCAGCCGTGAAAGTTCAAGGATTTTTTTGTTTGTTTCATGTTTTAAATTGTTTTGTTTTCACCCATGGTTCAATGCCACTGAAAGCTTTTTTCCTAGTTTCTCCTTGTCGATTTAGACCCAACAGCCTCAGAAATTTCTAAAGTTGTTGCATTAAGGCAACTTTTCGCTGATGCACTGAACTCATAAAATTCTTCATCATCCATCAAAATTGTTAGAAATGATATTTTCGCGCAAACATACAGAGAAGATTGACAACATCCAACGGAACCTCACATTCCTCACCTCTGTTTCTTTTTCCATGAGACCAAAGTCGCCATCACAGTGTAATATCTCTTTATATTCGATGAATTATTCTGATACAATGACGTTTACTAATTTTCTATCTTCATACTCGCAGAATCCATGCGCAAAGTAGTTTGATACAATAGCTATGCCATGAGCGCATAATTATTCTTTGTAGTACTCTCTCTGGTGGTTGCTAGAAAAAAGCTTCCGATATATATATATATATATATATATATATATATATATATATATATATTGCTCCTTCATACAAAAGGTGTGTAACAATTTACATTATTTGACATAGAGAATTAATGATATTCATCGACATATTGCATAGTTGTTAATCAGAAGGGAACTTCCGAAAGACTGGATGCGAACCTGCATTTAATAATCCAAGAGCTCCATTACTTCTTCGGAAGGTTAAACTTCATCAAAGCCAAATATCCGCTTGATCTGAGGTTTCCTGGCTGATTATACAACGCTCCCAAAAATACGAGGCATTTTATTTGTACAGATTAGCAGACTGCCGCAAAGCACGAGCCTGCAGAGAAGAAGAATCATCGCCTGATTTCATTCTAACAAGTAAAATTTCTGAATCATTTTGAGTGAGTGAGTTATGACTGTTTCCTATTATGAATGATTGATTGCTCGAACGAATTGAGAACTACATAACTACATAATTACATAGATAGGAGGAAAAATTACATCAGATTAAGCAGGGATGGCCTGGCATAATGTATTTATGTTGAACCTAGACAGCATGGTAGTTAGACCCCAAATACATCGAAAGAAAAAATGGCATTATTATTTTGACTACTAAAGTTGTCGCTCCATACGATTATTTCTTTCTTCTTTGTTATTTTATTTTTAATGCCTCTCAGTATTGAACTGGCGCTTTCACATTCTCCTTGGCCACTCAAACGGTCACGTGAAACAAACAAAAATCATGGTTGTTGCCGGCCATGTACAGACCCAGATTAAAAGAAGACAACTGTCGTAAGTAATACATTTGGAAGTGGTTAATGTTGCTACAGAAAAAAAACTTGCAGCAAGTCGATTGTGCTATGGTGAGCAGGGGCATCCGCAACCTTGACAACAGTTTCGATGCTGGGGTCAAAGTAGGCGACGCTCGAGCGCTCCGTAACAGCCACGCGGGAACATCAAATATACTGTAGATCCATATTGTCAGGAGGCGCACTAGGAGCTGCGGACCACAGGGTACCTCGCCAGGCATTAACAAGAGGTCGCTGGCAGCATCACAAAATCACGCCTCCATCCGGTCACGAATGACTAGGGGGCAGTGCGTTTCTTCCTGCAGACTGATTATTTAAACCGACCCAGGGACCGCTGCGGACCCACATAGTCATACTCATCATTGCTTCTTCATCATGAAAATTTTTGATGCGTCACCAGCACCACCATTACACCATGGCGTCATCTACATTCATCAATAACTCTGTCTCACTTGTAATATAATATCGTCAAACGAGTCTTAAAAACGATCAGTATTTTCCATCTATGTGTGTTTTACAAAATCCCCGTTTATTGTGCCTTGGTTTTACGTAAACATCATCAATATTGTCCACTTATGTATTTTTTACAAAATCATCTGTTATTGTCAGCTTTTACATATTTTAACGATCTTTACAGTTTATATAAAATTCTGCTGAAGAGCGGTTTTCACCCGCTGCCAGCGAGCCACCACTGTGGGGATTAAAATAACAATAAAGGAAAAAAAAAGAAAAAAGCAAAGAAAACTACTGCGGACAGTTCCCGTCGGCAAAAGCAGTCCGAGTCATGTGCCGACTGATTGCAAACCATCACTTTAAGCTGTCGTCGGCGTGCCATCGGTGAAGACTGCATCACGCCAAGAAGTTAGACTTCATAGTAGGCAGCAGTTCTCCGACTGCTAGTTTACCGTTTTAGATCTCGCTCCCGGGAAATAGTTGAAGCCTATACCTCAGAAATGTATTTAGCTCGAACCGTTGAAGAGATTCTTGTTAGCCGTAGTGCATCCACCAGTTTTCTGCGAGCTAATAGACAAGTTGTTTGCGTCATTTACCGGGGCTCTCCTCAAATAGTAACAAAAAGTAGGATTTGTCCGACTGAAAACGTACAGGTGCCTCTTATAGGAGCTGTTAATTCTTCATCATTTCTCTAGCTCGCTCTCTTTTCCTGTCGTGGATTTCAACGATGCTTCAGTGTAGTTCTTTGTTCCTCTGGCTATTTTGTATTTTGTTGTGTGATAAATCGCACATATTACATGTGTCTTTTCTCGACTTCAGAAATATCAGTTTTGGAAAGCTTTTCCCTCACTTTTTCTAGGTAAAACCGGTAATCAACATTAATATTACGACATGAACATTAGTATTATGATGTCTAAAAACTGTATGAAACTTGTTGTAGTTCATATGTTCACTTAAAAACAAATCTGAACTCCTTGCCTTGGCGTAGTGAGTTTCCTCTTTCGGTAACTTACAATATGATCAGCTATTAGCTCTGCATCTTTCAGCGGTATACTTATTGTTTCTAGTTTTGTTACCCCTACGTTCAACATAGGTGACGTCACCCCGCTTTTTTGGTGCAACTAGGGTTTCGACTTTTTCCCCACACCTGTGTGCGTTTCCTTTTGCCATTAGAAATTGTGAAGAAAACAGCTGCCAACCCACAAGTTCCTTCTGGAGCTGTGTACGAACCACGTCGCCCACTACGTTCAACGACGCTAACACCTAACAGTCCCATTAGATGTTAATTTTGCTTCAAGTTGTCTTACAGGCAATAAAATTAATTAAATATATATTCGTAACCAATGTTCCTGTATTCATAACAGCACCGACGTACAACATAATTGTAAACCAACAAGACATTAGAGGCTTTGCGGCTATTGCCAGTAATAACGTGTTTGATACTCTGCACAGTTAACTACTAAAAATATTAAAGCGTTAAAACTACCATAGTGTGAGTAGGCTTATCTTGGAATACAGGTAAGCTAGAGCGTTGACTTTAACAGTCAAGACCTACCACACTTGGAGGAACAGTTTGGTTGTTATTTCGCTCATAAGTTTTCCACTTAGACCTTCACTTCCCCTTAAATTGTTAAAAGCTTCTTTCTTCCATTATCAAGCTATGACGTCAGACTGTAAAATGTAAAAAATAATTTTTTTGCCGAATAACTTCCTCAAAATTGAATATCAAAGAGTACTTAGCAGGGAACACGCGCGAATCTCAAAACAGTGGTATTTAAGTTTCTATGCGAAAAGTAAAAATTTTCCTGAGACAAACATCTATAGAGACGGATGTAGCTCTGCTTCATCTCTATAAAACAATTTTTGTGAGGCACATCGGATGACTTGAAATTTCCCTCATTGTCTGCGCCCGTGTTGCGTGTCAGTGCGTGTCCCGGCGTGTACCGGTGTGAACCAGGGTCAAGTCGCTCCCACTACGTTTTATACGCTCTGCCGATGAATGTTGTTTCTGCGTCGTATCCAGAGACGCATAGCACATCGTATCGCATATCGTCTACACTCAGTGAGAACTGCACCTAATAGTTTACATAAAATATTTGATCAGGCGAGCATCCACAACTGAGTAACGTACCCTATTTATAGAGTAAAAATCCACTTCAGTTGCTAGTAATTTTTCTAAATTTATTCCACGACTGGTTTCTAAGCTTAAGGCTTCATCTTCAGGTGATACCATGTGCGAAAAAGAGGAGGGGCTTCTTACTTACCAGTACTACGGGGCTGACACAGTCAGTTGTGGAGAGTGATGTACTCCACAATTATTAACCATAAATGTACGGCGGTCTGGTCAGTCTGTCAATGAGAATCGCACCCACCTCAAACAACAGTATGGGAACGTGTGACCAGCAACCACAGGGTCTCCCCTGGACATCACGACACGGAAGCGACTAAAACGGACGCCCCAGAAAGCAGCAGACCGCGGCAGCGGGAATGAATGACGTCAGGCGGGCGCTGTGGTTGCTCGTCATACGTTCCCATGCGGTTGTCTGACTTGGATGGCATCTCCGTTGACTAACTGGCTCGACCACCATGCATTTGTGGTTTCGTAATTGTGTGAGTACACCACTTTCTACAACAGAATCTTTCATTCGAGTATGTCAACGCCATAGAATCTGTACGTTGGAGGCCCCTCCTTTTGTTCGCAGTTGGTAGCACCTGAAAATGAATTTTTAAGCTTCGAAGCTAATTGTGGAATAAATTTAGAAGAATTACTAGCAGCTAAATCGGATTTTTATTCTATTGTGTAGCCAATGAGCTGACTAAAGGATTCTTCTAAGAAATACCAAATTAAGGTATTTGCTCTTTCAATAGTTGATCTGTTTATACATGCTTATAGGTTATCCAAGTGTGCACAACGCGATCGCGATTCTTAAATAGATGTATTTGTTCTTTGTTTTCTATGTAGATAACCTGAAGATGCTTAAATATCGCGAAACGCGTCGTTGAAAAATAAAAAACTAAAATTGCAACGAAGACTGTTTTTAACCAATACTTTTAAAATCATGTAGAGTGCTTAAGACAGGCATCTCTTCATTCATGTTGTATGTCGTGACGTCAGAAGCTTAGCACACCGGTACAGGGGCGGGGCGACCCAGCCGCCGCTATGGCGGACTACTCACCGCAGGGCCCCACGAAGCGCAGCTTGAGGTCCGAGTGGTTGCGGCAGGTGGCGTGCCGCAGCGCGCAGTGGCTGTCGTAATCGCGGCCGTCGGAGCCGCAGACCACCTGCGGGGGCGGCGCCGCTCCTTCCTCCGCCCCCGCCGCCCCCGCTGCCGCCGCCTCCAGGTCCGGGCAGTCCGCCGAGCACTCGCAGGAGGCGGCGCCGCCCGGCGACGTCGGCACGCAGCGAGAACCCGGCGGGCACGTCACGCGGCCGCACGGGTCGTGGTCCTCTGTAAGAACACGGGTGGCGCGCGCACTGTCAGCACGGGGATCTGGTGGACATTCGTAGCGAGTCACATACACATCAGAGTTATGGAAATTTGTTGCGACAAATAGGCAAATGCGGTGTAGTGGCGCATTTTCTTAGGCGACACGTTGTAAGCAATTTAATGAATCTGGATTATAGTCTTTCTTTGTGAGATCTGCCTGGATAGCCGTACGTATTAAAGCGCCGCTTCCAGTATGGGGAAATGCACCGGCCCGGGACCGAATCCGGCAACTGGATTAACTACGAGGGTCTGTTTGCTGGCCAGCCTGGATGTGGTTCAAAAATGGTTCAAATGGCTCTGAGCACTAAGGGACTTTGGTCATCAGTCCCCTAGAACTTAGAGCTACTTAAACCTAACTAGCCTAAGAACATCATACACATCCATGTCCGACGCAGGATTCGAAACTGCGACCGTAGCGGTCACGCGGTTCCAGACTGAAGCGCCTAGAACCGCACGGCCACATCGGCCCGCCCTGAATGTGGTTTTTAGAAAAAAATGTGTGTGAAATCTTGTGGGACATAACTGCTAAGGTCATGACTCCCTAAGCTTACACACTATTTAACCTAAATTATCCTATGGACAAACACACACACCCATGGCCGAGGGAGGACTCGAACCTCCGCCGGGACCAGCCGCACAGCCCATGACTGCAGCGCCTTACATCGCTCGGTTAATCCCGCGCGGCTGGTTTTTAGACTGATTCCCACATTCCACTACGTGAATGCTGCGCTGACACTGAAGTTTTGTCTCAGTTACGTGATTCACAAATATTTACAAAATTTTGGCTGAATTTCACATGAATAACACTAAGCGCAGCCACTTGGGGTACACATATTTTGCCCCAGGAGGAGGTGGAGGTAGCAGGTTGGAGGCAGGAGGAGCATCCGGCCACCCCTGAAACTAACCACGCCGAATACGTTAATAATCGTGCCGTGTCGTATTTTCAAATTAACAATACGAGCTGCAGGGATGTAAACAGAGTAAACTAAAAACATTGATTGTCACGTCCCGCTCTGATAGCCGCTTCTGGGATTCGGGGAGCCGCCCCGGTCCCGAACCGAATCCGTCCCGCGGCTTTACGACGATGGCCGACGTGTCGGACAGCCTGGATGTAATTTTTAGGCGGTTCTCGACATCGTACTGGGTGAATACTTGGCTGGTATCCACATCCCGCCTCAGTTATACGATTCGCAGACATTTCGTAAACGTTCTGACAATTTCACATGGATAACACTCGACGCAATCTGATGCGGTATACAATTTCCGTTCTGTCTGGAGGGAGGCTTGCGAGGGATTGATGAGTGGTGAAAGGAAGGGCATTCCGCCGGCCTGTACCAAAATGGTTCAAATGGCTCTGAGCACTATGGGACTTAACATCTCTGGTCATCAGTTCCCTAGAACTTAGAACTACTTAAACCTAACTAACCTAAGGACAACACACACATCCATGCCCGAGGCAGGATTCGAACCTGCGACCGCAGCAGTCGCGCGGCTCCGGACTGAGCGCCTAGAACCGCTAGACCACCGCGGCCGGCGCCGGCCTGTACCAGTAACACTGCTAAATCCGGATTAACATGATTACTCAGTGGAGATGCGAGGTAATGGCAAAGAAAAAAGAGGAATCCATTAACATGATCACTCAGTGGGGATACGAGGTAATGGAAAAGAAGAAAGAGGAAAACAATCATGAATGTATGAAATGACTGGATATTGTCCTACGAGGTAAGGGTTTCTAGACGTCGGTGCCGGCGGTCAGATTCCCTTCAATACTGAAACTTCCTGGCAGATTAAAACTGTGTGCCGGACCGAGACTCGAACTCGGGACCTTTGCCTTTCTCGGGCAAGTGCTCTACCAACTGAGCTTCCCAAGCACGACTCACGCCCCGACCTCAGAGCTTTAATTCCGTCAGTACCTCGTCTCCGACCTTCCAAACTTCACAGAAGCTCTCCTGTGAACCTTGCAGAATTAGCACTCGTGGAAGAAAGGATATTGCGGAGACATGGTTTAGCCACAGCCTGGGGTATGTTTCCAGGATGAGATTTTTCTCAGATTTCATCTGCCAGGAAGTTTCATATCAACGCACACTCCGTTGTAGAGGAAGTTTCATATCAGCGCACACTCCGGTGTAGAGCGGAAATCTCATCCCTTGAATACTTCTCACGATATAGCCAGTAGCGTGCGGAGCTATTGCGGTTAGAGTTTATGTAATACTATGCTCAAGTATGCAGTCGTCTAGTGGCAGCGTTCATTCGTCTTCTGGAGCCAGACGTGAGTATTATTTCTGGAATGCGCATGGCGACTCAGTGGCATGTTTGGAACCTGTTAAGCTCGCTGAATAAGGTGTCCAACTGTCGACATAGCCTAGTGGAAACGAATTGCAGAACGACATCGTAAACTCAACACAGTGGGCAAAACTACACGTTCAATTAAGACAATTCGGAGTAGAAGTCAATCACCCCGTACCATGGCTACAATGCGTAATTCAGCATCCGTTCGTCGATGCATAGGAACTTGTTGTATCCACTGACTGAACACATAAGCATTGTAGTAGCAGCAATGTAAACAGTCACAAGAGAGACACTGCTGTCTAGACTATGTACCGACTGTCTGTGTAAGGACCTAATGCTTGTAAAATTGGCCTGATGGGATGTCTGTGGCCCTGAACTACAGGAGGTAGGGTGACAGATGACACATGGGGGTCTTGTAATGAGTGGTACTAGTGAGACGTCTGTAGATGGACGGTGGAAACCAAAGCGAGAGGGCCTTGTAGTATCACTGTCAGACAGGAAAGCAGATGTACATGTCCAAGCTTGTTTTTTGGCAGCTATTGAACATAATACAGCTTGCTGCAACGAAATAATGCTGTAGGAGGAAAGTTTTCTTGTCTAGTGGTTATCTTGTAGCTTTGAAAAGAATTCGTTACGGAACCACTACAAAAGTTGTAAATACACTGATGGCCATGAAAATTGTAACACCAGGAAGGATAGCAAACAACGAAATTCAACTCATTGTGCATGTGCAACCCAGTAGGAAGAATTGCCTTTGTAGGTGGTATAACTGTGTACAGTTGCGGTTACTGGTACACAGAGCTGCCACCTATGACTTCAACAGCTTTCTACATCTACATTTACATCTATACCCGACAAAGCACCTTATAAAGTGTGGTGGAGGCTACTTTGTGTACCCTTTTCCTGTACCAATGACGTATGTTTCTTGGGAAAAACGACTGTTCGTATGCCTCTGTGGGGTCTCGCAGCTCTCTAATTTTATCTTATGGTATTTTCGCGAGATACACTTAGGAGGAAGCAATACACTGATTGCCTCTTCTGGGAATGTACTCCATCGGGAGTTTACCAGTAGACTACAAGGCGACGCAGACTCCTATTTTACGGTGTCTTCCACTGGAGTTGGCTGAAGCTTTCGGCTTGCTAAATGAAACCTGTAACGAAACGAGCTGGTCTCCTTTGGAGCTTCTCTATTTCCTCTATGAGTCCTTTCTGATATGAATCCCGTACTGACGAGGAATATTCGAGTATTAGTCCAGCGAATGTTTTTTAAGTTACTTTCTTTGTTGATGGACTACATTTGCTGAGGATCCTTCCACTGAATTTCAGTCTGGCATGTGCCTTACTCACGATTATGTTTGTATGGTTGCCCCACTTTAAATCGATCCGTACGCATACTCCTAGACATTTTATGGAAGTAAATGCATCCAGTGATTATTCTGCAGTTTTGTAATCATACAAAAAAGACCTTCCTGTCTATGTATTCGGAATACGTTACTTTATGATGAGGCTCAGTTGCCACTTTTTGCACTAAGCACCGATCCTCTGATGCACATCCTGCATTTCGATACAATTTTATAGCGTGGTGACTTCTCTGCATACAACAATCTGCGAAAAGCCACATGGAAGTTCCGACATTATCTGATGGGTCATATATATATATACTGTGAAAAGCAGTGGTCGTATAACACTCCCCTGGGGTACGCCAGAAGTTACTTTTATATCTCAACACATCTCTGCGGTCAGAATGACATGCTGTTTGGTAGAAACTTTTCAGACCAGTCACACAGTTGGTCTGATATTCCATAAGCTCGTATTTTGTTCATTAGGTGGCAGTGTGGGACTGTATCGAATGCCTTACGGAAGACAAGGAACACGGCATCTACTTGGGCACCTGTAACTACTGATTTCTGTGTCTCATGGGCGAACAGAGCGAGCTGGGTATTGGCACAGCTGTTAATAGAGTCGAACTGTCATTGAATGACGCACATGTGTGTACATCATTCCACTGTTATGCTAGAATTCACCAATCACAACGGCTAGCGAGTGATAGCGTGTCAGTATCTCGGCAGTCTTTGAGCATATTTTTCAATGGGTAATAGATGTAAAGAACTTGATTAAGCGAACACACACTCTGTGTTTACTATGGACAGCACTGGCATAAGGGAAGATAGGTCTCATCAATCAGACTTACGAAGCTAGAAATGTAACTTTTTCTGTTGAAATTATCAGGTATGTCAATCGGATGCGATAATGTTGTTTACCAAATTGGATCCTGTACAGTTATGCCAGGTGCTGTACCCGTATGACGATGACGAATACAATTTGGCAACATTCGCTCTCCTCAGAGCCTACACACACAGATACGTCCATCGTGGTCCTATTCCGCTGATGTGAGACTTTTCTGAAGAAATCCCAATATTGTCACTGTGTGCGCCAGTGTCAGCGTGCCCCTTTCTGTTCCGCGTCAAAGAAAGACGAAATGCCACTGTATCGAGAGTCAAAGATACTACGGACGTCATTGCACTGTGCGGGTGGGAACTTACCTTGTTGCAAACAAGCCCATTTTATGACTAAAGTGCGTGACATTGTTAAACCCTCTCAGGCGCTAATCGCGTAGGGCCACTGAGGTATTGTGTGGCTTTCAGTATAGCCCTTCTAAGCTCTCCGATATCATATTCGAATGACATTTTTGGGTTTCCCGACCAGCTTGGCCGCAATATCACAGGAGGTTAAACGGAAAGATCACGATCCTATCGTTGTTGAGTTCCTACAAGTTGTGGGAGCCGTTTCTCTTTCTTACACGAGCTATTACACAGTTATCTCACCAACAACTAACATTCAAACTCGATTTTTGAAGCATAAACCCGCTGCAATATCGTTTCTTATCTACAGAAAGCAGGGGGGGCTACTCCCATGTACTTTGTGCAGTTCTGCTGAAGTGCTTACTGTTTGCATAACCAAGAATGTAGAATACGAGAACGAAG
Source organism: Schistocerca serialis cubense (assembly GCF_023864345.2). Taxonomy (NCBI): domain Eukaryota; kingdom Metazoa; phylum Arthropoda; class Insecta; order Orthoptera; family Acrididae; genus Schistocerca; species Schistocerca serialis. The sequence continues at coordinate 784,571,266 of NC_064639.1, read as the reverse complement.
TGTTTCGCGACGACACTGTCGTATAAAACTTCGTGACGCGTCAGTGGAGTGTAAAGTCTCGATCTTTCGACGATTACCTACATCGCTTTCGTCAGGAACAACTGACTGTCTAAGCTATTGCTATAGTGGCCTTTTATAGCCCATAGAAGTCCTGACTGATCGGTAACTACGTAATGCTGTCGCAGATGGTGCCAACGTCTGCACTGGTGACACCACCGCTCTCGTGGTAGCGTAAATCTCTGCCTCTTCTCTGCATCGAGAGCTTGTTTCAATGCAACGCTAAGAATATATCCGTTGTCACGGCTGGCAGTACAATGAGTAGCCGAGACGTCCATCCGACTTTTATTGTACCAAAACATCTAAAAATGGTAGCCTTCCTTCTCTGTCTGTCTCGAAAGTGAACTGGATGCTCGGATGCATGCTGTTCATATGTTCAAGGAAGTGCTCACGAGGTTCTACGCCGTGTGACCAGACCATAAAGGTGTCGTCAACATAGCGATAAAATGAGGATGGACGAAGGGGAGTCAAATCTAATGTACTCTCCTCAAAACGTTCCATTTAAAAGTTGGCCAATGCTGGAGACAGCAGAAAATCAATAGCTATTCTGTCTGTTATTTCAGATAATTTACCACCAAACTTTCAGTTCATTGTACAGACAAAGAAGGAACGTAGCTATTTTTTGGATATTTTAATAACACGGAAGTCGGATGGACGTCTCGCCAACTCAGTGTACCGCCAGCTGACGCACACCGGCTTATATATTAGCGCTCAGAGTTTTCATCATGCAGTCCCGAAGAGAGAAGTGTTAAATACATTGGTACACTGAGCAAAAACTGTTTCTGACGAAGAACTCTTGCATTCCGACACTAACCATCTGAAGTACGTGCTCCGAAAGAACGGCTATGTTTCACCTGATATGACATATGCGTACTCCAAGCGACCTGTCCAAGGAGAAAGATTAACGGTGGATTGAAACCCGTGTCCGAAACCTTCAACCATGGTGGCAATTGAGCATCACATACATAGCAGAGAACGCGTTTCTACGCACCAACCAGCTCTATCTTCTCCACTGTCGATCGTGGCAATCAGTCGTGGTTCGCGGTCACTAAATACACTATTGGACATTAAAATTGCTACACCAAGAAGAGATGTACATGATAAACGGGTATTCATTGGACAAATATATTATGTTAGAAATGACATGTAATTACATGTTCACGCAATTTGGGTGCATAGATTCTGAGAAATCAGTACCCAGAACAATCACCTCTGGCCGTAATAACGGCGTTGATACGCCTGGGCATTCAGTCAAACAGAGCTTGGATGGCGTGTGCAGCTACAGCTGCCTATGCAGCTTCAACACGATACCACAGTTCATCAAGAGTTGTGACTGGCGTATTGTGGCGAGCCGGTTGCTCGGCCACCATTGACCAGACGAGAGATCTGGAGAATGTGCTGGCCAGGAAAGCACTCGAACGTTTTCTCTATCCAGAAAGGACCGTACAGGACCTGCAAAATGCGGTCGTGCATTATCCTGCTGCAATGTAGGGTTTCGCAGGGATCGAATGAAGGGTAGAGGCACGGGTTGTAACACATCTGAAATGTAACGGCCACTGTTCAAAGTACCGTCAATGCGAACAAGAGGTGACCGAGACGTGTAACTAATGGCACCCCGTACCAGCAAGCCGGGTGATACGCCAGTATGGCGATGACGAATGCATGCTTCCAATGAGCGTTCACCACTATGTCGCCAAACACGGATGCGACCATCATGATGCTGTAAACGGAACCTGGATTCATCCGAAAAATATGTTTTATCATTCTTGCACCCAGGTTCGTCGTTGAGTACACCATCGCAGGCGCTCCTGTCTGTGATTCAGCGTCAAGGGTAACCGCAGCCATGGTCTCCGAGCTGATAGTCCATGCTGCTGCAAACGTCGTCGAACTGTTCGTGCAGATGGTTCTTGTCTTGCAAACGTCCCCATCTGTTGACTCAGGGATCGAGACGTGGCTGCACGATGCGTTACAGCCATGCGGATCAGATGCCTGTCATTCGACTGCTAGTGATACGAGGCCGTTGGGATCGAGCACGGCGTTCCGTATTACACTCCAGAACCCACCGATTCCATATTCTTCTAACAGTCATTGGATCTCGACCAACGCGAGCAGCAATGTTGCGATACGATAAACTGCAATCGCGATAGGCTACAATCCGACCTTTATCAAAGTCGGATCCGTGATGGTACGCATTTCTCCTCCTTACACGAGGCATCACAACAACGTTTCACCAGGCAACGCCGGTCAACTGCTGTTTGTGTATGAGAAATCGGTTGGAAACTTTCCTCATGTCAGCACGTTGTAGGTGTCGCCACCGGCGCCAATCTTCTGTGAATGCTCTGAAAAGCTAATCATTTGCGTATCACAGCATCTTCTTCCTGTCGGTTAAATTTCGGATCTGTAGCACGTCATCTTCAGGGTGTATCAATTTTAATGGCGAGTAGTGTAGCAGACAACACTGCGGGATGTTGCGCCTACGGTCTATCAGCGTTCAAAGTCACGTTAGCTGCCGAAAATGTAGCCTAGCGGCAGGAGGCGGCATCTTTAACTTCGACGCTCTGTAGCGTCGTTGGAAGACAATTTCTAACACGGATTCCTATCCTAGATTTGTTGCTCAAGACGCCCTCTACAGCCCCTCGAAGTCTGTCGCAATATTTACTGGATGCCCTGTATGGGCTCTACGGTAAATGAAATAACAGTAACTGCAAAGGGTGAAGTCTTCTCGATAAATTAAACCAAAGAGCTCAGTGATAATATATGAAAATTGTCTTTATGTCTCAATATAGTGTTATGTTGATGCAGTTGTAAATATTGTAACGGAAGAACAGATCAACAAATGGACAGTCCAAAAATAGGTATATTTGTGTGATATAATGCATTTATTGTTGTGCACGCTAATATGGTGGATCATGATGATTATTTTTAAAAGTATTTTACATTTACATCATAATTATAGTTTACAAAACGTGGAACTTTGCTACACGCATTTAAAATTATTCTTTCACAATGTGGAGAACCTTTTTATGTTGTGACAATTAAAAGTTTAAAATAAAAACGTAGCAAAGTAAATGAAATGTAAATTTTTCGTGGTTACATGCAAACACCGAACAGCAAGACGAAAAACTACATTTCTGTAAAGTCAAACGACTGTACCGAAAGGAGGTGAGAGGTCCTGCAAGACAGATACGTTGCTTGGGCACTATGAATCAGACAGCACGCAGTTCCCGGTCACTGTGGTAGGTCGGAACAAAAGGATCTGGTCCCTAACGTATTCATATTTACGAGTTTCATATGTGTCAAAGTAAAATTAAAGCGTTGATCTGTGATTTAATGTTAACAGTAAGGTCCGTTGTGTACACCATGTTATTCACATATTTTCAAGGCTTTGAATTTCGGATTATTGCGGCCAAGACAAACGTGAGTTCACGCCCAATCCAGACTGGCTAATCAAAAAACAAATTAAAGATCTAGAAGTTAGCTAATATTTGTAATATGATTATCAAACATTTAATATTAGTGACCAACACATCAAATCTCAAAGCAGAGTTAATGTCCCTACCTATGTTGGTTCCACTGTGATTCACGACTGTGTCCATTTATGTAAGTACGAAAAGAATGAGGCTATTGTGACACAGCTACCACTACGAGACAACTCAAAAAGTACTGGGTACAAATGACAGCGATAATGTCAGAAAAACAATGACTTAAACCGGAGGACGGTGGCCGCTCAATAAGTCAGATTTATTTAAAAATTCCTCATTAACTTACTACAACTTTCGTGATTCAATAAAAATAAAATTCTCGGATATTTGATCATAATCTGTTCTAACTACATATTTACTAATATCTCGAAATTTACGCACATGTTGCGTTTTCGACGCGTTCCAAATTGTAACTTTTAAAAACATTGACAAAGTTTTTTGACTGTTTCTCAGAAGACAGAGGAATTTGTACTAGAAAAACAAGGTATGTGATGTAAGCACATGGGGCGTTTAGTGGTTGCTTCCTTAAAAAATCACACAGACAATAGTGCCAGTTTAACTTTCAACAAGTTATGCTACAGTATATCAGAGCAACTTAAGAGAAAAAGAAAATTCGCCATTTGCCTGTAAATATTTGTCCACTGCAACCCGCACCTTTCCATGTTATAGTGCCGTGTATAGCATTTGTGATTCCTTCACAGCGTATTGTCGCACGACACATATTAACTGACCGACCAACGTGTGAATGGCGGCCACCATAGTCCTTCAAACGCACTGACGGAAAAAGAAAATCGCAGCACCAAGAAGGAGTTGTGCGACATAAACGAAAATTGGAGGCGTCTTTCTACATCATAAAGATGATGTCTATTCAAATTTAGAGTCTGTCGCATAAGAATGGCGCTGGTAGCGTCAGTGGAAGCATATCATGTTTGCTTCATATATGCACTGTAACGGTAGTGAGCGGTAATTACCTTTGAGATTGGACGTGGTGAGTTGATTTTAGTCAAGAATGCCTATAAGGCGAGAAAGACGCCATTATCAACACCTCACTGAGTTTGAACGAGGTCGTGTAATAGGCTACTAGAGCTTGATGTTCCATCTGCGGTACTGCGGAAAGACTTGTTGGAATGTAATCACTGTACTTGACTGCTGTCAACGGTGGTGAAACGAATGAACGGACACAAGAAGACGGAGCTCTGGGTGACGATGTGGCAGTAGCGAATGGGAAGACCATTGCGTTTGACATATTGCTCTGGAAGCCGCAATTTGCATCTGAAACAACAGTCTGAGCAGAAGCTGGCACCACAGTGACACAACGAAGTGTCACAAATACGTTACCTCAAAGACACCTGCGAACCAGACGCCCTGTCGCGTGCATTCCACTGACCGCAAACCACCACCATATGCGACTTGAGTGGTGTCAAGCGAGAGCTCACTGGAGTGCAAGATTGTGGTCTCTGATGAAAGCTGGTTCTGCCTCGGTGCGAGTGATGGCCGTGTGTTGGATGGAAGGAGGCCAGGTGAGAGCCTGCAGCCAACCTGTCTGCGCGCTAGACACACTGGACTTCCACCTGGAGTTGTCGCCTGGGGTGCGAATAGTATGACAGCAGGAGCGCTCCCGTGGTTATCCCACGCATACTGACGGCAGATTTGTACGTCAGTCTCGTGATTCTACTTTTTGTGCTCGCCCACACATCACCGTTAACCCAACATCCCCTACTCGACACCAGATCTGTCTCCAACCGAGCACACATGAGACATCATCGGACGACAACTCAGGGGTCATCCACAACCAGCGTTAATCGTCCATGTATTGACCGACCAAGTGCAACAGGGGTAGAACTCCATCCTACAAACAGACATTCGGCGCCTGTATGACACAATGCATACACGTTTGCACGCTTGCATTGAACATTCCGACGGTTACACCGGTTATTAATGTGCCAGCATTTCACATTAATTGCAATGGCTTATCTCGCGCTTACATTAATCTGTAATCTTTGCAATGTTACTCAATAAAATATATTATGTAGACCAATATAGGTATTAAAATCCATGGAGAAGAAATAAAAACTTTTAGGTTCGCCGATGACATTGTAGTTCTGTCAGAGACAGTAAAGGACTTGGAAGAGCAGTTGTACGGAATGGACAGTGTCTTGAAAGGAGGGTATAAGATGAACATCAACAAAAGCAAAACAAGGATAATGGAATGTAGTCGAATTAAGTCGGGTGATGCTGAGGGAATTAGATTAGGAAATGAGACACTTAAAGTAGTAAAAGAGTTTTGCTATTTGGGGAGCAAAATAACTGATGATGGTCGAAGTAGAGAGGATATAAAATGTAGACTGGCAATGGCAAGGAAAGCGTTTCTGAAGAAGAGAAATTTGTTAACATCGAGTATAGATTTAAGTGTCAGGAAGTCTTTTGTGAAAGTATTTGTATGGACTGTAGCCATGTATGGAAGTGAAACATGGACGATAAATAGTTTAGACAAGAAGAGAATAGAAGCTTTCGAAATGTGGTGCTACAGAAGAATGCTGTAGATTAGATGGGTAGATCACACAACTAATGAGGAGGTATTGAATAGAATTGGGGAGAAGAGGAGTTTGTGGCACGACTAGAAGAAGGGATCGGTTGGTAGGACATGTTCTGAGGCATCAAGGGATCACCAATTTAGTACTGGAGGGTAGCGTGGGGGGTAAAAATCATGGAGACCAAGAGATGAATACACTAAGCAGATTCAGAAGGATGTAGGCTGCAGTAGGTACTGGGAGATGAAGAAGCTTGCGCAGGATAGAGTAGCATGGAGAGCTGCATCAAACCAGTCTCAGGACTGAGGACCACAACAACAACAATACATCAATATATTCCAGAAATTTCATTTGTCTACATTAATAATTTTTTGGTGCTGCGATGTTTTTCCGCCAGTGTAGTTTGTGATGTTGCAAATACTTCTAGCAGAGATAAAGTTAACACCGTCAAGTTCCTAATGACCTATAAAATGACATTGGTGGTTGTCAAGCAGCAGAAGATTTTTTCCTGTATCTTAGCCGTAGGTAACTCTAGGGTTTGGCTTCCTTTGCACAGCGTGTTTCTTGTTATTCCAAAATACAAAAATGGTTCAAATGGCTCTGAGCACTATGGGACTCAACTGCTGAGGTCATTAGTCCCCTAGAACTTAGAACTAGTTAAACCTAACTAACCTAAGGACATCACAAACATCCATGCCCGAGGCAGGATTCGAACCTGCGACCGTAGCGGTCTTGCGGTTCCAGACTGCAGCGCCTTTAACCGCACGGCCACTTCGGCCGGCTCCAAAATACAGAATCAGCATTTAGTGTCATCCTGATGTAGAAAACATTAGTTTGACAATATTGCTAGCCGCTATTTAGTTAGCATTGTCGTGGAAGAAAGACAATTTAATGACATAAAATGAAATTCGTTGCTTCTCTGCGTAAGAAATTTCCACTTTCCTCCAATTCGCACCAGGCGATCCGTTGTCACGGAGGAGAAGAGGAACAATGACAGAGGGCTTGACAAGAAAAAGTCTCGCGCGAAGGCAAGGGAGGTCGCGGTGCGGTGCGGCTGCGGCCGTGCCTCAGACAAGGCGGTTTTAAAACGTTCCTTCCGCTGTTTGCAAGTAAAAAGCCCTCATTCTGTAGGAGAATTCTTTTATAAGTCCCTCCGCCCTTCCACACCTCGGTGGCGACAAAGGACCAGGGTGGGCTGCGCAGATGAGGTACTTAGTGCGTCAGAGTGGGGGAGGGATAGGGGGAGTGGCAGAGTCTGGGGGTGAGAGGATGTGGGGGTGGGAGTGGGAAGCAGGCGGCCCAGTGGGGGCGGCTATTACGAGGGCCTGCAAAGGAGGACGGAGCCGGCTACCTTTTGCAATAGCTCCACGTCTCTCTAGGGAACCACAAACTTTGCATCCACGGTGCATTATGTAGAGCCTCTTACGCTTGAGGAACGCCTACATTTTCGCCCTTAAAGAACATGTTAACCTTTCGTAGAAGGAGAGAAGTTCCTTACCCACTTTATTGGCGAATGTGATAATACATTTATCAGATATCTGTAAAAATATGGTTAGAGAAGCGTGCGCTTACGCTCTATGAGACTAGTATCAGCAATAATGACTTCTTTGAAATAATGTGTTATTTGAAGGTTATGTGGTACTAGTTTCTGGCTCGGTATCGAGTGTGATAAGTTTATTGATTGGCGACTCCATGGAGTGTTGTGTGCACCACGACCAAATGGTGGATAGAATTGGAAGGAAAATCAGCATTGGGCATATTTTGTTGTTTTATTGTCAGCAAAATCGAGTTTCGGTCACTTAGTGACCATCCTCAGTGCTAGAAGTTAAAAATTTTCACATAACGATCAGAGAGTATAAAACCGAAAACCACAACTACACCTGCGTATGAACATGACAGTTGGTAGGAACATACCTGTAATATACAATTAAAATTGGTAGGCACTGGTATCAAGCTATAACCACAAGCTTAGCTCGATCACATAAACTGAGGCCGCTCTTTACATGCACCTGTACAGCAGACCTCGATGTGACAGCGCTTGGAATGCCCTCTGTGTGGCATGTGTCACGTGAAGACTTAATATTACTGGTTTTGCAAGATATTAACACAAAATACTTCTTGTGGATTTGTGGCTCATGAAGTAACTCAAATTTAAAATGTACGTAAAAAACGTAGCAGACGAAGGGGGAAGGAAACATCTAAAATACACTGTCGTATTGTTTTTTAAAAAACCAACTTACAAAACATAAGACAGATCGATAGTAAGTTGTCAGAGTGCAGGACAAGTAAAAGAGAAAAAGAAAAGGAAGCAGAGTAATATATGAATAACACGAAATGAGGTATAACACAGTTTTTTTAAAAACGTAGTACCACCATCTGGCGTGGGAAATTAGAAGTACAACGTTCGTGATTTACTTAAACTGTTACGTTAAGACTAAGGAGTCAAATATATAAAAATAGTAATAGTGCGAAAAATGCCATTACGTAATAATTAAAATTGCGGTGAAACACAACATTCATTATAAAAAAGTTTTGAAGGTGCAGACAAACAATTTTGTTATCATATTTAACCGACATGATGATGTAATCTCGTTTGCCCCTTTGGACAAGCTAACATTATTATAACAATGGTTATATGCTACCGCATAAGCACTGGGTCAGAAACCATACATACATGACATCAAACATACACGGTTTCTTAATGTAAAACATAGCACCCACAATTTGGCGTGGGAAGTTAGAAGTATGTCGTTCTTGATTTACGTAAAATATTACGTTAAAACTGAGAAGTCAAATATATAACAAATAGTAATAGTGCGAAAATTGCCACTAAGTAACAATTAAAATGCCATGAAACAATATTCATTACAACAACAAAGATATGCGTAATCTCTGCAGTCCAAAAATATGTGGTTTGCTTCTTGGTTGGCTCTGGAGTTTTTTCTGGCTCTTAATGCAAGTATTAAAGAGAGGTAAAAAGTTTCTGAATTTTCGAGCATCCGTGCTGAAGCGTCCTTCAGTTTCAGCGTGGATCTGTGTTCCCAGTAACAGCTGACAGACTGAACTGTTGTTACCCAGAAACAAAGAAGGCTTGCACTACGGCCAACACCAGTAACCCACTGTCGGTTTCGAATCAGTTTTTGGTTTGTTGGGTGCTTCATATTTTAGTGTTCATATAGAAATGCTATTAACGAAAATATATTTTTGAAACAGCGTTGTTGTTGTGATCTACAGTCCGAAGGCTGGCTCAGTGCTGTTCTCCACATTAATCTACCTCGTGCGAGCCGCTTCATTTCTGCATAATTTTTGCAACCTTCATGCATCTGAACCTACTTACTGTATTCCTCCCTTGGTCTGCTTCTACAACTTTTGTTCCTCCCTCCTCCCCCCCCCCCCCCACCCAATCTGTTTCCTCCCTACACTTCCCTCCATTACAAAATCACCGATTTGACAATTACTTGTTGCTTCAGGATGTTTCGTATCAACCGATTCCTTATTTTTGTAAAGCTATGCCATACATTTATTTTTTCCCTAGTTGTATTCAGAACCTCTTCATTAATTACTCGAGCTATCCGCATAGTCTTCAGCATTTTAAAAGCTTCTATTATCTTCTTGTCTGAACCTTCTATGATTCACTTTTCACTTCCACACAATGTTACACTTCAGACAAATACCTCTGGAAATGACTTCCTAACACTTAAATTTATATTAGATGTTCACAGATTTCTTTTGTTGGGAAATCTTCTGCTTGCTATTGCCTGTTTGCATTTTGTATCCACTCTACTTCGGTATTAGCCGCATTTAATTGTACTTTTAACGAAGAGAGCACACATGGAGATATAAATAGACAGTTAGAGGGAGAGAGAGAGAGAGAGAGAGAGAGAGAGAGAGAGAGAGAATAGCAGAAAAACTGGGTTGAACTTGTTAGTAATTGGTATGGAAAAAGAGAGAAAAGAGATAATAAGCTAATTTTTAGCTTCACAGAGCGCTTAGGCTCAAAAACTAATGACGAGACATAGTTCAGAGAAACCTAACCATTTGCACACGATCGAGTGAGAGCTTCAGTGTAACTTCGTTGCGATGGAGGGCAGAAAGTAGACCTTTGGTGGCATTGATCGGCAGCACAAAAGAAACATACGATTGTAAGCAGGTGTTTTTAACAGTGGTCACTTTTTATCATGGACACATGTACTATGCTGCAAATTTACTTCTCCTCCGAATGTAGGCACTATGTCGGTGATATGACCTATACACTCTTTAAATTCGTATGAGAATGCATTTTAGAGCCCGTTTTTCCTTTACTATTATGAGAATGAATTTATTCATTGATTATCACTGATGTTTAACTAACCAGTGTAATGTTTTATGGTAATTTAGAGAG